>NC_133769.1:119711955-119718246 GCF_003597395.2 Chelonoidis abingdonii
CTCAGCTGGTTCTCTCTATTACCAGGCAGCAGCAGAATGCCCCTTTGTGAATCATTTGAGCTCCAACCTAAGACTCCCCCACCTCCAGTCTGGTGGAAATGGAAGTATAACTGTGGGTCACTATGACCAAGGACCCCTGAGGGGTCAGAGGGCTCCCTCTATGCCAGCACCAATCCCCTCACCTCCCATTTACCCTTGTACTAGATCCCTGGAGTGTAGCCCCTCCTGAACCTTTTTATTACTTTGTCATGACTGTGTTGATGGAGTCCACCTATGTGCTCTTCCTTTCCTGAGCCTAGAGCCTTCTTCACCTCTCAGCCACAGGGAAAGGTAGAGAGATCCTGGAAGCCAAATTTAGGCTGCTGGGTAAAAGATTAAAGTCCAGGACCTCTATGGTAGCATGCTCTGAAATGCTTCCAGCTCCACCTGCAGGGCCAGGCAGGCAGAACTGCAGGATTTCACTGCATGGTTGAGATTGTGTAGAGAGGAAGGTGTTAGGTTTATTAGGGGTTGGGGAAGCTTTTGGGAAAGGAAGAACCTATACAGGAAGGACCAGAATTGCTGGCATATAAAATTGAAAAGGTTATAGAGGAGTTTTTAAACTCTGGCTATGGGAAAGCCAACATGCTTAGAGGAGCACACTGTTTGGACAGATACATCCCTTAGGGGAGGCTCTAATAATGGGGATTTCTGATATCCTAGTAAAGAGGAGAGGATAGATGCTGGTAAAGTACAAGGAAAAGCTGGATATAAATAATCAAACAAAAGAGTGTCCCCTTTAATTACATTGCATGAAGGCAGACAATTAAATAGGGACAAATTTAATAAGTGCTTGAATACAAATGCTAGACACCTAAATACTAAGATGGGTGAACTTGAGTGCCTGGCCTTAAGTGAGGATACCTTGATAAAATAGACCACACAAACTGTGGATGACATGATGATAATCAACATGGGGACGTAGCATACGCATAAGATTTATAAGCTGTTCTACAACCATTTTTGTTGGACTCATACTACTTGTATGGCTGGATATACCTGGGCTGCATGCTGATTTGCCAGGTTAGAACCACGGCTATATAGAATGATAAAGTAGTTGTGAAAGAAAGCATGAGTCAACTATACTAACAAGCTAAATGATTAAACAATTCACCATGACATGATGTGATTGTAAGTATTAAGAGATTAGGGCTAAAAAATAAAACTCAATAATGGGAATTAATATATTACCTGATGGTATTAATGGTCATCTGACAGGATGTAGAGAAAATTTCTAGTACAGACTGAATGACTGCCTTACTAGAGTAGGTATTCTAGGAACACAAGGGAGAGGAAATTTTTGATTTCATCTTAAATGGAGCACATCAGTTTTGTCAAAAAAGGTACTATAGCTGGGATAGCCTCGCCAGCAATAGTGGATAATATGATTAAACACCCTGACACTTCAGTTCAAACATACGAACACAAAAAATGGAAGAGAGCTAGTTAAAATGAAGTTAAAAACACATCAAAGAAGAGGAAGTTTTAAAAAGTTTTCCATGCTAGCTTGCAGGCAGGAAACTTTTAAAAAACTCATAACGACTCAAAATTAAACAAACAAAAGTAATTAGACCTGCCTAAAAAATCACATAGTACAAACAGTAAAAGTGATTAAGAAGCAAAATGGCATCCTTTAAAATAGTAAATCCTACATGAGGAAATAGAAAGAGCATAAACTCTGACAAAGTCAAGTCCTAATTTAGGCAGGCAAAGGAGAAAGGAGAAAAACGCTGGCAAAAGACAAATTAAACAGAAAAAAGAATAAGTACAATCAGAAGCAGAACAACTGACCAACACATACAGTGAGGGCCACTGACAAATTGAGAAAGCACTAAAGACCACTCAAGAAGCGATCAAATGAACATGAAATGGTTTAACATCATTTACGACATATTAGATGAAAGCCACTAATCAAGGAAATTCTTAAGTGACAAACTAGAAGTCACAGATGTGAATTCAAGGGCTGCAACAAATGATATTATGTTGTTTAATTCACTACTAGGCTAGAGGTATTCACGTCCAGGTTACGAGAATTCGCAAATGATGAAGCAAGTCAGGTATAGGGGAAATTCCATACGATGACATAACACGCTACAGAATTAGACAAAAAAGGTTAAAATAAACAGTCAATTTTTCACAATTGAGAGCGGGAAGAAAAGCAGGGCCAGGAATCTGTACTGGACAGTGCGTCAGTCAATCTATACTGTACCAAAGTATCTGGGAAAAGCATAAAACACGGCTGAGAGTGAAAAATTGTGGAAATAAAAAATTACTTCTTTAAGATAAATTTGAAACAAAAGCCTGACCGGAAGTTACAAAGAGAATTGACAAAGTAGGGTGAGACCATGGGGAACAAATGGTAAGAATTCAATCAAAGTTGATAAATGCAAAGAAATGCACATTGGAAAATATAATTTCAACTATACATACAAAATGATGGGGTCTAAATTAGCTGTTAGTAAAGACAGATTTTGGAGTCATCGTGGATGCTTGTCTGAAAACATCTGCTCAATGTGCATTGGCAGTAAAAACAGGCTAACAGGCAAGGAATCATTAGGAAAGGGATAGATAAGATTTATTGGAAAAGATACAGAGAAGGGCAATAAAAATGATTAGGGGTATGGAACAGATTCCGTATGAGGAGAGATTAAGAAGACTGGGACTGTTCAACTTAGGAAAGAGACAACTAAGGAGATATGACAGCGGTCTATAGAATCATGAATGGCGTGTAGAAAGTCATTTATCCCTTCACATAACACAACCACCAAGGGTCACCCGATGAAACTAATAGGCAGCTGGTTTAAAAAGAAACCAAAGGAAGTACTTCTCCACACACTTCAATCAGCCTGAGGAAATAGTGAAGGCCATAAGTATAACTGGGTTAAAAAAAAAATTAGATAAGTTCATGGAGGGTAGGTCCATCAATGGCTCTTAGCCAAAATGGTCAGGGATGCAACCCCACTCTCTGGGTGTCCTTAAGCCTCTGACTGCCAGAAGCTGGTCTGGACAACAGGGGGTGGATCACTTGAAATTGCTGTGTTCTGTTCATTCCCTCTGAAGCATCCAGCAGTGGTCACGGTTAGAAGACAGAATACTGGGCTAAACGGACCATTGGTCTGACCCACTATGGCCATTCTTCTCTTCCAGAAACCCAATTCTCTGTCAAAAATCATTTGCCAGACCATTCTTGGCTAGCCCCAGTGCCAAGTGCTGTAATTATACCACATATTAAGCTCTGTATTGGCACTAGTCCCTTCAGTCATTACTAATGTGTGCTAAAAATACCTTCCTTGTGAGGATCCTAAAATGTGGCCTGAAGTATAAATGCAGCCAATGAATTTCAAACTATAGGAAAATGTATATCATTCAAGTGGTGGCTTTATGGTTATTGCAATTCTTTATCTGATTCGCTGATTCTTAATGTAGGTTTTAGTCTGATTATTTAAGAAAGGCTGAAGACTGCTTTTTGTAGCTCAGTAAGCCTTTGGTGTAACCTTTGTACTGGCCATCCTAATGAGGAATGTTACTACTATAAATTTAGACAATCAATCAAAAGTAGGTAGACTTCCATTTAAGTTCCTCTGCAGAAATGCCCCTTGAACTCAAAAAATATGCTACACCGTGAATAAGACTGACCTATTGCATTGTTATTCCATTTGTTGCCAATTTTACTAGAAACAGCAAATAGCTACATTTTAGAAAGTTCCCCCATATAAACAAAATACAACCGCATTTGAGCATCAAGAGGCACAAGTACATGAACTGTTTGGTTAGTCAGGATTTTACGCAGTACTCATGTGTTTTTGCATCAGTACCACGAAAGCTGCAGATCCTTTAAGGATAGCAGGTTCTGCATAAGAAGTTAGTATGAAAGTGATCTGAGCTTTGTGATTAGATACTAAGAATGATTTTCTAATCTCTTGATTGAGGGCTGGAGACAGCTGCACACAAAGGGGCAGCTGCAGAACTACGGTCACGGCAATGCTGAAATAATCTCTTTACATGTAATAACTAGACAATGTTTTATTACAAGCGAAGAACAGTTTTATATTGCCAAAAAAGCTCCATAGTTTGGGAGAGCTGCACAGGTAGCAAATGTCCATACTCAGAAGTCAACTGGCACTTCAACCTGGAGTCAAAGGCAAAGGAGTGTTCCAAAAACAGGAATTTAACAGACAAGGCTTCAGAATTGGCTCTTCCAAATGCCAACAGTCTAACCCTTCCAGCTGGGAGCAGAGACTAATCTCAATCACGTTATAACCTGCTGTGAAACAGTGTGAACAGAGAATTTGAACTACTGTATTTTCCAATCCCAGCCAGCCATCTCGGCAAAAAAACACTGTCACGTAATAAGGAGATCAAAATTATATTCAGTGTTTTGTTCTTCAGACTCCTTATAACATTTCCTTTGAGCACATACACTGTACTTCTATTTTGGCTACAGAAGGATAGCTGCAGTGTGAAAGAGCTATTGGGACAAATGAACAAGTCAGAGGTAACAGCAGACGGGAACCACTGCCAGGGGTCAGGAAGCCTGGCAAGACACCACCAGCTTTAATACTCAGCTTTGAAAGGATAGTCCTTGTGATTTGCGCTCCTGAGGAAAAGAAAAAGAAGAAAGGTTATTCTGAAATCGGAATGAAATACGACTCATGTTGGCATTGGTGCTTCTTTTGGACCGACAAGGGTCTGAATGGTACACAAGCAGTCCGCACAGGCATTAAGTTCCGACCAGCCCCAGAAACATACCCAGTTTATACACAAACTTCCCCTACCCCTTTGCATTTAGGCATTGAAAGTCACAGGCAGGGAGATCTGAATGCTTTTTAGATTAAGTGTTTACTTTTGTGCTGTGTCATTCAAATGCTAAGTTTTCAGATTTTTGAACAATCAGTTTTGATGTCTGACTTTGACATTGCAAGGTGCTACGATCTGTACAGAAGTATTAATACTTCATACTAAACATGTCAAACTTCAACACTCAATATCCCTAATGAGATCATGTCCATATTTTAAAGATGTGAGGGGGTCGAAGTCTGGCAGAGAGATCAAGCGGGTTGTATGTGACAAATAAGCTGAAGAGCCAGGCTCAGGATTTGGAAATTTAACTCCTAATATTGTGTTAATTTCTCCATATTGCGGTCTCTTTAATTTCATACAGACAAATGCAAGATTGCTAGCTAGATTTGTTACTGTGTTAGAATTCTATTTACAAAAAACCCAAAAGACTCCAAAAAACTGTCACTCAGTTTTGAAAATTTAAGCTTATTTACATCATTTACCTGTTCTTCAGATGGGACATTAATCATAAGAATTTTAAATTCACCCAAAGCCCCCCCCAAAAACCCACTATTGTTTAGGCTAAAACAACTTTTCTCAGAGCTCTGTTTGACACTTGATTTGAAACAGGTTTACTGTCCATTTAGGACAGCACCCTTTAACACATTCAGTTCCAGAGATCATTTCAGAGTGTGACAAAAGAGTGAAAGAGTACTCTCTGTGATTCTGGGATTGCTTAAAGTCTGAGACTTCTCACTCCAAAAACAGACCTAGTTGAAAAGAAACAAACACTAAACAAAATCCCCCACTATACCCCAGCAACAGATAATCACAACTGCCTGATTTCCACTCATCCATCAAGCAAAAGGGAACAAAGGGATAATTTTGAAACATCATGATGCGTGGGGCCATGTTCATGCACGGCTAAGTAGGAATGCAGATCTACTTGGATGGAAGAAAACACGTTACTGGTTTCATCTTGGCAGGTGTTAAAAATCAATTTAAAATTATTTCCTTTTATAATGGGGACTGAAAACTCAGCTGACAGCACAGAAGCTGATCAACGCATCTCAAGCTTTAGGGCTTCCAAGGGCAATTTAATTCCTTAAGTCTCCATTGGAATTGAATATTCATCATGCTAACAAACTCCAGAGAGGCAGGTATCTGCATTCTACTGACAAAGCATGTGGCAGATCGTTAAAAGGTTTGACCAATATCACAGATACAGTCCCATGTCAGGGTTAGCTTTAGAACTAGATAGTAAGAACTCCTGTGTTTAGGCTCTTACTTCTTGATAAGTGAGTGAGTTTAAAATCAAATGTAGGTATTGAAAATAAGGCCACATGTTCACCACTGTGAAGATGTTAAAACCCTTCCTGAAAAGAGATTTTTGGACAGCTTTTAGGTAAATTTCAGTTTGCAGGGTTTTAATTTTAAATCAAATCACACACACAAAAATAATTCCCAGATATT
>NC_133769.1:119718346-119744706 GCF_003597395.2 Chelonoidis abingdonii
CTCCAAAATTTGACTAGGAAATTGGCCTGTTTAAAGAGGCACTGTCAATTTAAAAATAGTGTATTCTGGCCTAATTTCTTTGCCTCTCTTACAGTTAAAACTTCCTCTGTTTAAAAAAATTGCATTTTAAAAACACATTTTCCTTGTCACTTCCCAAGTTTCTGTTTACTACTTCTTTCTGGTTGGGTTAAAAACCAAAGGAGTCAGTTTCACTTTTAGGCCCTTCTGCAGTGTTTGGGTTTCAGACACTGCAAGAGAACCCTTTTTGTTTCAAAACAGCTGGATTTTTTTACCCTTTTCTTTAAAAAGGTTTCTATTGGCCTTAGATTTTTTATTACTTGTGTTTTAAAAGAATATCACCTTAAGTCTCATGAAGTTTGTCTGTATCACTTTAATAGTGAAATAACGTGCAGGGTAGTTTCTAGAAAGCTCAGGGCAGGGACTTTTTTTTTGTACTGTACAGCATGTGATTGATTGGTAACTAGCAACACATACAATGGGGCGGGGGAAGGGGACTGAAAGAATTATAATTTTAGTTAATACAGCTAGGAGTTTAGATTTCTGGGTTCTGTTCCTAATTCTGACTTCAGACTTGTATGTGACTTTGAGGAAAATATTCATGCCTTGCTTTTTTGTCTGTAAAACAGGGATATTACTGACCTTTTTTACAAGGGTGTTGAGAGGAGTAATATTTGTAAAGAACATCCTCTCTTAGAAAGTCCTACTGAAGTGCAAAGCAGTATTGCAGTTATTAGAGATATGGCAAATTTGTGACAGTGGATCTTTTAAAATGTCATGAAACTTACTCATGCTCTCTGTCTGTGAAATCATTATATGTTCCAAACAGATTTATAGGTAAACAGAGCTATTTGTACATTTTTAAAAGCACTTTTCTATGTCAGCTTTGTGCAATGGTTTTGCTATCCATTGCTTGATATGCTGGTTCCAATATTAAGTTAATGCAAGGTGGTGATCCAGAATTGTAATCTGTTGGCATCTGTAAAGGAAGGTGTGTCTACGTAGCCTGCAGTAGTGAGCCTGCCAGTCTGGGTTGACTGATATAGAGTAGGGGCTGGTCTACACTACGGGGGAAAATCGATTTCAGATATGCGACTTCAGCTACGTGAATAACGTAGCTGAAGTCAAAGTATCTAAGATCGAATTACTCACCGTCCTCACGGCGCGAGATCGATGTCCGCGGCTTCCCGTCTTGACTCTGCAACTCCGTTCGGGTTGGTGGAGTTCCGGAATCGATATAAGTTTGTTCGGGGATCGATATATCGCGTCTAGATGAGACACGATATCGATCCCCGAGCAATCGCTACCTGCCGTTACGACAGGTAGTGAAGACGTAGCCTCGCAGGGCTAATGCTTTGAAGTTGCAGCTCAGGCTAGATTCTGGGCTCTGATGCCTAGGAAGGGGGCGTTCATAGCCCAAACTCCAACCTGACTTGCAACTTCAAAGTGGATGCCTTTGTAAGTATGTCTTATGACAGAGCTCAGCATTATATGGTCCCACAAAGTTGACAGTGTCTCATACGATCCTGTAAAATGCTATTTCAAACAGCATGCTACAGTGGAATAGAATAGGTGACTTGCTGAACAATATGTCATAGTGGCTACTGTGCCATAGGCGCAGACCCCATGGGTGCTCCGGGGCTGGAGCACCCACAGGGAAAAATTAGTGGGTGCTCTGCACCCACGAGCAGCCAAACTCCCCTCCCCCCCACCCCACTCCACCTCTTCCTCCCCTGGGTGTGCCGCATCTCCACTTCTCCGCCTACCTCCCAGCTTCCTGCCCTGCCACTGCCAAACTGGGAGAGAGGGGGAGGAACGGGAACGTGGCATGCTCAGAAGAGGAGGCAGGGAAGAGGCGGGGCTGGGGCAGGGATTTGGGGAAGGAGTCAGAATAGGGGCAGGGAGAGGTGGAGTTGGGGCAGGGACTTTGGGGAAGGGGTGGAAGGAGCAGGGGCAGGGCAGGGTTGAGCACCCACTGGTGGGAGCAGAAGTCAGTGCCTATGCACTGTGTGTTCATAGAAATAATTTCCTTACATCTCTTTCTCCCCACTTCTTTCCCACTGGCCTCTTACAGGCCAAGGATCACATACTGCTCCTTCATAGAGCGTTTACCTTATGCAGGCCCCAAGTGCTGAGTGGCAGGATATACCATAGCAAAACTGAAATCCAGTGTCTGCTTATTTTTACCTTTTGAGAGCAGCAAGCCAGTGTTTTAGGCAAACTTGGTATTTGAACCAACTTTTGACCAGCAGAATTGGAACAAAATCAAATAGCAATTGGCAGCAACAGCTGGATGTGTGCAATACCTGAAAATGCAGGCGCTATCTGATTTTTTTTTTAATTATTTTTTGTTTGAGCAAAATGTTAAATGTTCTCCTTGTAATTCTTTTGTCTAATACACACTGCAGACTCTGGAATCTAATATTGGTTCGTAGATGTCAGTCAGTGGACTGGTCTACATCTTGTTGTCTAGTCATGTGCCCTGAGAGACGAAGCTGCAGCTCTGGTACTGTGGCAAGTTCCTGGTTTGCAGCAGTTCATCTGTCATAGGATCGCTTCCCATGGTTGGCAGGAAAATGCTTAATGCTTCCCCTGAAAAGACCAATCTCACCTGCATGCCCAAAGTGCAGGGGTTCAAGACAGTTGGACTGGTCATCGATACTTTAGCGACTCCCCTGCTGTACTGTGAGATGAGTGCATTCTGAGGTGCGGAGGCTAGCTCTAAGAATCCTTGCTGTAAAAGCCCTCTTTTCTTTTGACCATGCTTTATGTAACATTTGAAATCTTCCTCCCCTCAGCACTCTGTGTATCTGCCATATTACTTCTGGCTACCTATTCTCTTTTCAGAGTGGTGATTGCCCTTTTTTAGTGACCAGGAAGCTTCTGCATCTCCCCAGCTTCCCCTCTTGTGAGATGCTTCCCTGTGTTATCATTAATACATAGCTCTTCTATAGCGCTTCTTGTCCGTCAAGCTGAAACTTTTACAAAGAAGGTGGTTATTAGTATCCTCACTTTACAGATGAGGAAACTGAGGGACAGAGAGGTCAAGTCATCTGCCCCACATCACACAGAACTTAGGTCATCTGACTCTGTCCCTTGCCTTTCCCAATGCACCACACTGCCTTTCATAGGCTCCGATGGGATGCTTCTTCTGCTAATGTGATAAATGAAAATGGGAGTGGGGGAGGAGCTCCCTTTTATGGACACCCAGCCAGCCAGTTAGCTATAAAATCCCAGTTAGTAGCTGTTCTCTAACCCTTTACAGATGAAGGAAGTAAAGCCCATAGGTAAAAGGGAGTGGCCAAAAGAGCCAATGGGAAGGCTAGAGCTTTCTTGAATTTGAGGGGAAATTTCCCCCGTCTTTCTGTTCTCCGGAGAGAGGGGACAGAGCAGAGACAGGGCTGGAACTGTACTGTAAAAAGCTTTGAGCCAGGTATGAGAAATCATCAGATCATACCTAGAAACTAATCATTTAAAACCCCAGATATGTAAGTAGATCAGGAAATGTCTAGGAAGACACGATTAGGTTTATCTCTTTTATTTCTTTATGGCTTGTGTGTTCCTCTGTGCTAACCCCAGGTGCTTTTGTGTTGCTTGTAACCTTCAAGCTGGACCTCAAGAAGCTATCTTGATGCTTAATCCTTGTAATTGTGTTTTTTAAAACCTAAGAGAAAGCCGAAGTTCCAGATGTATTTTCTTTTTGTTCTAAATAAAATTTACCTTTGTCAAGAACAGGACAGAGTGTTTGTGTCCCTCAGAGGTTTGTGCATTTGTTTAATTAGCTGGTGGCAACAGCTGATTTCCTTTTTCTTTCTAAGCTCTTCCCTGGGGGGTGAAAGGGCTTGAAGATAGCCCACAGGAAGGAATTCCCAAGTGCGCCTTCCTGGGTTCCAAAAAAGGTTTTTGCACTTGGATGGTGGCAGCATCTACCCATCCAAGGTCGGAGAAGCTGTAACCTTGGGAGTTTAATACAAGCCTGGAGTGGCCAGTATTAATTTTTAGAATCCTTGCAGGCCCTCACCTTCTGCCCTCAAAGTGCCAGAGTGGGGAATAAGCCTTGACAGCTATTTCTCAGGATAGCTCTTTTCCTAGGACCACTTGAAGGGTGTTCCCAAAGAGCCCTCTCACATAGAAATAGCTCCTTGACAGCCATCCAGAGTAGGGTCATGGTGTGAGGCAGCTTTGTTTTGCTAAACTATCCATGTAAGATGCAGGATGGATTGCTAGATACATTATTGGATGCTGTCATTAAGTCAGACAATAACAATTACTAGACAACCACAGAGGGACATTTTTTCTTATGATTGCAAGGTGCCCAGATGCCTGGGAGGTGAACACCATAGAAGAAGAACTTGATTGGGGTTTCTGAGCCTCTAGTCACCTGGGAAATGGGATATTTTAAAGTATCTGGTTTTTTTAATTTGTTGTTTTTGATTAGTCTCCACCAGGAAAAGTAAAGGATGCAGTGAAGGCTGCCATTGACATTGGATACCGCCACTTTGACTGTGCCTACGTGTACCAGAATGAGAATGAAGTAGGGGATGGGATCCAGCAAAAAATCAAAGAAGGGGTTGTGAAACGAGAGGACCTCTTTGTCGTCAGTAAGGTATGTCATGGAACTGTGGATTCACAAAGTCTGAGTGAAGTGCCTGGGCTCCTGTACAATGAATGGGGAGAGATGGGACAGCTAAGAATGTGATTCAAAAAAGCCAGCCCACTAGGTGGGGAGCCGTTTAACCTAACCAATGGGAGATGTTGTTTGAGAGATGTCTGCTAAGCCCCACCCCTCTCTCTGAAATAGGCACCAGTCTCTGCCAGTGATTGACAAATAGGAACTGCTGTCTTAATGTCAAGCATCTTAGGCAGGTAAACTGCTTCTTGTGAGAATGAATCAGGTGGGTGCCTAACACCACACAAAGTGGTGATGCTATCCACTGTATGATGGCTAGTCCAGTGGGTTCAATTCTCCCCCACAGGCAGAGGATAAGAGAGGATTCAAAGAGGGCTCTCCCACCTCTCAGGAGGGTGGGCTAACCTTTGAACTATGGGACTTTTTTGTGTGCACATAAGAGTGACTCCGTAGCATGGTCATTAGGATGCCCACTTGGGAGATGCAGCATCCAGTCATTCTACTCCAATTGCTTTTCCATTATTTATCTGGACATAAATTGTAATATAAAGAGAGAAGCTCATGTCATGGCGAGGGCAAAAGTCCAATGTAAAACTGGAGAGCTCAAGAACAAATGATGGACTGCGAAAGCACAAGAACTCAGCATCTCACAGATATGCACAATACATCTGGTTTCTTTAGTGCCACCAAGGCTACGTATGGGCTCCTTTGCCATGGTATGAATCCCCTTTGCTCTAAGGATGAAATCACACTTTTGAAGGACAATGAAGCCATCAGATCTTGCTGGAAAGAACATTTTGAAGATCTCCTTAACCGTAATTCTGTGGTTGCAGATGGAGTCCTTGAGCAAATCCCTCAATGACCATTTAGGGATGAGCTCGGAGACCCTCCCAATTTGTATGAGGTACACAATGCCACCAAGCAGATGAAGAACAAGAATGCAGAAGGTCTAGATGGGATTCCCCACTGAAATCTTTAAAGATGATAGACCAGAGCTAATTTGGCAGCTTTACCTGCTTATCCTTAAAATCTGGATAAGAAGGAGATACCCGGTGAAATGAGGGATGCCCTGATTGCCTTCAAGAAAGGGGAGAAAATGGTTTGTGGAAATTATCGTGGTATCTCCCTCATAGCCATTGCAGGAAAAGTTCTGGTGCAGGTCCTTGCAACCCGCCTTCTGCCCCTGTAAGAAGAAATTTTACCAGAGTCACCAAGTGGTTTCGGACCATGTCATGGAACTGTGGATATGATCTTCACAGCATAGCAGCTGCAAGAAAGGAGTCAGGAGCAAAACCAACCACTGTACATAGCTTTTATTGATCTAACTAAAGCCTTTGATTCAGTGAATAGCATTCCCTTTGGACTGTACTTTCTAAGATTGGATGTCCTGATAAATACGTCAGTGTCCTAAAATTGCTTCATGCTAATATGAAAGTGACTGTTCTGAGCAGCACTCACTCCCAGAATGAACCTTCAAAGTACATACAGGAATCAGACAGAACTGTATCATCACTCCAGCCATGTTTGCAGTTTTTGTTGCCATCATTGTTTACCTAATTGCTGGAAGTTTACAGCTTGCGTTGAAATCATTTACAGAATGGATGGAAAGCTGTTCAGTATGCTGATGACAATGCAGTCTTTGTCCACTCTGAGAGAGATCTTCAAACTATCTTGAATGTGTCTGCCAATGCTTAAGCATGACATGGTTTCACTCTTAATAACAAGAAGACTAAAGTGCTCAATCAGCCCTCTCCAAATGAGGTATTACCTGCCCCATCTATCAAAATCAATGGAGCGGTACTGGAGAATGTTGATCATTTCCGCTGCCTTGGAAGTGATCTTTCATCAAAGGCAGATATTGATGCAGAAATTACAAATCGCCAAACTGTGCCCATGCACCTTTTTCTTGTTTACAGCACAGGGTTTTTGAAGATCATGACATTCAAACAGACACCAAGCTTCTTGTTTATCAAGCCATTCTCCCAACACTGCTGTATGGGTCCAAAACTTGGACAACCTATAGACAACCCTAGAAAGTTCTTGAGAGGCACCATCAACGCTGCCTTTGTAGGATTCTGAAGATCAAATGGGAAGACATGCGCACCAATATTAGTGTTCTGGAAGAGGCAAAGACTATGAGTATCGAGGCAATGATCATCCATCAGCAATTCCGCTGGACTGATCACATTGTCCGGATGCCAGACAATCGCCTCCCAAAACAGGACCTATTCTCTCAGCTGAAAGAAGGGCACCGTAATGTGGGTGGACAACGGAAGCGTTATAAGGACTTGCTGAAGGACAACCTAAAGAAGTGTAATATTGACACTGACACTTGAGAGACACTTTCCCAGGGTCACTCAATATGGAGTGAAGTCCTACGTGATGGTCACCTGCATTTTGAACTTGCTCGCTGACAAGCTGAAGAGGACAAGAGGTGCTGGAGGAAGGAGAGACTGGTCTTCAGTCATGGTCAGCAGTCCTCCTGCTGAGCCTGCAAACATCTGCCCTCAGTGTAATAGAACTTGTGGTTCAAGGATTGGTCTTATTAGCCACCTGAGGACCCATAGCTCCCATGGAAGATGATTGTACTTAGGTGATCACTCGTTACCATCGTTTATCTGGAGTGGAATAGCTTCCTTAGGGATTGGAGACCCACACCAGAATATCCCAAAGCTCAGTGGTTAGAGCACTCTCCTGAAAGGTAAGACATCTCTTCAAATCCTTTCTTCCCCTCTGCCTGAAGAGAGAATTGAACCTGGGTCCTCCACTTGCCAGGTGAGGGTCCCTTGGTGAGATTTTGAAATATACCTGGTCTGGTAGTGGGCCTCTGAACATGCCTGCTGGACTGGGTCCCACATGTGACTTCAGCAGACAAACTGCATCTTCCCCTGGCTTGTGCATTGCTCTGGGACTTAGGCATCCAGATGCAGCATGGGGGGGCGGGGGGGTGGGTGCAGCAGTGAGCATGCGCAGAGGCAGAAACTTAGACACTTCGGGCACTCTTACCCTGAGAATGTAGGTGCCAATTGGGTTTAGGTGCATGCTGGGTTTGGCAGGAGTTTTCAGGTTCCCAGTGGAGCCTAAGATGTGACTAAGGTGCCTAAGTACTTTTTTTAATCCAGATCCATGTGACAATTCAAAAACATGGGGGCCCAAATAATTTTTTTTGCATTGTATGTGTTTGAAACCATTCTTTATCTAGGCTCTTAAATTAGGTGATCAAATCAGAAGGCTAGCCAGACTCATGCAGGAGGTTTTTCCCATCTCCCTGTTTCTGGATACAGATGGCTGGAAAGCTTCATTGCCCTGTAGTGCTTAGTTTTCTCTTTCCCAATACTGCGTCTTGCAATAAATGGCTTTTTGTTGGTGCCTTAACTGGTGGAATGTTTTTTTTACCATCTTAATCTGTCAAACCCAATTTTGTCAAGTAAACTGCTACTGAAAATACTAGCATCAAGAAACTTCCCTCTGTCTCTGCTCACAGATTGAGCCTGTACATGAGGGTAATAATATTCCCAAACGCAACTTCAGCTATGTGAATAATGTAGCTGAAGTTGTGTATATCTTAGATTGAGTTACCTACCGTCCTCATGGTGCGGGATCGATGTCCGCGGCTCCCCCTGTCGACTCCGCTACCTCCATTCACGTTGATGGAGTTCCGGAGTCGACAGGAGCACGTTCGGGGATCGATATATCGTGTCTAGATGAGACGCAATATATCAATCTCCGAGAAATCGATTGCTACCCACCGATATGGCCGGTAGTGAAGACGAGCCCTTTGTCCTATTTGGGAGAGCTTTGTAAGAGCATTTTCTTGTGAGGTCACTGCTTTGTTTGCTTTTCCTTTTGTAGCTGTGGTCCACATTCCATGAGAAATCTCTGGTGAAGGGAGCATGCCAGAAAACTCTTGATGCATTAAAACTGAATTACCTGGATCTGTATCTGCATATTACTTGCAGAAGTAAAAGGAGAATTGTAGGTTTAGATCGGGGTAGGCACTATGGTACAATTTCCAAAGGCAGCACCCAAGCTGACTTTCAGTGGCACTCACACTGCCTGGGTCCTGCCCACTGGTCCGGGGCCTCTGCATTTTAATTTAACTTTAAATGAAGCTTCTTAAACATTTTAAAACCTGTTTGTTTTTATATACAATAATAGTTACTTATATATTATAGACTTATAGAAGAGAGCCTTCTACCAACGTTAAATGTATTACTGGCACGCAAAACCTTAATTAGAGTGAATAAATGAAGATTTGGCAAACTGCTTCTGAAAGGTTGCCGACCCCTGGTTTAAATACTACCCACAATATTGGGATAACTCAACACTGGCAGAATAATGGACTATCTGACACAGGTCTCTTCAAACTCACTCTTTGATGAATAAAAATGCATAAACCTCACAGCCAGAAAGAAATCTCCGAGAAGAGGGTGGGAATTCTTAACTTTTAAAACCTTTGTTATATCACATATAGTTTACTTATATATTATACTTATAGAAAGAGACCTTCTACCAACTGTTAAATGTTATCTGGCACGCAACTTTAATTAGAGTGAATAAATGAAGATTGGCAAACTGCTTCTGAAAGGTTGCCGACCCCTGGTTTAAATACTACCCACAATATTGAGGATAATCACACTGGCAGAATAATGGCTATTTGACACAGTCTCTTAAACTCACTCTTATGATGAATAAAAATGCATAAAACCTCACAGCCAGAAGATCTACCGGAGGCTGAAAACCTGTAAAAACACTTGGAAAAACACTGTTCTCTCTGCATCCCTTTTCCCTGGTGGTCTCCAGAACATAGTGATGAGTCCAACCAAGTGTCCTATCACTACTTATCATCAAAGAAATACCATGTTGGCAGCAGGAATGCCTTATTTAGGCCGTACTTTGTGTATCTGATTACACAGACTGGGATTCTCTTGTCCCCTTAGGCTATGGAAGAGCTGGTGGATGCAGGACTGGTGAAAGCCATTGGAATCTCCAACTTTAACCATGAACAGATCGAGAGAATCTTGAACAAGCCTGGGTTAAAATACAGGCCTGCCAACAACCAGGTAAGCTGCTTAAAGGCAACAGCTCGATGTCTCCGAGATCATGAGGATCTGCTCATGTCAGTTCTTTTACAGTGGGGAGGTAGGGAGCGGGCAGAGAGTAGGCACAGAATGCATTTTCAGCCCTTCTAGAATTCTGAAGGGGCAGCTGAGGGAATGAATGTTAATAATCACTGTAAGAACTATGTATTTTCCTGACTGAAAAGAACTAAATGCTTTACAACAGAGGTAAGTATCATTATCTTCAATTTACAGTGGGGAAGCTGAGACACAGAGTGGGGACGTGTGCCTACTTCATGTTAAAGTAGTCCTACTTGAAATGGGACAACCTCAATGCGAACTAGGTACCTTTTCCTTTCTCACCACCAGGATCTACCCAGGGCAGTTAAAACGCAGCACTTTAGCATGCTGTACAATTTACACCCCCTGTAGTCTGCACTGCTGCCGTGTAGACAACCTCTAAGAAAGCTAAGAGCACCATTCTGCAAGGGGCTGAGAACCTTCCATTCCCATTGACTTCAGAGGCTGTTGCCAGGCTTAAGCCATATGTGAGAGAATACAAGTGTTTATAACAGAAACATCTTGCCTATACTTCAGCTACTAAAAACAGCTACAGTATAGTGCAGGGGGGTTAAGTAATGGCTGTGATAGGAAAAATAAATGAATTGCTTGACTGGTCTGTTTTTAAAATCTCGAGTAGAAAACAAATAGATTGTGGTGATTACCTTTCCCTGGTACCATGGTGTAAATGATCCAAGTTCAATAATGGTTCCCTTAGCAAAGGAACAAAGGGGAGGGTTACTTGAATGCCTAAATGAAAATGGAAAATAATATCTGAACCTCATTCCTGTACAGTATCTTGTTAGTAATAGTAATATTTCAAAATCAATATGTGCCTCCTTCCTATGGATGTTGAAAGTGTATCTAACCAATTCAGTTAAATTAATTTTCTTACAAACAATCAAAGATAGAAGTAGGTTGGCTGGTCAAGTTGGCTAGTTCAAGGTTTTCAATGTAAAAGCAACTTTGTTATTTAGCATTTGGGGTTTTTTTGTCTTCTGCTCATAAATTAGAGCTCCTGTCCAGCTAACAGAGCAAAGACTAATAGTCTTTGCATATTTCTAGTTCCATACAAAATACTTTAGACTAGCTCTCTTTTGGGGGGGTGGGGTAGCAGGGGAAATGTTAAGTTGGAATTTCTGTGGCATAGAACTTAGAGGGGGAAGGCCAAAGGAATCTGTATTTAACTGAAACGGAGATTGATAGTGTGAATTCATTTATTCCTTAGACTGCCACATGGCAAAGGCAAAAGAGCTCCATATCAAATGCTGCCCCTTTTCATATTTTCATTTGATGAAGAAGTACAGCAATTGGGTGTTGATAGCCCTTGGCCTACATAACTTTTTTTGGAGCAAATTAATTTTTGAGAACAAACTGGGAACCTGTTAACACAAGTCAGAAATAATTCTAATGGGTGTCTGTTCCCAAGAATAGATGTGTAATGCATGCATAGCCCAATGATCCATGAAATCTAGAGGATGAAAATCCCACTCAGTTATTTGCAGATATTTTCAAACATTCTTCTGTAAACACACATGAACCATTCCATCTGCAATTCATTTTGGAAAAAATCCTAATGTTTAATCTTTGATGGAAGGTCTTTTCCTTTAACCCATATACTCGCTCATTGCTTTATACGGGGGGTAGCAATCGTTTAAAGTAGTTTCTATATATTCTATTAGGTCAGGGGTTCCCAAACTTGGTTCACAGCTTGTTCAGGGTAAGCCCCTGGCAGGTCATGAGATGCTTTCTTTACCTGAACATCTGCAGGTATGGCTGCTCCCAGCTCCCAGTGGCCACAGTTCCAGACAGTGGAAAGGGGCATTTTTGTTATATACTGTACAAGCAGCTGAATTTCTGCGTGCTGAGGAAACAAAATAGCCATGCAGCGTATATCCAGCTGAACCCAGCCGTGAGCTGTGCGTTGACTGTTGTTCCAAACTATTTTAGGAGTTTTGGGAAACTGCCACATGATCATCTCCTCCTATTAAAGCTGGGATGGTTGTCCACTCCTCTAGTCAATTGTCAAAGTCAAACACCTGACATAAGAAACATTAGTTAGCTTTCAAGCAGTGTAGTCCAGCTGGCGATCTAAATTCACAAGACTGAAAGAAAAGGTTCATAAACATCCCAACTTGACCTGAAAATCGCCTTGTACAACTAAAGTATTTCCCTTTGGACAGCTCCAGTCTACTGGTAGAGAAAGGTGTAGGCTGAAGTGACAGACCTGCCAGCTATACTGAACTCTGTGAACTGTAATAAAGACCAGTTAGCTACCATTCATCTGCATTTTGTCAATTCTTTGACATCTAACGCCTCTGAGTGTGGTAATACATTTACTGGCCTGTTTAAGAATACAATGCTGGAAAATGCAGTGTTCCAGTTAATCCAATGTGTGTGTTCTCACAGCTTGTTAATTTGAATGTTAATTAGCAAATAATAAAAAGTTTTAATTGACTGGTAATTCAAGTAGTACCACTGATTAAAAACAATTATATGAACAATTGTGTAGTTATCTGTGTGTATACAAACACACACACACACCACACTAATATATGTATATCAGAAGACTGGATCTGAGTAGAGGAAAGCTATTTTCTTGACACTGCTTGTATACACATGTTTTAGTGGCATGACTCCACTCAGGTATGAGGCAAGCTTTACTTGCTGGTTTGTCAGCACACAAGAGAAAGGAAACACTAACTAGGACCGTGAACAGTCACTTTGTGCATTTATTTTTAAGCAGTTTGGCCTCACTTTTGCCTTAATCCCAAGTGTTAGTTTAACCTTCATATACTGTATGTAAAGTACTAAAGAACTTCACATTTTTTTTCCAAGGTAACCTGGGAAGAGTGAGAATCTGGCTACCTTCCCACATAAGAAGTTTGGACTCCATCTAGTTACTACAGTCAAAGCCAACCTCAATGTTATTTGCAATCTTACCTTAAAGTTCTCTCATACGATGTGTGTAACAGACTGGGAATCCAAAATCACATTTCTCTGGATATGAAACCGGATCAGAACACATAACAGATCAGCGGGTACTTGCAAGTCATCATCACCAGTAAAGAGACCAAACTCTCTGTTCAACAAACGTACTATAGAGCTAAGATTCAAGACACCCTAAGATGCGTTCATCAGACCACTCCATTTCTAACGCACCTCTTTCATCACTGCAGTACTTAAGGCCAAGCTGACACTTATTGAACACAAATGAGTTGAACAGCAGTGGCCAGGTGAAAGCTGACGTTTCCCTTTCCTCTGTTATCAAATATCTGTGATCACTAATTCCTTACCCTACCAATGAATTAAAAATGGAGTCAGATTCCAAAGGATGCAGAGTCTACACAAGGCCTGGCTACACTATGCGTTCATACCGATTTAGCAGAGTTAAACTCGCGATTAACAACTGCACCCATCCAGACGAGGCCCTTTATATCAATAAAAGGGCTCTTAAACGGTTTTTTGTACTCCTCCTCAACGAGAGAGTTAGCGCTGAAATCGGTATATCAACCGGATTAGGGTTATGTGGCCGCAAATCAATGGTATGGCCTCCGGGTGGTATCCCACAGTGCACCACTGTGACGCTCGGACGCAATCTAACTCAGATGCACTGGCCAGGTAGACGGAAAAGCCCGCCAGCTTTGGAATTTCATTCCTGTTGGCTAGCGTGGAGAGTCACCAGCACAGGGTGACCACACCAAGCTCTTCAGCACAAGTAACATGCAGTCTCCTGAGAATCGAAAAAGAGCTCCAGCATGGAGGGCACTGGATCTGATTGCATATGAGAGGATTCTGTGCTAACAGAACTCCGTTCGAAAAGACAAAATGAAAACACATTTGGAAAAATTCCAGGCTATGAATGGGAAGCCACACCAGGGACTAGGCAATGCGAGTGAAGTTAAGGAGCTCAGACAGCCTACCAGAAAACCAAAGAAGCAACGAAAAGGTCCGGGGCAGGGCGAAACTCCCGCTTCTACGCTAACTGCATGCAATTCGGGAGAGGTGTCCACCACCACTCACCCCCTGTCGTGGATTCCGAGTGGGGTGTAATCTCAGCCATGGCTGAGATCTGAATGGGGAAGATGAGGAAACAGCTTTCAGAGAGCACACAGCACTCTGTTCCCCAACAGCCAGAGCTTTTCTCACCCAGACGGAATACCCTCCCAGCCCTCCAAGCCAGTAGCCCAGACATGAAGCCATGGAGCGACCTCTGGTGAGTGTAGCTTGTAAATATAACATGGTTTAAAGCATTGTTTTATGAATTGATTTGCCTGAGGACTCGGGATGCATTCGCGGCCAGTACAGTTATTGAAAAGTTTTTTAACATGTCTGGGATGGAGCGAAATCCTCCAAGGACATCTCCATGAAGTCTCCTGGAGGTATCCAAAAGCCTTTGCAGAAGGTTTCTGGGCAAGGCAACTTATTCCGTCCACCATGGTAGGACACTTGACCACGCCATGCAAGTAGCAAGTAATCTGGTATCATTACATGACAAGCCTAGCTGCGTATGGTCCGGTGATTGCTGGCATTCAAGCAACATCCGTCTTTATCTCGCTGTGTTATCCTCAGGAGAGTGATATCGTTCATGGTAACCTGGTTGAAATCAGGAATTAATTAAGGGGAAAGATGGCCATTCCTACTGGGCTGTTTGCCTGTTGCTTAAAAGAAATCCTCCTTGCAGGTACCAAGCAGGGGAGGGGAGGGTAATGGTGCTGAGCTTTTTCGTGTTGGCTAGCAGGGATCTTCCATGAGACCAGCCACACGGGGGGAGGGGTAAAGCGATCATCCCAAGAATTGGATGGGGGAGGTGTTTCTGCTGCTGCATGTCAACAGGAAAGAAGCAGCATGAACGGGCTTGCTTGGTATTTGGGAAAGGAGGGCACTCTGTGTATATGAAGGCTGCAGAAGCCGAAAGACAATGGCTTACATGGCCGCATGCAAGCTTAATTCTGCTGCCCGGACCTGCGTCTGTGAGATCGCTAACATTGAGTGCCTGCACTCTGGTGTTAAGATGCAAAATGCGACCTGTAGTGAAATCACATGTGCTATGTAAGGTGAATAGTGTTGTTCACTGTGAAAGAGTATACATTGTTCTGTAAAATGTATCTTTTCAAATACTTCTCTTTTTACCTTCCTCATGCACCTGCAAATTTTTCAAGCCTCCCTACTCCACCTGAAGGCTCTCTCAGATAAGGTGGAGGGGGAAAAAAAAAAAAAAAAAAAAAAAGACGTGAGACGAAATGCCCTCGGAAATCATGGAAGTAACTCGCAGTGAAAGAGCTCATCTGAATGAGTGAGGACGTGGTATCAAATTAAAGAAGATGTCAGTGAACATGAGGACAGGAGGACGCTCGAGATGCAAGGTGGCGCCAGTAAGATCAGAGTGTAGGCAGGAAGATATGCGGTGGCGGATGCAACGCTGGGGCTCTGCGTGATCAAACGACGTCCTCCGACATCTGTGGAGCTTCAGGAACAGCAGCAGGTCCACAGAGTGCTGCTGCAGCCCCTCTGTAACCACCCTCACCACATTCCATACTCTCCTCACCCAGACGTGTAGACGCGTGGGGGAAGGCTTCGTGCACCTGCCCACTCCACCCCGCGGGGCACCAACCAAAAGGCTGTCATTACTTGAAATTTTTAGTGGCCTTTTCCTTCCTCCTATCCTCCTCCCAAACCACACCTGGGATACTTGTCAGTTCTCTCTCTCTTTATAATGACTTTGTATAAGAACATGATTTTTAACGATAGTGACTTTTTTCCTTAAGCAAGCTGTAACGAAGGGGGAGGTGGGTTGCTTACAGAATGAGTCAATCAAGGGGGGGCGGGGTTCAATCAAGGGGAAACACACAATCACACTGTACCCTGGACCGTGATGAACTCATTTTCAAAGCATCTCTGATGCGCACCGCTTCATGTGTGCTCTTCTATCGCCCTGGTGTCTGGCTGCATGTAATCAGTGGCCAGGTGATTTGCCTCAGCCTCCACCCGCCATAAATGTCTCCCCTTACTCTCTGAGATTGTGGAGCACACAGCAAGCAGCAATACATGGGACATTGGTTTGGCTGAGGTCTGAGTGAGTCAGTAATGTGCATCAGCACGTCTTTAAATGGCCAAATGCATATTCTACCACCACTTCCACTTGCTCAGCCTGTAGTTGAACAGCTCCTGACTACTGTCCAGGCTGCCTGGGTCTCCCCTTACTCTCTCAGGGATTGTGGAGCACACAGCAAGCAGCAATAATGGGACATTGGTTTGGCTGAGGTCTGAGTGAGTTAGTAATGTGCACCAGCGTGCCTTTAAATGGCCAAATGCACATTCTACCACCATTCTGCACTTGCCAGCCTGTAGTTGAACAGCTCCTGACTACTGTCCAGGCTGCCTGCGTATGGCTTCATGAGCCATGGCATCAAGGGGTAGGCTGGGTCACTCGGATAACTACAGGCATTTCAACATCCCCAACTTATTTTCTGGTCTGGGAAGTAATTCCCTTGCCATAGTGTTTAAACAGAGTAGTGTTCCTGAAGACGTGAGTGTCATGAATCCTTCCCTGTCATCCCACGGGATGTTGGTGAAAACGTCCCTTGTGATCCACCAATGCTTGCAGCACCACTGAAAAGTACCCCTTACGTTTACGTACTGGGTGCCCTGGTGCCAAGATAGATGGAACCATATCCCTATCATCTCACCACAGTTTGGAAACGTGCAGGTCATAGTGGATGGCTGTTGCCCCATGGGATTGCCTGAGTCAAACTTTCGTAGCAGCAGCTTAATGATTGTTTGGCTACTTGCATCACAGCAGCCCCACAGTAGATTTCCCACTCCAAACTGATTCCCGACTGACTGGTAGCTGTCTGGTGTTGCAAGCTTCCAAGGGCTATTGCCACTCACTTCTCAGCTGTGAAGGCTGCTCTCATCTTGGTATTATGGCATTTCAGGGCAGGGGAAAGCAAGTCAAAGTTCCATGAAAGTGCCCTTATGCATGCGAAAGTTTCACAGCCACTGCGAATCGTCCCACACCTGCAAAACTATGCGGTCCCATCAGTCTGCTTGTTCCCAGGCCCAAATCGGCGTTCAACGGCTAGAACCTGCCCCATACCAGCAGGATCTCCAAAGTGCAGGGGCCTCGGTTTGAGAGAATTCTGTCCATGTCTCATCACTCTTGTCGCTGCTCTGCCGTAGCGCCTCCTCCTCACCTGGCTTTGCAAGTCCTGGTTCAGCATAGACTGCAGAGATGTGTGAGGTGTTTACAATGTCCACGATTGCAGTCTTGATCTGAGCAGGGTCCATACTTGCTGTGCTATGGTGTTTGCACAGTTACCCAGGAGAAAAAGGCGCGAACGGCTGTCCGCTGCTTTCATGGAGGGAGTGAGGCTGTACCCAGAACCACCCAGACATGTTTTGCCCCATCAGGCACTGGGATCTCAACCCAGAATTCCAAGGGGCGGGGGAGACTGTGGGAACTATGGATAGCTACCCACAGTGCAATGCTCTGGGGAAAAAAAACGACGCTAGCCTTGGTACATGGAGCACATCACCGAATTAATGTGCTTAGTGTGGCTGCGTACTTTACTTGATAAACCGTTTTGTAAAAAACAGATTTATGTAAAATTGGAATAATCCCGTAGCGTAGATGTACCCAAGATAGAATGCTGAAACAGATATAATGTAGTGACCTCACTTTGCTGGGTACAGATACCTGTGCTGAGGTTTGTGGTGCTTGGCTGCAATCTCCTTAACTTGGGGTCATCCAAGAGGGAAGGGTCCTCTGGTTTAGCCCTGTAAAAACAAGAGATAGAAAGTTAATGATGGCAAGTTTTCATAAGATGACTCTACGTACTAACAGAAACATGTACCATTACAACTGCGTTACTTGTTCAACGTGCCTCAGAGTTTCAAGTTCAACATTCACATTGTCACGATCAGGCAAGTTAGGCTGCAAAGCATTCTTACCACGGCCTGTCAGGAGATCCGAGGGACTGTATGCGGTCACAGAGATCCCTTTGGATGGCAATACGTAATCAGCTTCTCCTGGGTAAGGTATGGGTGGCACTCAATCTGTGAGCACAAGGACACACATTTACTCAGAGGCAGACTGCACCAATGCTGCTATGTTCCAGGGATCATTTCCTATTCCACTTACAGGAAATATCTTTGGTAGGTTGGCAAGTGATGACTAATTATCACCCTGCGTAGTTACGCAACCTTTAGTTGTTTGATATTCTATGAAATTCTTGTTTGTGTTACATCTGTTGGGTTTCAGTTATTAAGGATATTGCAAGGCAGGGGAGGGGATGGGGAGAACATACCTCACTTATGTTTTCATTATCAACTTTGTTCTCCAAAGATTTACAAAATAGTCAACCTCAGAATAGACAACTGAAGTAGTACAATAAAGTTCATATCTGAAATACAGCATAAACTCAGAATATCTAGCTGAAACAAAATTCAAATGAGTAGGGCTATTTCTTCTAATTAAATCTTCTCGTTTAGCTTCCCTAATTAAAGATACAAATATGTTGGAAACTACTGTAGCATCAATACTATGAACTATAGTGTTCCAGACCATTACTTCAGAAGAACGTAACACTGTTTTGATGTTAAACGGGAAGGCACATTTCAATCAATTAATTTAAAGGGAAGTTTCAATACTGGTTTCTGCTGTACACGAGTGCTCTTGTTGGAAGTGGCCCTATTCAACCAAAAATAATACTAAACACAATTTTACACATTAGATCATTATGGAACTTTTTCTAGACAATACATGTGTGTGCCTCCATTAGTTTTAATGGGATCATCATCTGCCACACAGGCAGAGCAGAGGAAAGACTACAGAACCCTTAATGTGGGCCCACATTCTGGTAAGCTACTGTAGACAACTGTCATAAACAGAAGAGAGTTAATATAAAGTACTTTTATCTCTTTGACTGTAAGGTTAACAAGTTCAGTAAGCCTGGCTGTCACCTGATCAGAGGACCAATCAGGGGGACAGGATACTTTCAAATCTTGAGGGAGGGAAGTTTGTGTGGCTGTTAGAATTTGGTTGTTGTTCTCTCTGGGTTCAGAGGGACCAGAGGCAACCAGGTTTCTCTCCAATCTCCCTGATACAGTTCTTATAGATTCCAAATAGTAAGTACTAGGTAGATGGTGAGTTAGGCTTTGTTGTTTTTCTTTATTTGCAAATGTGTATTTGGCTGGAAGGCGTTTAAATGTGTATTTGCTGAAAGGATTTTAATTTGTACTTGTATACTTCGGCTGGAGGGTATTCCCAGTGTATAGCGAAGACCCTGTACCTATTCCATTTTAATTTACAAAGATAATTTTTACTGTTCTCTCTCTTAAAGGTTTCTTGTTTAAGAACCTGATTGTTTTTATTCTGGTGAGAACCCAAGGGACTGGGTCTGGATTCACCAGGGAATTTGGTGGAGAAAGGAGAGGGGGGAGAGAGAGAGAGATTATTCTCTCTGTGTTAGGATTACTTTCTCTTCAGGAAGAGTCTGGGAGGGGAAAGAAGAAGGAGGGAGGAAGGTGAATTTTCTCTGTTTAAAGATTCAAGGAGTTTGAATCAGTGATCTTCCAGGGTAACCAAGGAGAGGAAGCCTGGGAGAGGCAATGGTGAGGGAAAGGGTTACTTTCCTTGTGTTAAGATCCAGAGGTCTGGGTCTTGGGGGTCCCGGCAAATTTTGGGGGACCGGTGTACCAGGCACTGGAATTCCTGGTTGGTGCAGCGCTACAGGTTCTCAGCTAGTAATCAAGCTTAGAGGAATTCATGCTGGTACCCCATCTTTTGGACGCTAAGTTCGGGTGGGAATTATCATGACAACAACCCACAGTACAACTAGGATTATCACAAGTCATGGGGCACTGGCTCAGTTTGGACATTGAGGCTTTGGATATTGAAAGGATTTTCAGGGTACCTACACATTGGGGAGCATAACCTTGTTTAACTGAGCCCATCCTGTCTGTCATTCAAACCATCTGGATTGCTGCTTTCAGACTGAAGCCTTGAAATCTCACGCTGCTGACAGGTGGACCAGGACACTGCACTGCAAGTGATGGGTTGCAGCCTGCAGTTTTATTTATTGTTCTAGCTGCATTACTGTTAACTGGAGAGCCTGTGTATTCACCATGTAAGTGACAATGTTTGAAAACACTGAGTGCAAGTATTCTATGCAGATGGGTTAAAAACAATATCCAGGAATTATTTTTGTGTGTGTGTGAAATTGATTTTAAAAAAAACCCTGCAAACTGAAATTTACCTAAAAGCTGTCCAAAAATCTCTTTTCAGGAAGGGTTTTAACATCTTCACAGTGGTGAACATGTGGCCTTATTTTCAGTACCTACATTTGATTTTTAAACGCACTTATTTATCAAGAAGTAAGAGCCTAAACACAGGAGTTCTTACTGTCTAGTTCTAAAGTTAGCCCTGACGTGGAACTGTATCTGTGATATTGGTCGAACCTTTTAACGATCTGCCACACGCTTTTTCAGTAGAATGCAGATACCTGCCTCTCTGGAGTTTGTTAGCATGCTGAATACTTAATTCCAATGGAGACTTAAGGAATTAAATTCCCCTTGGAAGCCCTAAAACTTGAGATGCGTTGATCAGCTTCTGTGCTGTCAGTTGAGTATTCAGTCCCCATTATAAAATGAAATAATTTTAAATTGATTTTTAACACCTGCCAAGATGAAACCGGTAATGTGTTTTCTTCCATCTAAGTAGATCTGCATTCCTACTTAGCTGTGCATGAACATGGCCCTGCTCATCATGACATTTCAAAATTATCCCTCTGTTTCCTTCTGCTTGATGGATGAGAGGAAACCAGGCAGTTGTGATTATCTGTTGCTGGGGTGTAGTGGGGGATTTTGTTTAGTGTTTGTTTGTTTTCAGCTAGGTCTGTTTTTGGAGTGGGAAGTCTCAGACTTTAAGCAATCACAGAGAGTACTCTCTCACTCTTCTGTCACACTCTGAAATGATCTCTGGAACTGAATGTGTTAAAGGGTGCTGTCCTATATGGACAGTAAACCTGTTTCAAATCATGTGTCAAACAGAGCTCTGAGAAATTGTTTTAGCCTAAACAAAAGTGGTTTTTTTGTGTGGGGGGGTTTGCCTTGGGTGAATTTAAAATTCTTATTATTAATGTCCCATCTGAAGAACAAGTAAATGATGTAAATAAGCTTAAATTTTCAAAACTGAGTGACAGTTTTTTGGGGTCTTTTGGGTTTTTTGTAAATAGAATTCTAACACAGTAACAAATCTAGCTAGCAATCTTGCATTTGTCTGAATGAAATTAAAGAGACCGCAATATGGAGAAATTAACACAATATTAGGAGTTAAATTTCCAAATCCTGAGCCTGACTATCCAGTTTATTTGTCACATACAACTCACTTGATCTCTCTGCCAGACTTCTCCCCCTCCCCCCAACCATCTTTAAAATATGGACATGATCTCATTAGGGATATTGAGTGTTGAAGTTTGACATGTTTAGTATGAAGTATTAATACTTCTGTACAGATCGTAGCACCTTGCAATGTCAAAGTCAGACATCAAAACTGATTGTTCAAAAATCTGAAAACTTAGCATTTGAATGACACAGCACAAAAGTAAACACTTAATCTAAAAAGCATTCAGATCTCCCTGCCTGTGACTTTCAATGCCTAAATGCAAAGGGGTAGGGGAAGTTTGTGTATAAACTGGGTATGTTTCTGGGGCTGGTCGGAACTTAATGCCTGTGCGGACTGCTTGTGTACCATTCAGACCCTTGTCGGTCCAAAAGAAACACCAATGCCAACATGAGTCGTATTTCATTCCGATTTCAGAATAACCTTTCTTCTTTTTCTTTTCCTCAGGAGCGCAAATCACAAGGACTATCCTTTCAAAGCTGAGTATTAAGCTGGGGTGTCTTGCCAGGCTTCCTGACCCCTGGCAGTGGTTCCCGTCTGCTGTTACCTCTGACTTGTTCATTTGTCCCAATAGCTCTTTCACACTGCAGCTATCCTTCTGTAGCCAAAATAGAAGTACAGTGTATGTGCTCAAAGGAAATGTTTATAAGGAGTCTGAAGAACAAAACACTGAATATAATTTTGATCTCCTTATTACGTGGGAGTGTTTTTTGCCAAGATGGCTGGCTGGGATTAGAAATACAGTAGTTCAAATTCTCTGTTCACACTGTTTCACAGCAGGTTGTAAACGTGATTGAGATTAGTCTCTGCTCCCAGCTGGAAGGGTTAGACTGTTGGCATTTGGAAGAGCCAATTCTGAAGCCTGTCCTGTTAAATTCCTTGTTTTTGGAACACTCTTTGCCTTTGGCTCCAGGTTGAAGTGCCAGTTGACTTCTGAGTATGGACATTTGCTACCTGTACAGCTCTCCCAAACTATGGAGCTTTTTTGCAATATAAAGCTGTTCTTCGCTTGTAATAAACATTGTCTAGTTATTACGTGTAATGAGATTATTTCAGTATTGCCGTGACCGTAGTTCTGCAGCTGCCCCTTTGTGTGCAGCTGTCTCCAGTCCTCAATCAAAGATTAGAAAATCATTCTTAGTATCTAATCACAAAGCTCAGATCACTTTCATACTAACTTCTTTGCAGAACCTGCTATCCTTAAAGGATCTGCAGCTTTCGTGGTACTGATGCAAAAACACATGAGTACTGCGTAAAATCCTGACTAACCAGACAGTTAATGTACTTGTGCCTGTTGATGCTTAAATGCGGTTGTATTTTGTTTATATGGGGGAACTTTCTAAAATGTAGCTATTTGCTGTTTCTAGTAAAATTGGCAACAAATGCAATTACAATGCAATAGGTCAGTCTTATTCAAGGTGTAGCATATTTTTTGAGTTCAAGGGGCATTTCTGCAGAGGAACTTAAATGGAAGTCTACCTAGTTTTGATTGATTGTCTAAATTTATAGTAGTAACATTCCTCATTAGGATGGCCAGTACAAAGGTTGCACCAAAGGCTTACTGAGCTACAAAAAGCAGTCTTCAGCCTTTCTTAAATAATCAGACTAAAACCTACAGTAAGAATCAGCGAATCAGATAAAGAATTGCAATAACCATAAAGCCACCACTTGAATGATATACATTTTCCTATAGTTTTGAAATTCATTGGCTGCATTTATACTTCAGCCACATTTAGGATCCTCACAACCGGAAGGTATTTTTAGCACACATTAGTAATGACTGAAGGGACTAGTGCCAATACAGAGCTTAATATGTGGTATAATTACAGCACTTGGCACTGGGGCTAGCCAAGAATGGTCTGGCAAATGATTTTTGACAGAGAATTGGGTTTCTGGAAGAGAAGAATGGCCATAGTGGGTCAGACCAATGGTCCATTTAGCCCAGTATCCTATCTTCTAACAGTGACACTGCCGGATGCTTCAGAGGGAATGAACAGAACACGGCAATTTCAAGTGATCCACCCCCTGTTGTCCAGACCAGCTCTGGCAGTCAGAGGCTTAAGGACACCCGGAATGGGGTTGCATCCCTGACCATTTTGGCTAAGAGCCATTGATGGACCTACCCTCCATGAACTTTACCTAATTTTTTTTTTGAACCGGTTATACCTGTGGCCTTCACTATTTCCTCAGGCTGATTGAAGTGTGTGGAGAAGTACTTCCTTTGGTTTCTTTTTAAACCAGCTGTCTTTAGTAAGATTTAAGGAAGTAAATTGTGTTTTTGAATAATAAAAGAAAGATGAAGATCTTTAAGGATAGAGGTTATGAAAAAGAAGGTTAGTATGGAAAGTGATATGAGATTTGTGATTAGATAAATAAGAAATGATTTATAATCTTTGATTGAGGACTAGAGAAGATGAAAAAGGGAGATGCAAAAGGAGGAATAATGAAATAAATATATTAAGTAATAAATAGATTTTTATTAAAGAGAGAAAGTTTATTTGAAAAAAATATAGTTTGGGAGAGGCTTAAGGTGGAAAAATGTCACATAATCAGAAAGTCACTGCACTTCAGCTGGAGCCAAGGGCAAAGGAGTGGTTCCAAAAAACAGAATTTAACAGACAAGCTTCAGAATTGGCTCTTACCAAATGCCAACAGTCTAACCCTTCCCGCTGGGAGCAGAGACTAATCTCAATCAACATTAACAACCTGCTGTGAAACATGTGAACAGATGAAGTCTGCACTACTGTATTTTCTTCCCCAGCAGCCATTGTAAAGCCACTCCTACCACTAATAAAGGAGAGTCAAAATTATATTCAGTGTTTTGTTCTTTCAAGACTCCTTTAAAATTCCTTTGAGGCACCATAACACTGTACTTACTATTTGCCAACAGAGGTAGATGCAGTGTGAAAGAGCTATTGGGCAAATGAACAAGTCAGACACGGTAAACAGCAGACGGGAACCACTTGCCAGGGGTCAGGAAAGCCTGGCAAGAGACACCTCCAGCTCAATACAGCTTTGAAAGAAAGTCCTTGTGATTTGCGCTCACTGAGGAAGAAAGAAGAAAGGTTATTCCCTGAAAATCGGAAGGAAAAGCGACTCATGTTGGCATGGTCGTTTCCTAAGAATCGCTTATGTATGGAAATTTTCATCACATTCATGTGCAGTGAAGACTGATGTGAAGAATTTAAATGAATTCTTTGCATCGGCCTTGTCTTGAGTGCTTCTTTAGTTTCTCAATTGTCCAGTGGCCCCACTGATTGTTTGGCCAGGTGTCTTGCTTCTGATGTACTTAAAATTCTTTTTTCTGTTTAATTTGTGTCTTTTGCCAGCTGTTTTTCCATCTTCTCCTTTGGCCTGCCTAATTAGACTTGACTTGTCAGAGTTTATGCTCCTTTCTATTTTCCTCAGTAGGATTTTACTTATTTTTAAAGGATGACATTTTGCTTCTTAATCGCCTTTTACTGTGTTTAACCATGGTGGATTTTTGGGGGGGAGGCAGGTCTAATTACTGGGGGGGTTTTGTTTAATTTTGAGTTTGTTATGGTGTTTTTTTTAAAAGTTTCCGTGCCTGCAAGCTGCATGGAAACTTTTTTAAAACTTCACTCTTTTGACTGTTCCTTTTAACTAACTGCTTCATTTTTGTGTAGTTCCTATTTTTGAAGCTAAAGGCTATGGGGGAGGGGGGGCTTAATCATATTATGGTCACTATTGCTGATCTATCAGCTATAATCACTACTTTGACCAGATCCTGTGCTCCATTTAAGATGAAATCAAGAATTTCCTCTCCCCTTGTGGGTTCTAGGACTACTACTCTAAGAAGCAGTCATTCATGCTGTCTAGAAATTTTCTCTACATCCTGTCCAGATGACACATTACTCCATCAGTATGGGGATAATTGAAATTCCCCATGATTGAGTTTTTTTCTATTTTTGTAGCCTCTAATCTCCTTGAATACTTACAATCACTATCATGGTCATGTGGAATTAATTCATTTAAGCTTGTTAGTATAGTTGACTCTATGCTTTCTTTCACAACCTAATTTACCATTCCTATATAGCCGTGGTTCTCAACCTGGGGCCAAATCAGCACGCAGCTGTGGCCCATGTGACATCCTCAGGGCCATACAGGTAGTATGGTGGCCAACAATAGTAAATGGGTTGAGAACCACTGCTATAATACCTTATGCCGATGCTACCGTCCCCCATTGATTATCATCGTTCCACCAAGTTTGGGTGATGTCTGTTTTATCAATATCCTCACTTAAGGCCAGGCACTCAAGTTCACCCATCTTAGTATTTAGATGTCTAGCATTTGTATACAAGCACTTATTAAATTTGTCCCTATTTAATTGTCTGCCTTCGTGCAATGTAATTAAAGGGAACACTCTTTTGTTTGATTATTTATATTCAGCTTCTACTTGTACTCTACCAATGTCTATCCTCTCCTCTTTACTAGGATATCAGAAATCCCCATTAGTAGAGCCTCCCCTAAGGGATGTATCTGTCTAAACAGTGTGCTCCTTTAAGCATGTTGGCTTTCCCATAGCCAGAGTTTGAAAACTCCTCTAGAACCTTTTCAATTTTATATGCCAGCAATTCTGGTCCTTCCTGTATAGGTTCTTCCTTTCCCGAAAGCTTCCCCAACCCCTAATAAACCTAACACCTTCCTCTCTACACAATCTCAACCATGCAGGGAGATCCTGCAGTTCTGCCTGCCTGGCCCTGCAGGGGGAGCTGGAAGCATTTCAGAGCATGCTATCATAGAGGTCCTGGACTTTAATCTTTTACCCAGCAGCCTACATTTGGCTTCCAGGATCTCTCTGTTTCCTTGTGCCTGAGAGGTGAAGAAGGCTCTAGTTTCAGGAAAGGAAGAGCACATAGGTGGATTCCATCAACACAGTCATGACAAAGTAATAAAAAGGTTCAGGAGGGGCTGCACTCCAGGGATCTGCTACATGGGTAAATGTGAGTTGAGAGGGTCAGTGCTGGCACAGAGGGAGCCCTCTGACCCCTCAGGGCTCCTGGGTCATAGTGACCCACAGTTATACTTCCATTTCCACCAGACTGGAGGTGGGGGAGTCTTAGGTTGGAGCTCAAATGATTCACAAAGGGGCATTCTGCTGCTGCCTGGTAATAGAGAGAACCAGCTGAGTGCAATTTTGCCAAACTTAGTGTCAGCATCACATCTC
>NC_133769.1:119744806-119759548 GCF_003597395.2 Chelonoidis abingdonii
CTCATTTCATCTGCTTTGTCCGCCCTAAAAACAATTAAAAGATACTGGAGACTGCATTTGGGAGTTGCACAGAATACCAAGGAGAAGGTATTTTTAATCAGGCTCTAACAGAAAAGAAGAGCCAAGACAAGAGAGTCAAAGTGAGACATCACCTGCTTCAAATATCTCTAATCTGCATATGGGCTTTACAATCAAAGTTGCCACTTCTGAATGCCAGGGATTACAGAACAACAAGGCTCTTATGGTAGATGGTAACTACAAGTCTGTACTGTGCTTAGGGATTCCAAGGGCAGCGGGTGGGTGTGAAAGAAAAAATTAAGAACTTATTTCACCGCCTGCTGCTTAAGTAAGGCCATGTCTACACCCACCGGTAGATCAGCGGGGTTCCATTTAGCAGGTCTAGTGAAGAGCGCTCTCCACCGGAATGAGAGGAGTAAGGTAAGTCAACGGGATATGCAGTGTAGACACCGCAGTAAGTTGACCTAAGTTACGTTGACTCCAGCTACGTTATTCATGTACCTGGAGTAGCGTTACTTAGGTCGACTTACGCCAGTAGCGCAGACAAGGCCTAAGAGTGCTATAAGCAACAAAGAAAAACAGACTTATTGTTAAGAAGCAAGAGATACAGCTGTCTGTCCCATAAAGAGGAAGACAAACCAGTACAGAAGGAATTGGTAATCAAATGGTTAAAGGTATAAACTGCCCTGTCAAATGGGAGACCTGGATTTGATCCAAGATTCATCTCTCCTTGGATCAACAGGGGCAAGGAACGTGGTAGAAGCAGCATGCTCAGCTTCAGGGATGAAACCCTTGTTCGCATACTCATTCAGTAAAGCTGAATAAGCAGCACCAAAAAAAAAGAGCGATGCTGAGATACTCTCAAGGAAGATACCTCCAGGGTAAGAGGGTTGGGGTTGTAACACGATAGCGTATCAGGAGGACAGTGCTTTTCCAGAATCTGTCAGGAAAAAACAAAAAGTATTCAAACACTAAAGTACCTTAAATCCCAAAGGCCAGTGAATGAGATACAGATCCAGGTAATTCAGTTTCAATGCATCAAGAGTTTTCTGGCATGCTCCCTTCACCAGAGATTTCTCATGGAATGTGGACCACAGCTACAAAAGAAAAAGCAAACAAAGCAGTGACCTCACAAGCAAATGTTCTTACAAAGCTCTCCCAAACAGGACCAAGGGTACGTCTTCACTACTGGCCATATCGGTGGGTAGCAATCGATTTCTCGGGGATCAATATATCGTCTCTCATCTAGACGCGATATATCGATCCCCGAACGCACTCCTGTCGAATCCGGAACTCCACCAACGCGAATGGCGGTAGCGGAGTCGACAGGGGGAGCCACGGACATCGATCCCACGCCATGAGAACGGTAGGTAACTCAATCTAAGATATATGCAACTTCAGCTATGTGAATGTTATCTTAGATCGATCCCCCCACCCAGTGTAGACCAGCCCTTAGTCATCTCACACCTACAAGAAGCAGGTTTGGGAATATTACCACCCCCATTTACAGGCTCAATCTGTGAGCAGAGACAGAGGGAAAGTTTCTTGATGCTAGTATTTTCAGTAGCAGTTTACTTGACAAAATTGGGTTCTGACAGATTAAGATGGTAAAAAACATTCCACCAGTTAAGGCACCAACAAAGCCACTTATTGCAAGACGCAGTATTGGGAAAGAGAAAACTAAGCACTACAGGGTAATGAAGCTCTCCAGCCATCTATATCCAGAAGCAGGGAGATGGGAAAAAACCCCTGCATGAGTTTGGCTAGCCTTCTGATTGATCATCTAATTTAAGAGCCTAGATAAAGAATGGTTTCAAACAAACAATGCAAAAAAATTATTTGGGCCCCCATGTTTTTCAATTGTCACATGGATCTGGATTAAAAAGAGTACTTAGGCACCTTAGTCACATCTTAGGCTCCACTGGTAACCAGGAAACTCCTGCCAAACCCAGCAGGCACCTAAACTCAATTGGCACCTACATTCTCAGGGTAAAAGTGCCTGAAGTGTCTAAGTTTCTGCCTCTGCGCATGCTCACTGCTGCCCCCCCACGCTGCATCTGGATGCCTAAGTCCCAGAGCAATGCACAAGCCAGGGGAAGATAGCAGTTTGTCTGCCGAAGTCACATGTGGGACCTAATCCGGCAGGCATGTTCAGAGGCCCACTACCAGACCAGGTATAATTCAAAGTCTCACTAAGGGGCCCTCACCTGGCATGTGGAGGACCCAGGTTCAATTCTCCCTTCAGGCAGAGGGGAAGAAAGGATTTGAAGAGGTGTCTTACCTTTCAGGAGAGTGCTCTAACCACTGAGCTTCGGGATATTCTGGTGTGGGTCTCCAATCCCTAAGGAAGCTACTCCACTCCAGACAAATGATAGGCGATCACTCGTTACCAAGTACGATCATCTTCCATGGGAGCTATGGGTCCTCAGGTGGCTAATAAGACCAATCCTTGAACCACAAGTTCTATAACACTGAGGGCAGATGTTTGCAGGCTCAGCAGGAAGCCGCTGGACCATGACTGGAGACCAGTCTCTTCTTCCTCCAGCACCTCTTGTCCTCTTCAGCTTGTCAGCGAGCAAGTTCAAAATGCAGGTGACCATCACGTAGGACTTCACTCCATATTAAGCGACCCTGGGAAAGTGTCTCTCAAGCGTCAATGTCAATATTACACTTTAAGGTTGTCCTTCAGCAAGTCCTTATAACGCTTCCATTGTCCAACCACATTATAGTGCCCTTCTTTCAGCTGAGAGAATAGGTCCTGTTTTGGGAGGCAATTGTCTGGCATCCGGACAATGTAATCAGTCCAGCGGAATTGCTGATGGATGATCATTGCCTCGATACTCATAGTCTTTGCCTCTTCCAGAACGCTAATATTGGTGAGCATGTCTTCCCATTTGATCTTCAGAATCCTACCAAGGCAGCATTGATGGTGCCTCTCAAGGACTTTCTAGTGTTGTCTATAGGTTGTCCAAGTTTTGGACCCATACAGCAGTGTTGGGAGAATGGCTCGATAAACAAGAAGCTTGGTGTCTGTTCGAATGTCATGATCTTCAAAAACCCTGTGCTGTAAATGAGAAAAAGGTGCATTGGCACAGTTTAGGCAATTTTCAATTTCTGCATCAATATCTGCCTTTCATGAAAGAGGACTTCCAAGGCAGTGGAAATGATCAACAGTCTCCAGTACCGCTCCATTGATTTTGATAGATGGGGCATGTAATACCTCATCTGGAGAGGGCTGATTGAGCACTTTAGTCTTCTTGATATTAAGAGTGAAACCATGTCATGCTTAAGCATTGGCAGACACATTCAAGATAGTTTGAAGATCTTTCTCAGAGTGGGCAAAGACTGCATTGTCATCAGCATATTGAACAGCTTTCCACCCACTCTGTAAATGATTTCAATGCAAGCTGTAAACTTCCAGCAATTAGGTAAAGAATGATGGCAACAATAACTGCAAACATGGCTGGAGCGATGACACAGTCTGGTCTGATTCCTGTATCTACTTTGAAAGGTTCATTCTGGGAGCGACCGCTGCTCAGAACAGTCACTTTCATGTTAGCATGAAGCAATTTTAGGACATTGATGTATTTATCAGGACAGCCAGTCTTAGAAAGTACAGTCCAGAGGGCATGCTATTCACTGAATCAAAGGCTTTAGTTAGATCAATAAAAGCCATGTACAGTGGTTGGTTTTGTGCCCGACTCTTTTCTTGCAGCTGCCATGCTGTGAAGATCATATCCACAGTTCTATGACATGGTCAGAAACCACTCTGTGACTCCGATAAAATTTCTTCTTACAGGGGCAGAAGGTGGGTTGCAAGGACCTGCACCAGAACTTTTCCTGCAATGGCTAGGAGGGAGATACCACGATAATTTCCACAAACCATTTTATCTCCTTTCTTGAAGGCCATTAGGGCACCCAGTGAAATGAGGTATCTCCTTAGAGATTTTAAGGATAAGCAGGTAAAGCTGCCAAATTAGCTCTGGTCCATCATCTTTAAAGATTTCAGTGGGGATCCCATCTAGACCTTCTGCATTCTTGTTCTTCATCTGCTTGGTGCCATTGTGTTCCTCATACAAATTGGGAGGGTCTCCGAGCTCATCCCTAAATGGTCGCTGAGGGATTTGCTCAAGGACTCCATCTGCGACCACAGAATTACGGTTGAGATCTTCAAAATGTTCTTTCTAGTGAGAACTGATGGCTTCCGTGTCCTTCAAAAGTGTGATTCTGTCCTTAGAGCGAAGGGGATTCATACCATGGCAAGTGAGCCCACACGTAGCCTTGGTAACACTAAAGAAACCAGACGTATTGTGCATATCTGCGAGATGCTGAGTTCTTGTGCTTTCTCAGTCCACCATTTGTTCTTGAGCTCTCCACTTTTACATTGGACTTTTGCCCTCGCCATGACATGAGCTTCTCTCTTTATATTACAATTTATGTCCAGATAAATAACGGAAAAGCAATTGGAGTAGAACGACTGGATGCTGCGTCTCCCAAGTGGGCATCCTAATGACCATGCTACGGAGTCACTCTTATGTGCACACAAAAAAGTCCCATAGTTCAAAGGTTAGCCCACCCTCCTGAGAGGTGGGAGAGCCCTCTTTGAATCCTCTCTTATCCTCTGCCTGTGGGGGAGAATTGAACCCACTGGACTAGCCATCATACAGTGGATAGCATCACTACTTTGTGCGGTGTTAGGCACCCACCTGATTCATTCTCACAAGAAGCAGTTTACCTGCCTAAGGTGCTTGACATCAAGAGAGCAGTTCCTATTTTTCAATCACTGGCAGAGACTGGTGCCTATTTCAGAGAGGGGTGGGGCTTAGCAGACATCTCTCAAACAACATCTCCTCTTGGTTAGGTTAAATGGCTGTGCACCTAGCAGGCTGGCTTTTGTGAATCACATTCTTAGCTGCCCCATCTTTCCCCATTCATTGTACAGGAGCCCAGGCACTTCACTCAGGCTTTGTGAATTGCAGTATGCTCCTGTGATTTTCTAGGTGCCCAAAAGTTAAGTGTTGCAATAATGAAATACCTTTCTGAATATAGGCCACAGTCTCAGCAAGCCACAACCTGGTCCTCCTTCCAGCAGCAGAAATGGAAAGAGACAAATGGTAGCTTGCTGCACTGGCCCCACTCTGGAAGTTGCACTGGAAGTGGGGTGTGGGGGTAAGGGATCTTGTAGCCCTTAACACCCACCCATGATTCGGGGACTTCAGTAACTCAGCAAGAGGTTAGGAATCTATTACAGGAGTGACTGGGTGAAGTTCTAGTCTGATCTCCTGCATATTGCAGGCCACAGATGATCATGATGGTCCCTTCTAGGTCCTAGGTCCAGCTCTAGGTTCTAAATTATAAGCTCAGCATGCCAGGCAAAAACAGTGGTCCCTTCCTCAATCATTGGAAGGGCACAGTATTCTCACTTCCATTGCTGGTGTGTTCACTAGAGCAGAGCCACTCCAAACAGGAGAGGATCCAAGATGTCTTTTATTCTCCCTGTGCATGCCCTTTATACCCATCCCACATGAACATGTGAATCAGGAAACAACTCAGGGGTGAAATGTACCACATCTTGAATTGCTTTATAACCACAGAGTCAGATTTTCCTCCAATACTCAGAGTTCACTGAGTCGGACCCATGACCTTGATCTTCCTGCCAGAGCCATACCTTACTGACGACAAAGAGGTCCTCTCGTTTCACAACCCCTTCTTTGATTTTCTGCTGGATCGCATCCCCTACTTCATTCTCATTCTGGTACACGTAGGCACAGTCAAAGTGGCGGTATCCAATGTCAATGGCAGCCCTCACTGCATCCTTTACTTTTCCTGGTGGAGACTAATCAAAATAACAAATTAAAAAACCACAGATACTCTAAAATATCCCATTTCCCAGGTGGCTAGAGGCTCAGAAACCCCAATAAAGTTTTTCTTCTATGGTGTTCACCTCCCAGGCATCTGGGCACCTTGCAATCATAAGTAAAAATTTCCCTCTTTGGTTGTCTAGTAATTGTTATTGTCTGACTTAATGACAGCATCCAACAATGCATCTAGCAATCCATCTGTTATACCAATAAAAACTAGCAGGATCTTATTAAAAGGGACAAGACTTTTGTCACGTTTATTGTAAATACCATAATAAAATAAGAGATAACAGCAAACAACATTGTTTGGCTACTTATTTCTATGATTACATATATATATATTCATTTACACAATCAATCATTTATACCACTTCTGTATAGATATTATAGTTACCAGCCTAAAGTTGCTTGTGACAGAATACTGGCCAGGTACCCTGTATACAAGAGTGGAGCCGAGTCCGGGTCAGGTGCACTGATGCTCCTGGAGGCTGGCAGCAGAACATGACTCAAGTCGTCGTCTTTCACAAGTTCAGTTTGTATAGGATTTTTGCCATATGTTAGTTCATGGAGTTGTCTTCATTCTGTGTTGCCAGTATCAATAGTGCAGGTGGCTGGTCCAATATCTGTCTCAGAGTTTGTCTAGGTGCTTGGGGGTGGATTCCAGTTCGCCCTATCCTGGGGTCCGGCTCATGTCTGGTTGATTCTCCACTTGACAACCTTTTTAGCCTACATGAAATTTTCAGGTTAGGCTCATTCCCTACCATGTCATTATTACTTCTAACTAGCAATTACTTTAACATACATTTTCTAATCTATTTACTGTTTTTGCCTTCTGCGGTCGTTACTTAATTTAGGAGAGACTCTTTGTCTGTTATCATTTAATTTAACACAGTAGAATGAAAAGACTTAGAGAGGGTGTTGGTGTACGGTCTCCTAGTACTCTAACAGCGACTGCATTTTGGCTCACAGCGCGGGCGGTTACACAAGCACATACAGTTCAGCGATACGGATAGAGTGTTCACTAGAGGAAGGGCACTTAAGTAATTTTAACCTCTTTAACAAGTTTTATACAGAGTACTTCTGTGGAGCAGGCTTCACACAGAACAGCTGGTATGGCTTGCAGGTATTGAGGAGGCTAAATCTGGGGCATCCCATTTAGTTCTAAATTAAACCTCTTTAGTGTTAAAATTAATTAACATATATCATTTTTCTAACAATAAATTCATTTTTAAAAATCAAAATAATCTTTTCATATAAATCCAATTTACGCTCTTATATTAACCTTTCTTTAGTATCCCTTACACTATCGGTGACATCTGTACTAGGGAGTCGTTTAATGGGGCAAAAAACAAAAGGCTGCCTTGGTTCCTCTGCACGACCCATTTATCCCTAACCTCTTGCGTGTAGTGCATGTCAGAGGAGCTATTCTGTGTCGGAGGAGGCTTCTTTGGCACACCCGTCAAGTGTTGACTAGAAGAGAGGTATCCAGCTGGAGAACTGTTGTCAATGGCTATATTCCCCACTCTGTGCCACTTTGAGGGCAGCAGTGAGGACCTTTGCAAGGATTCTAAAAATAAATATGAGCCATCCAGGCTTGTATCTAGACTCCCAAGGTACAGCATTCTGACCTGGGATGGGTAGGGATGCGTGTCCGTCATCACAAGTTGCAAAACCCCTTTTGGAACAAGGAATGGCGCACTTGGAATGTCTTCCACTGCGACTTCACCCTTTCACCCCCAGGGAGAGCTTAGAAAACAAGGAAGTCAGCTGTTGCCACCCGCTAATTCAGACAAATGCAGCAAAACTCTGCAGGGACACAAAATTTCAGTCCTGTTTCTTGCCAATGTAAATCTTATTTAGAACAAAAGAAAATACATCGAACTTAGCTTTTTGCTAGTTTTAAAAAACACAATTACAAGATTTAACGCTCAAGATAGTTCTTGAGGGTCCAGGCTTAGAAGGTTACAGCAACCACAAAGCACCGGGGTTAGCACAGGAGGAACCCACACAGCATAAAGAAATTAACGAGCTAATCGCATCTTCCTCGACATTCCCGGATCTACTATACATAATCTGGTTTTAAATGATTAGTTTATGATGTATCGATACTGCATGATTTTTCATACCTGGCTCAAGCTTTTTTACAGTTATAGTTCCAGCCACATGTCTCTGCTCTGTCCTCCTCTCTCCAGAGAGAGCCAGGAAAGGGAAAGAAATTTTCCACCCCCGAATTAAGTTTAAACAAATTGTCTACCCCTCCCACATCCATTGTGCTCTTTTGGCCAACTGTCCCTTTTACCTATAGTCCTCTTTTCCTTCCTCTGTTAGAAGGTTTAGAAACAGCTACTAACTGCGGATTTATAGCTAATGGTGGCTGTCCATAAAAGGAGCTTCTCCCCCCCACCCCCATCTTCATTTTCTCTACATTACAGAAGAAGCATCCCATCCGAGCCTATGAAAGGCAGTGTGGTGCATTGGGAAAGGCAAGGGACAGAGTCAGATGACCTAAGTTCTGTATGATGTGGGGCAGATGACTTGACCTCTCTGTCCCTCAGTTTCCTCATCTGTAAAGTGAGGATACTAATAACCACCTTCTTTGTAAAAGTTATTCAGCTCGACGGACAAGAAGCGCTATAGAAAAGCTATGTATTAATGATCACACAGGGAAGCATCCCACAAGAGCGGAGGCTGGGGAGATGCAGAAGCTTCCCGGTCACTAAAAAAGGGCAATCACCACTCTGAAAAGAGAATAGGTAGCCAGAAATAATATGGCAGATACACAGAGTGCTGAGGGGAGGAAGATTTCAAATGTTACATAAAGCATGGTCAAAAGAAAAGAGGGCTTTTACAGCAAGGATTCTTAGAGCTAGCCTCCGCACCTCAGAATGCACTCATCTCACAGTACAGCAGGGGAGTCGCTAAAGTATCAATGACCAGTCCTACTGTCTTGAACTCCTGCACTTTGGGCATGCGGGTGAGATTGGTCTTTTCAGGGGAAGCATTAAGCATTTTCCTGCCAACCATGGGAAGCGATCCTATGACAGATGAACTGCTGCAAACCAGGAAGTTGCCACAGTACCAGAGCTGCAGCTTTGTCTCTCAGGGCACATGACTAGATAAGATGTAGACCAGTCCACTGACATCTATGAACCAATATTAGATTTCAGAGTCTGCAGTGTGTATTAGACAAAAAAATTATAAGGAGAACATTTAACATTTTGCTCAAGCAAAAAAAGAAAAAAAAAATCAGATAGTGCCTGCATTTTCAGGTATTGCATACATCCAGCTGTTGCTGCTGATTGCTATTTGATTTTGTTCCAATTCTGCTGGTCAAAAGTTGGTTCAAATACCAAGTTTGCCTAAAACACTGGCTTGCTGCTCTCAAAAGGTAAAAATAAGCAGACACTGGATTTCAGGTTTTGCTATGGTATATCCTGCCACCCAGCACTTGGGGCCTGCATAAGGTAAACGCTCTCTGAAGGAGCAGTATGTGATCCTTGGCCTGTAAGAGGCCAGTGGGGAGAAAAAGACGTTAAGGAAATTATTTATATGAACACACAGTGCATAGGCACTGACTTCTGCTCCCACCGGTGGGTGCTGAACCCCCCCCTCTGCCCCTGCCCTTTCCACTCCTTCCCCAAAGTCCCTGCCCCAACTCCACCTCTCCCTGCCCCTATTCTGATTCCTTCTCCAAATCCCTGCCCCAGCCCCGCCTCTTCCGAGCATGCCATGTTCCCGTTCTTCCCCCTCCCTCCCAGTTTGGGGGTAGCAGGGCAGGAAGTTGGGAGGTAGGCAGAGAAGTGGGGACACGGCACACCCGGGGAGGAAGGTGGGGTGGTGGGGGGGAGGGAAGCCTGGCAGCTCATGGGTGCAGAGCACCCACTAATTTTTCCCTGTAGGTGCTCCAGCCCCAGAGCACCCATGGGGTCTGCACCCATGACTCAGTAGCCACTATAACATATTGTTCAGCAAGTCACCTATTCTATTCCACTGTAGCATGCTGTTTGAAATAGCATTTTACAGGATCGTATGAGACACTGTCAGCTTTGTGGGACCATATAATGCTGAGATCTGACATAAGACATACTTACAAAGGCATCGACTTTGAAGTTGCAAGTCAGGTTGGAGTTTGGGCTCTGAACCTCCCCTTCCTAGGCATCAGAGCCCAGACTCTAGCCTGAGTTGCATCTTCAAAGCATTAGCCCTGCTTCCCCATATCAGTCAACCCAGGCTGGCAGGCTCATTCCTGCAGGCTATGTAGACACACCTTACTTTACAGATGCCAAACAGATTACAATTTGGGATCACCACCCTGCATTAACTTAGTATTGGAACCAGCAAATCAAGCAATGGATAGCAAAACCATTGCACAAAGGTTGACATAGAGAAGTGCTTTTAAAAATGTACAAATAGCTCTGTTTACCTATAAATCGGTTTCGAACATATGATGTCACAGACAGAGCATGAGTAAGTTTAATGACATTTTAACAAGATCCACTGTCACAAATTTGCCATATCTCTAATAACTGCAATACTGCTTTGCACTTCAGTAGGACTTTCTAAGAGAGGATGCTCTTTACGAATATTAATCCTCTCAACACCCTTGTAAAATAGGTCAGTAATATCCCTGTTTTACAGACAAAAAAGCAAGGCATGAATATTTTCCTCAAAGTCACATACAAGTCTGAAGTCAGAATTAGGAACAGAACCCAGAAATCTAAACTCCTGGCTGCATTAACTAAAATTATAATTCTTTCAGTCCCCTTCCCCCCACCCCCCCGCCACCACTGTATGTGTTGCTAGTTAGGAATCACCAATCACATGCTGTACAGTAGGAGAAACAGAAAGTCCCTTCCCTGAGCTTTCTAGAAACTACCCTTGTATGTTATTTCACTATTAAAGTGATACAGACAAACTTCATGAGACTGAATGTGATATTCTTTTAAAACACAAGTAATAAAAAAATCTAAGGCCAACAGAAAACTTTGTAAAGAAAAGGCTAAAAAAAACACTCAGCTGTTTTGAAACAAAAAGGGTTCTCTTGCAGTGTCTGAAACCCAAACACTGCAGAAGGGCCTAAAAGTGAAACTGACTCTTTTGGTTTTTAATCCAACCAGAGAGAAGTAGTAAACGGAAACGTGGGCAGTGACAAGGAAAATGCACTTTTAAAATGCAATTTTTTAAACAGAGGAAGTTAACTATAAGAGAGGCAAAGAAATTAGGCCAGAATACACTATTTTTAAATTGACAGTGCCTCTTTAAATAGGCCAATTTCCTAGTCAAATTTTGGAGCGCAAGAAGCCCCTCCCCCCGAAAATACGCATAAATTACACCCGACGTTTCATGTGCCCAACAACTTTTAATAGCTACTCTCAGACGCAGCAAAGGCTGGGTATGGAAGCATGACACACAGCAACAGTGTTACATAAGGGCCAACAGCGATTCCAGGGGTGAGCACACTGAGCGCATACAGATAGCCAGGGCCATCCTTAGCCATAGGCAGAATAGGCAGCCGCGTAGGGTACCACTCTGCCTGGGGGCACCACTGTGCGGGGAGCCCAGACAGACGGGAAGCAGTGGAGCATGTAAGAGCAGGGCTGCTGGCCCGGTGCTCAGGAAGAGCCGGGGGCGGCCAGAGCTGCCTGCCCTGTAACAAGAAGCCAAGCCGAGGCCAGCAGTTTTGCCACACACTTTGCAAGGGGAGGACCAGATACAAACAGATCAGCAGTTCTAGGGGCAGCGATGAGGAACGGATGCAGTGTGCACCCGAGCGCAGGCGCCAGTGGCCGCTCGGTACCATGTCCTAGATCCCACCTGCTGCAATTACGGTACCTTCCAGCGTGCCAAGCCCAGGATGGGCATCTTTGCCTTAGTGTTCAGCTCCACGTAGGTCCCCATGACTCCTGCTCTTCAGCCCTCCCTGGATCGCGGCCTGGAGAGAAAAACAGCAGCAGCCACCCTCTTTATAGAGACTGGCCCCGCCCCAGCAGCTGGTCTCTGAGTAGCGGCTGCGGTGGGCGGGAGAGCAGAGTTTGTGAAGGGCTCCGGGCGGGGAACGCGATGCAGAGCAGCAGCCGAGCCTACCTCCTTTGAACTGTGCACGGCTGAGTGCACGATGGCCCGGGGAGGCTGCGGCTATGCGTTTCCTGTAGCATTAGCTGCAGGTGCTGCACAGACCTTGCCTAAGTTGCCTGCAGCCTCCCCACTGTTGCACGGGCCAGCTCTCCTATTGGAATTTTCTGCAAAGAGTGACACAGAGGAGCTTGCAGATTCCTTCCTCCTCCAGTTTACCCAAACCTCAAGGGCAGCCAGTGCGGTCTATTTTCTGCTGAGGACAGAGCTTTCAGGGACCACCAAAGGCCAGACAGTGTGTGACTCCAGTTTCCTGGTTCTGGAGGGCAAAGAGAGAAGTGTGTGTAGCCACCTACAAAAAGGTTGGTGGGATCAGAAGTGAGCATGCTCCAATCCCAGCAGCAACATTGAGGGCAGGCAGCATCAACGTGGGGGGTGGATCTCTGTCCCACTAGCCTTATACAGATAAAATACAAATGAAGTGGAGACTGGAATGCGATGCATCATTCATATTCTCCACTAGGGGATGGAGGGAGAGAGATCTGTTCCTGGCTAGCTAACCTCGCCTTATCTCCCATTCATTTTTCTCCTGAGACCTACATTTTCAGAAGGCCCCTCTCTTTTTAGGAAACTCAATTTTGGGGGACCCAGTTGTAGGAATCTCAGACTCTCAAATTAAGAGCCCCAAAATAGGAGGCATTTTTGAAAATTTGAGTTTGGTAGAGGCAGTGGCTAGCCTGCTGCTCCTTCATTCGCTATTTTTTGTGCTGTCCAGTTTTGCAATTGCAATGAAATGTAGCTGGTGTTTCTGAAATTAAATTGCTCTGGATTGATTTTATCTTTTAAAAAATTTGTAACAATCCATTACACCTAGAGATCCTTATTTGTCACTATGCTGCACAGCTTGGTCAGTCAGAACTTCAAGGCAACAGCTGCAAGATGAGGTGATCAGGCCACTAATATTTTCTGGGGCAGTGTGATCAGGTCATTGCCCAGGATGATTGAACCCACCAGTCCAAGTCAGGTGTTATATAGAGAATTTATGTATAAAAATGCTGGAGCAACGGAGCGCTAACACTACCAGATAGGTACACATAACACCTGGTAAGTATCTGCAGTGTATGAATTAAGGCATTAGGACCTGAACTGGAATGGGGTCTACATACGCCATAAGTAAAATCCTCTGGCACTGAGCACTACAGCAGCACCACGCTGCTTAGGTCATCTAAGACACTACCTCAATGACAAAAATAGGCAGGATTCTCGAGTTCTATTGTGACAGGTCGAGATGTCAGAGTGTCGCACTAATATTTTCTGCGGCAGGTGATATGGGTCGATCATTGATTGCAGGGAGTGTGGCATGTCGCACCCGAGCGCACATTGCATAACTACACTGGGATCCATAGTTCTAGGGATCAAGAGCTGGGAAGAGTAGAATAAACACTTTCCAGTGCAGCTCACACAAACCTGTTTTGTACAGGATCCCCCCGCACCTGACAAGCAGCCTGACACAATTTGTCCCTTTCTTTTCATCTTTCCTCATTACCACAGCCCTAATGTGACTCTTTCATAGTAGCTAGTACAGTTGACTAAGGAAAGTATGCAGGGGTGGCAGGTTTGTATAATTTTTGGTGGTGTCCAGAACGGGTCCAGGTCCCCCACTCCCCACACTTGCCTAAGGCACTGGGAGGGGAGTTGGGTGCGGGAGGGGTGTGGACTCTTGGAGGGAGTTTGGTTGCTGGGTGCAGGCTCTGGGCTGTGGTGTGGGGGTGCAGGCTCTGGCAGGGAGTTCGGGTGCAGGAGGGGGTTTGGGCTCTAGAAGGGAGTTTGAGTGTGGGAGGGGTGAGGGATTGGGCTCTGGGAGGGAGTTTGGGTGTGGGGTGTGAGCTCTGGGCTGGGGCTTGTGGTGCAGATGATGGTGCAGGGTTTGGGGTCTAGGTAGGAGTTTGGGTGTGAGATTGTGGGATCTGGCATGGGACGGGGTTGGGTTGAGGAGAGGGTGAGGGGTGTGGCGCTTACCTTGGACAGCTCCCAAAAGTGACCCATATACCCCTCTGGCAGTGGCTCCTAGGCGGGGAGGCTGGGGGATCTCCACGTCACTGCCTGCAAGCATTGCCCCAACAGCTCCCATTGGACAAAGGGAACTGTGGAGTTGGTGCTCAGAATGGGGGCAGCATGAGGAGACCACCCTCGTCCCCGGGGCTGCAGGGATGTTCTGGCCACTTCCGGGAGTGGCGTGGAGCAAGGGCGGTCAGGAAGCTGCCTTAGCCCCACTGTGCTGCTGCTGGTGGTGGCGGTGGCCCCCGGGCAGGGCCGTCCTTAGCCATAGGCAGAATAGGCAGCCGCGTAGGGTACCAATCTGCCTGGGGCACCGCTCTGCCGGGAGCCCAGACAGACGGGAAGCAGTGGAGCATGTAAAAGCAGGGCTGCTGGGTCCTAGAGAGAGAAGAATTCTGCACAGTCAGAGGGAGGGGATTCGCTGCTGGGGTCTCTGGGAAGGGGAGGGGCTGGGGTTGGGGAAGGAGCTCACCTGTGAGTGTGATTCTCTCCCCCCGGCTGAGGTGAGGTGAGGCAGGCTCTGTGGCTCTGGAACCAGTATCCTTTGTTGTCCCCCATAACATCCATTTTTCTCCCCCCCTGCCCCACGGAGCACCTCCTCCTTTCTCCCTCCCCCCCAGGAGCATCCCTCTCTCTCTCCTCCCTCCCCTCCGTCAGGGCTGGGTTGGGTGAGGTGCTGGGGGATAGGTGGGGGGAGGAGGCTGGCTGCCTGCTGAGGAATGAAAGTGAAAGT
>NC_133769.1:119759648-119763091 GCF_003597395.2 Chelonoidis abingdonii
GGTCAGTAGGCTGTATTTAAAACACTGCTTCTAAAATTTATCTAGTTTAAAGGGACACCACCAAGTCCCTTCAACTCCATCCCCCATTGTTTGTAATGTCTTATTAGAAGCTTTAAAATGAAATGCCTTTACCTACATTTCATGTTCTTTTAAAATTCTGCAAACACTGTCTGGATCAGATTCTGATCTCTGTTCTGACAGTTTAAATTCTGGAATAATTTCACTGACTTCAGATGAGTCACTGTGGATCCTGCTGCTGTAACTGAGTGCAGAGCAGTCACCTGCTTCTTTCCTCCTTTGTCTCTTGCAGAATAGAAGCCAACACTGTTCTATTTTATTCACTTCTTTGTGAGCCAGCAGGATTTGAACTGTAGCAGCACTGAGAGGAACAGTTTGCCTCATTAAAATAATAAGTTTGATATGAGAAGACAAACATGAAATAGGGTTCTGTTTTGGAAATGGGTACCATTGGAGCCCATGCATTGACATAGAAAACGTCAGCATAAAGCTGGGAATGGGGCTTCTTAATTCACGTGTGCTCCCTCTACTGGTTCTGCAGCAGCAAAATATAAAAGGCTGGATATTCTGTGTGCTACATTCTGTAAACACTATACATTGTTTATTAATTTCTCAGTAAAGGTATTAATATATATTCCGAATTCAGGTGGCATTTCCCACGGATTGTAGTAATTTCCAGGAAGTTAACATTTAAATTCTAGACTTTAAAGTAGCACTAACAAAGTCATATGGGACAAAACCCTGGGGTCCTTATTCAACTTTTACTCAAGAGTTTAATAGGAGTTTTGAATGAGTAAAAACCAAATAAGGGCCTCCTAGTTTATAAAATGTCCCTTTAGCAGGTGCACTGTGGTACTGAATGGTTTGGGAAGCCTGAATGAAACCAATTTTTTTACATGTGTAAAAGCTGCTGTTGATATAAGTTTAATAGCTTCTGCTTAGTTCCTTTCCTGTTGTATTAATGTTTTTTTTTTATTACTGCTAGGAAAGGTTTAAATAAGAGATGATTGAAAATTTCATGCTTAAATAAAAATATTATCAGATATGCTTTATTTACCATGCTTGTCCTTCATATATTTATGGCAAAATACAATGTGTTCCAGATAAGCTACAATGAATATTGGAAATTACATTTTAAAATGTAGTTTATATACCATCAGCCTTTTAAATAAGGGAACATTAGCAATTCTGTCTAATGGGCTTCTGCAATACATAAGCATCAAGGGGCAGATTTTCGAAGGTGCTCAGCACCCAGCACTTTTCAGAGTGGTGCTTGTGACAAATATAGCAATTTCCTGCAAAATCCTTGATGTACCTTATCATATTAAACTTATGTATTATTGTGGGCTGGAACTGTATGTAACNAGATCCAGGTAATTCAGTTTCAATGCATCAAGAGTTTTCTGGCATGCTCCCTTCACCAGAGATTTCTCATGGAATGTGGACCACAGCTACAAAAGAAAAAGCAAACAAAGCAGTGACCTCACAAGCAAATGTTCTTACAAAGCTCTCCCAAACAGGACCAAGGGTACGTCTTCACTACTGGCCATATCGGTGGGTAGCAATCGATTTCTCGGGGATCAATATATCGTCTCTCATCTAGACGCGATATATCGATCCCCGAACGCACTCCTGTCGAATCCGGAACTCCACCAACGCGAATGGCGGTAGCGGAGTCGACAGGGGGAGCCACGGACATCGATCCCACGCCATGAGAACGGTAGGTAACTCAATCTAAGATATATGCAACTTCAGCTATGTGAATGTTATCTTAGATCGATCCCCCCACCCAGTGTAGACCAGCCCTTAGTCATCTCACACCTACAAGAAGCAGGTTTGGGAATATTACCACCCCCATTTACAGGCTCAATCTGTGAGCAGAGACAGAGGGAAAGTTTCTTGATGCTAGTATTTTCAGTAGCAGTTTACTTGACAAAATTGGGTTCTGACAGATTAAGATGGTAAAAAACATTCCACCAGTTAAGGCACCAACAAAGCCACTTATTGCAAGACGCAGTATTGGGAAAGAGAAAACTAAGCACTACAGGGTAATGAAGCTCTCCAGCCATCTATATCCAGAAGCAGGGAGATGGGAAAAAACCCCTGCATGAGTTTGGCTAGCCTTCTGATTGATCATCTAATTTAAGAGCCTAGATAAAGAATGGTTTCAAACAAACAATGCAAAAAAATTATTTGGGCCCCCATGTTTTTCAATTGTCACATGGATCTGGATTAAAAAGAGTACTTAGGCACCTTAGTCACATCTTAGGCTCCACTGGTAACCAGGAAACTCCTGCCAAACCCAGCAGGCACCTAAACTCAATTGGCACCTACATTCTCAGGGTAAAAGTGCCTGAAGTGTCTAAGTTTCTGCCTCTGCGCATGCTCACTGCTGCCCCCCCACGCTGCATCTGGATGCCTAAGTCCCAGAGCAATGCACAAGCCAGGGGAAGATAGCAGTTTGTCTGCCGAAGTCACATGTGGGACCTAATCCGGCAGGCATGTTCAGAGGCCCACTACCAGACCAGGTATAATTCAAAGTCTCACTAAGGGGCCCTCACCTGGCATGTGGAGGACCCAGGTTCAATTCTCCCTTCAGGCAGAGGGGAAGAAAGGATTTGAAGAGGTGTCTTACCTTTCAGGAGAGTGCTCTAACCACTGAGCTTCGGGATATTCTGGTGTGGGTCTCCAATCCCTAAGGAAGCTACTCCACTCCAGACAAATGATAGGCGATCACTCGTTACCAAGTACGATCATCTTCCATGGGAGCTATGGGTCCTCAGGTGGCTAATAAGACCAATCCTTGAACCACAAGTTCTATAACACTGAGGGCAGATGTTTGCAGGCTCAGCAGGAAGCCGCTGGACCATGACTGGAGACCAGTCTCTTCTTCCTCCAGCACCTCTTGTCCTCTTCAGCTTGTCAGCGAGCAAGTTCAAAATGCAGGTGACCATCACGTAGGACTTCACTCCATATTAAGCGACCCTGGGAAAGTGTCTCTCAAGCGTCAATGTCAATATTACACTTTAAGGTTGTCCTTCAGCAAGTCCTTATAACGCTTCCATTGTCCAACCACATTATAGTGCCCTTCTTTCAGCTGAGAGAATAGGTCCTGTTTTGGGAGGCAATTGTCTGGCATCCGGACAATGTAATCAGTCCAGCGGAATTGCTGATGGATGATCATTGCCTCGATACTCATAGTCTTTGCCTCTTCCAGAACGCTAATATTGGTGAGCATGTCTTCCCATTTGATCTTCAGAATCCTACCAAGGCAGCATTGATGGTGCCTCTCAAGGACTTTCTAGTGTTGTCTATAGGTTGTCCAAGTTTTGGACCCATACAGCAGTGTTGGGAGAATGGCTCGATAAACAAGAAGCTTGGTGTCTGTTCGAATGTCATGATCTTCAAAAACCCTGTGCTGTAAA
>NC_133769.1:119766060-119794756 GCF_003597395.2 Chelonoidis abingdonii
GCTCCTGGAGGCTGGCAGCAGAACCCTAGACTCAAAGTCCTCAGTCTTCAGAGTCCAGTTTTATAGGGATTTTTCCCTATGTTAGTTCATGGGAGTTGTTTCATTCTGCTGTTGCCAGATCAATCAGCAGGTGGCTGGCTCCATTCTGTCAGACGTTTGTTAGGTGCTTGGGGTGGATTCCAGTTCGCCCTCCGGGGGTCATCTGGTTGATTCCACTTGACACCTTTTTTAGCCAACACTGAATTTTTCAGGTTAGGTAACTCCCTAACCATTCATTTATTATTTAAACTAGGCACTTATTTACATACATTTTCTATCTATTTTACTGTTTTTTACCTTTTGGGGTGTTACCAATTTAGGAGAGACTCTTTGTCTTTTATCATTTAAAAATAAAGTGAGATGAAAACTTAGGGAGGGTGGGGGTCTCTACGTACTATAACAGCTACTGTTTTGGCTCACAGCGGCGGTTACAAAGAAAAGTAGCGACTACGAAGTGTCACTCAGAGAAGGGCACTTAGAGTTAATTAACCTTTAACAAGTTTTATACAAAGTATTTCTGTGAGCAGGCTTCACACAGACACAGCTGGTGGCTTGCAGATGAGAGGCTAAATCTGGGGAATCACATTTATTTCTAATATAAACCTTTAGTTATAAAGTATTAATTAACATTAAATCATTTCTAACAATAAATCATTTTTAAAAATAAATAATTTTTCATATAAACCATGTCTAATATAAACCTTCTTTAGTATCCCTACACATCCTGCATCTTACATGGATAGTTTAGCAAAACAAAGCTGCCTCACACCATTACCCTACTCTGGATGGCTGTCAAGGAGCTATTTCTGTGTGAGAGGGCTCTTTGGCAACACCCTTCAAGTGGTACTAGGAAGAGGGCTATCCTGAGAACTAGCTGTCAAGGCTTATTCCCCACTCTGGCACTTTGAGGGCAGCAGGTGAGGACCTGCAAGGATTCTAAAAATAAATACTGGCCACTCCAGGCTTGTATTAGACTCCCAAGGTTACAGCTTCTGACCTTGGATGGGTAGATGCTGCCACCATCCAAGTGCAAAAACCCCTTTTGGAACCCAGGAAGGCGCACTTGGGAATGTCTTCCTCTGGGGTACTTTCAAGCCCTTTCACCCCCCAGGGAAGAGCTTAGAAAAAACAAAGGAAGTCAGCTGTTGCCACCAGCTAATTAAACAAATGCACAAACCTCTGAGGGACACAAAAATTCAGTCCTGTTTCTTGACAAAGGTAAATTTTATTTAGAACAAAAAGAAAATACATCTGGAACTTAGGCTTTTTGCTAGGTTTTAAAAAACACAATTACAAGGATTAAGCATCAAGATAGCTTCTTGAGGTCCAGCTTAAAGGTTACAAGCAACACAAAAGCACCTGGGGTTAGCACAGAGGAACCCACAAGCCATAAAGAAATAAACCTACATCGCATCTTCCTAGAATTCCTGATCTACTAATATCTGGGGTTTTAATGATAGTTTCTAGTACCGATCTGATGATTTCATAGCCTGGCCAAAGCTTTTTACGTATAGTCAGCCCTGTCTGCTCTGTCCTCCTCCACACCAAGACTCAACACAAGAGCAGAAGGGAAAGGAATTCCCCCATTCAATTTAAAAAAATTCTAGCTCCATCCTCTTGGCCACTCCCCTTTTTACCTATGGCTTTCTCTTCATCTGTAAGGTTAGAGAACAGCTAATAACTGGATTTTATAGCTAACTGCTGACCTGTCCATAAAAGGGAGCTTCCCGCACCCCTCTTCATTTCCAATTAATGCAGACAGAAGCTCCATCCGAGCTGAAAGCCAGTGTGGTGCATTGGGAAAGGAAGGGACAGAGTCATAACCTAAGTTCTGTATGATGTGGCAGATGACTGACCTTCTGTCCTCAGTTTCCCATCTAAAGTGAAGGAAACTAATACGCACCTTCTTTGTAAAGTATTAGCAGTCTCGACGGACAAGAGCGCTATAGAAGAGCTATGTATAATGATCAAACAGGGAAGCACCCACAAAAGGAGAGGCTGGGGAGATGCAGAAGCTTCCGGCAGTAAAAAAGGCAATCACCACTTGAAAGAGAAAGAGCCAGAAATAAATGGCAGATCCAGAGTGCTGAGGGAGAAGATTCAAATGTTACACTAAAGCATGTCAAAAAGAAAAGAGGCTTTTACAAGCAGATCTTAGAGCTACCTCCCGCACCTCAGAATGCACTCATCCACAGTCACAGTCAGGCGAGTCGCTATAAGATCAATGACCCAGTCTACTGTCTTAACTCCTCACTTTGGGCAGCGGCGTGAGATGTCCTTTTCAGGGAAGCATTAAGGATTTCCTGCCAACCACGGAAGCGAATCTATGACCAGATAACTGCTGCAACCAGGAAGTGTGCACAGTACAGAGCTGGCAGCTGTCTCTCAGGGCAACATGCTAGATAAGATTAGACAGCTCCACTGACATCTATGAACCAATTAATTCCAGAGTTGCAGTGTGTATTAGAGCAAAAAAATTATAAGGGAACATTAACATTTTGCGCACAGCAAAAAAGAAAAAAAAATCAGATATGTGCCTGCATTTTCAGGTATTGCATACACCAGCTGTTGCCGCGATTGCTATTTGATTTGTTCCAATTCTGCTGGTCAAAAGTTGTTCAAAATACCAAGTTTGCTAAACCTGCTGCTGCCCAAGGAAGGTAAAAATAAGCAACACGGGGATTCAGAGTTTGCTATGCGATATCCGCCCACCCACCGGGCTGCACTAAGCGTAAACGCTCTCTGAAGGAGCAGATGTGATCCTTGGCCTGTAAGATTGCCAGTGGGAGAAAAAGACGTTAAGGAAGGTATTTACTATGAACAGCCACATGCATAATGGCACTGACAGTCGCTCCCACCGGTGGGTTGCTGACCCCCTCTGCCCCTGCCTTTCCACTCCTTCCCCAAATCCCTGCCCAACTCACCTCTCCTGCCTATTCGATTCTTCTCCAAATCTCTGCCCCGAGCCCCGCCTCTCGAGCATGCCATGTTCCCTTCTTCCCCTCCACCTCCCAGTTGGGGAGCAGGCAGGAAGTGGGAGCAGAGAAGTGGGGACAAGCAGTTTCCGGCACACCCGGGAGGAAGTGGGTGGGGGAGCGACAGGCCTGGCAGCTCATGGTGCAGAGCACCACTAGATTTTTCCCTTAGGTGCTCAGCCCCAGACCCATGGGTCTGCACCCATGATCAGTAGCCACTAGAACATATTGTTCAGCATCACCTATCTATTCCAACTGTAAGCATGCTGTATGGAAATAGCATTTTACAGGATCGTATGAGACAGCTGTCACTTGTGGGACCATAATAATGCGAGATCTGACAAATACATACTTAAAAGCAATCGACTTGAAGTGCAAGTCAGGTGGAAGTTTGGGCTTGAACCTCCCCTTCCTAGGCATCAAGCCCAGACTCTAGCCGAGTTTGCCATCTTCAAGCATTAGCCCTGCTCCCCATAGTCAGTTCAAGCCCAGCTGGCAGCTCCTTCTGCAGCTTAAGAACACCTTACTTACAGATGCCAAACAGATTACATTTGGGATACCACCTGCATTAACTTAGATATCTGGAACCAGCAAATCAAGCAATGGATAAGCAAAACCATGCACAAAGGTTGACAAGGAAGTGCTTTTAAAATTGTACCAATAGCTCTGTTTACCTATAAACGGTTTCGACAATGATGTCACAGACAGAGCATGAAGTAAGTTTAATGACATTTTACAAGACCACTGTCACCAAATTTGCCATAATCTCTAATAACTCAATACTGCTTTTGCCCTTCATAGGCTTCTAAGAGAGGATGCTCTTTACGAAATAATCCTCTCACACCTTGTAAAATAAGGTCAGTAATATCCCTGTTTACAGACAAAAAAGTCAAGGCAGAAGATCATTCCTCAAAGTCACATACAAGTCTGAAGTCAAGAATTAGAAACAGACACCAGTAATCTAAATCCTGGCTGCATTAACTAAAATTAATAATTCTTTCTCCCCTCCCCCCACCCTACGCGCACACTTAGGTGTGCTATTAGGAATCACCAATCACATGCTGTAGCGTGGAGAACAGAAGTTCCTCCCTGAGCTTTCTAGAAACTACCCTTGGTAATGTATCTTCACTATTAAAATGATACCAGACAACTCCATGAACCCTGAATGGGTGAGATCTTTTAAAAACCACAAGTAATTTAAAAAATCTAAGGCCAAAAGAAAAACTTGTAATAGAAAAGGCTAAAAAAAACACTCAGCCAGCTGTTTTGAAAACAAAAAGGTTCTCTGCCCCCCACTGTCTGAACGCGTCAAACACTGCAGAAGGGCCTAAAAGTGAAACGACTGCTTTGGTTTTAATACCAACCAGAGAGACGATCAACGGAAACGTGGGCAGTGACAAGGAAAATGCCTTAAAATGCAATTCTTTAAAATCAGAAGTTAACTATAACAGAGATGCAATAGAAATTAGGCCGAATACACTATTTTTAAATTGACAGTGCCTCTTTTAATAGGCCAATTTCCTATAATTTTGAGCGCAAGAAGCCCCTCCCCCCGAAAAATACGCAATAAATTTAACCCGACCGTTTCATGTGCCCACTAACTTAATAGACTACTCTCAACGCAGCAAAGGGCTGGGTATGGCAGCATGACACACCAGACAGGGTTCAATAAGGGCCAACAGCGATTCCAGGGGTGAGCACACTGAGAGCGCATACAGCATACCCACCCTTACCCTCGCTCAGCGATCCAACTGCAACCGCATCAGGGACGGACGCGTCATGGGGGAGAGAGGCAACAAACTCGCCAGCAAGAAAACCAAATCGTTTGCAGAGGAACTTCCCGGTGCTCAGGAAGAGCCGGGGGCGGCCAGAGCTGCCTGCCCTGTAACAAGAAGCCAAGCCGAGGCCAGCAGTTTTGCCCACACACTTTGCAAGGGGACGACCAGATACAAACAGATCAGCAGTTCTAGGGGCAGCGATGAGGAACGGATGCAGTGTGCACCCGAGCGCAGGCGCCAGTGGCCGCTCGGTACCATGTCCTAGATCCCACCTGCTGCAATTACGGTACCTTCCAGGTGCCAAGCCCCAGGATGGGCATCTTTGCCTTAGTGTTCAGCTCCACGTAGGTCCCCATGACTCCTGCTCTTCAGCCCTCCCTGGATCGCGGCCTGGAGAGAAAAACAGCAGCAGCCACCCTCTTTATAGAGACTGGCCCCGCCCCAGCAGCTGGTCTCTGAGTAGCGGCTGCGGTGGGCGGGGAGAGCAGAGTTTGTGAAGGGCTCCGGGCGGGGGAACGCGATGCAGAGCAGCAGCCGAGCCTACCTCCTTTGAACTGTGCACGGCTGAGTGCACGATGGCCCGGGGAGGCTGCGGCTATGCGTTTCCTTGTAGCATTAGCTGCAGGTGCTGCACAGACCTTGCCTAAGTTGCCTGCAGCCTCCCCACTGTTGCACGGGCCAGCTCTCCTATTGGAATTTTCTGCAAAGAGTGACACAGAGGAGCTTGCAGATTCCTTCCTCCTCCAGTTTACCCAAACCTCAAGGGCAGCCAGTGCGGTCTATTTTCTGCTGAGGACAGAGCTTTCAGGGACCAACAAAGGCCAGACAGTGTGTGACTCCAGTTTCCATTCTGGAGGGCAAAGAGAGAAGTGTGTGTAGCCACCTACAAAAAAGGTTGGGTGCGATCAGAAGTGAGCATGCACCAATCCCGCAGCAGCATTGAGGGCAGGCAGCATCAACGTGGGGGGTGGGATCTCTGTCCCACTAGCCTTATACAGATAAAATACAAATGAAGTGGAGACTGGAATGCGATGCATCATTCATATTCTCCACTAGGGGATGGAGGGAGAGAGATCTGTTCCTGGCTAGCTAACCTCGCCTTATCTCCCATTCATTTTTCTCCTGAGACCTACATTTTCAGAAGGGCCCTCTCTTTTTAGGAAACTCAATTTTGGGGGACCCAGTTGTAGGAATCTCAGACTCTCAAATTAAGAGCCCCAAATTAGGAGGCATTTTTGAAAATTTGAGTTTGGTAGAGGCAGTGGCTAGCCTGCTGCTCCTTCATTCGCTATTTTTGTGCTGTCCAGTTGCAATTGCAATGAAATGTAGCTGGTGTTTCTGAAATTAAATTGCTCTGGATTGAATTTTATCTTTTTAAAATTTGTAACAAATCCATAACCACCTAGAATTCCTTATTTGTCACTATGCTGCACAGCTTGGTCAGTCAGAACTTCAAGGCAACAGACTGCAAGAAGAGGTGATCAGGCCACTAATATTTTCTGGGCAGTGTGATAGGTCATTGCCCAGGATGATTGAACCCACCAGTCCAAGTCAGGTGTCCGGTGCTGTAAACATTTCAGTGCAGCTCACAAACCTGTTTTGTACAGGATCCCCCCGCACCTGACAAGCAGCCTGACACAATTTGTCCCTTTCTTTTCATCTTTCCTCATTACCACAGCCCTAATGTGACTCTTTCATAGTAGCTAGTACAGTTGACTAAGGAAAGTATGCAGGGGTGTGCAGGTTTGGTATAATTTTGTGGTGCCACAGAAACGTGTCCAAGTCCCCCCCCCACCCCACAACTTGCCTAAGGCGCTGGGAGGGAGTTTGAGTGCGGAAGGGGTGGTGGCTCTGGAGGGAGTTGGTTGCTAGGGTGCAAGGCTCTGGGCTGGGGTAGGTGGGGGTGCAGGAGGGCGTGTGGGGTGCAGGCTCTGGCAGGGAGTTTGGGTGCGGGAGGGGGTTCGGGTTCTAAAAGGGAGTTTGGGTGCGGGAGGGGTGAGGGATTGGGATCTAGGAGGAAGTTGGGTGTGGGGTGTGGGCTCTGGACTGGGGGTTGGGGTGCAGATGACGGTGCAGGGTTCGGGGTCTAGGTAGGAGTTTGGGTGTGAGGTTGTGGGCTCTGGGATGGGACAGGGTGTTGGGGTGCAGGAGAGGGTGAGGGGTGTGGCGCTTACCTTGGATGGGTCCCAGAAGTGACTTGTATACCCGTTTGGCCGTGGCTCCTAGGCGGGGAGGCTGGGGGATCTCCACATGTCACTGCCTGCAAGCACTGCCCCAACAGCTCCCATTGGCCAAAGGGAATTACAGAGTTGGCGCTCAGAATGGGGGCAGCATGCAGAGACCACTCTCGTCCCCGGGGCCGCAGGGATGTTCTGGCCGCTTCCGGGAGTGGTGTGGATCAAAGGCGGTCAGGAAGCTGCATTAGCCCCACTGTGCTGCTGCTGGTGGTGGCGGTGGCCTCTGGGCCCTTTTAAATCACCCGAGGGTGGCAAGCGGGGCTCAGAGATGCTCCGGGGCAGGTGCGTAGGGGCAGCAGGCGGGGCCAGGGGAGAGACTCGGCCCCAAACATTGGTGGAGCTGGGTCCCCATGGCCCTGAATATTCCCAGAGCACAGACACGAGGGTCCCATATTACTCACCGCCCCTGAAAGTGTGGGATCTGGAGGGGGAGGTTGTGAGGGGAGATGTCCATGAAAAGAATCTATAAAGCAAGGCCCACAATATGATTTTTTGAAATATGTGCACACAGTTCTGCAAGAGTCACTTTAAGAAAAAAGATGAGATTATTTAATAGCACTAAGCACTGGCCTTGCTCTGCTCCCACTGAAGTGAATGTTGACATAAGGAGCAGAGTATGGTCTACTCTGAATGCCTTCCAAAATCCTACTCAAAAGCCTGCTTCACCGCTGCATTACTCCCTGTTTTTGCTGTTGTGATGCCATTAATTTTAATGGAGTTACACTGGTATTAAACTGGAGTGAGGCAATGGTGAATCCGGCCCTAAGACTGCTATAGCCTCCCACTTCCATCCTCACATACACTTATTTTTTCATTCATTGAATGCCAAGTTAGTGCAAGGTACACTTCTCTACCACTTAGACCCTATTTCTGACCATTTTACACCTGGCACACAATCACATTTTACACCTGGCACATTCAAGTTACATGATGGTTGAATTTGGCTCCTTTTTAACGTAGTCATAAACTGAAAGGCATAGCCCAGTTGTGCAAAGGTAATAACTTTTGTTCCACTCTCAGACTCATGCAATTCTGTTTATGCTTGAAATGAACAATTTAAAAATCAAGCAGGTAATCGCTAATGTCAAGTTTCATTTGCAATGTTTTAATAACCTTCAGAACTTTTCCTGAGGATTTCATTTCTTATCAAAATGCTGACTCACTCTGTGTAATTTTTTTCATGTTTGTACAGTGCTTTGACTATGTAAAGCTAAGTGCTAAGTATTATTTCTATGTGGCTAAATGTTGACAGGTTTTGAGCACCTGCAATTCACTATCAGCATGTCTTGAAATTCAGCCCATATCTCATCACCCTTTCATCCAAAGGTCCCACAGTACTTCCCAAGTTAGGGACCCAACCTGGCACCTTTGAAGTCATTGGGAGCTATGCCATTGACTTCAAATACTTGAAATACTGTTATGGCAGGAGCCACTCTACGACACACATTGTCTTCCAAATTCATTTTCTTAGTATGTGAGTAAGTGTCCTTTTCTTAGTAAGTGTCTTGCAGTATTGTCATAGTGTTTCTCTGTGGGGGAACAACTATAGACCACAGGAGAGCTTTTGTCTGCATAAATCTCTCTAAGTAGAATTCGTTCTTGGGGAAGAGTTGCTCCCCAGGAACGAGGCTTTGGCATTTGGATGGGTACAGTTTGCTCAGGAAGGATAGACAGGGGAAAAAGGGAGGAGGTGTTGCCTTATAAATTAAAAATGTACACACTTGGACTGAGGTGGAGATGGACATAGGAGACGGAAGTGTTGAGAATCTCTGGGTTAGGATAAAAGGGGTAAAAAACAAGGGTGATGTCGTGCTAGGAGTCTACTACAGGCCACCTAATCGGGTTGAAGAGGTGGATGAGGCTTTTTTTAAACAACTAACAAAATCATCAAAAGCCCAAGATTTGGTGTTGATGGGGGACTTCAACTATCCAGATATATGTTGGGAAAATAACCACCGCGGGGCACAGACTATCCAATAAGTTCCTGGACTGCATTGCAGACAACTTTTTATTTCAGCTACTAGGGGGGAAGCTGTTCTAGACCTGATTTTAACAAACAGGGAGGAACTTGTTGAGAATTTGAAAGTAGAAGGAAGCTTGGATGAAAGTGATCATGAAATCATAGAGTTTGCAATTCTAAGGAAGAGTAGAAGGGTGTACAGCAAAATAGAGACAATGGATTTCAGGAAGGCAGATTTTGGTAAGCTCAGAGAACTGATAGGTAAGGTCCCATGGGAATCAAGACTGAGGGGAAAAACAACTGAGGAGAGTTCAGTTTTTTCAAAGGGAACACTATTAAGGGCCCAAAGCAAGCTATTCCGATGGGTAGGAAAGATAGAAAATGTGGCAAAAGACCACCTTGGCTTAACCACGAGATCTTGCATGACCTACAAAATAAAAAGGAGTCATATAAAAAATGGAAACTAGTCAGATTACAAAGGATGAATATAGGCAAACAACACAGGAATCTATGGGAATAAAGGGAAACAAGAAGACTTTTTATCAATACATTAGAAGCAAGAGAAGACCAAGGACAGGGTAGGCCCACTGCTCAGTGAGGAGGGAGAAACAGTAACAGGAAACTTGGAAATGGCAGAGATGCTTAATGACTTCTTTGTTTCGGTCTTCACTGAGAAGTCTGAAGGAATGTCTAACATAGTGAATGCTTATGGGAAGGGGTAGGTTTAGAAGATAAAATAAAAAAAGAGCAAGTTAAAAATCACTTAGAAAAGTTAGATGCCTGCAAGTCACCAGGGCCTGATGAAATGCATCCTAGAATACTCAAGGAGTTAATAGAGGAGGTATCTGAGCCTCTAGCTATTATCTTTGGAAAGTCATGGGAGACGGGAGAGATTCCAGAAGACTGGAAAAGGGCAAATATAGTGCCCATCTATAAAAAGGGAAATAAAAAACAACCCAGGAAACTACAGACCAGTTAGTTTAACTTCTGTGCCAGGGAAGATAATGGAGCAAGTAATTAAAGAAATCATCTGCAAACACTTGGAAGGTGGTAAGGTGATAGGGAATAGCCAGCATGGATTTGTAAAGAACAAATCGTGTCAAACCAATCTGATAGCTTTCTTTGATAGGATATAACGAGCTTGTGGATAAGGGAGAAGCGGTGGATGTGGTATACCTAGACTTTAGTAAGGCATTTGATACGGTCTCGCATGATATCCTTATCGATAAACTAGGCAAATACAATTTAGATGGGGCTACTATAAGGTGGGTGCATAACTGGCTGGATAACCGTACTCAGAGAGTAGTTATTAATGGCTCCCAATCCTGCTGGAAAGGTATAACAAGTGGGGTTCCGCAGGGGTCTGTTTTGGGACCGGCTCTGTTCAATATCTTCATCAACGACTTAGATGTTGGCATAGAAAGTACGCTTATTAAGTTTGCGGACGATACCAAACTGGGAGGGATTGCAACTGCTTTGGAGGACAGGGTCAAAATTCAAAATGATCTGGACAAATTGGAGAAATGGTCTGAGGTAAACCGGATGAAGTTCAATAAAGACAAATGCAAAGTGCTCCACTTAGGAAGGAACAATCAGTTTCACACATACAGAATGGGAAGAGACTGTCTAGGAAGGAGTATGGCAGAAAGAGATCTAGGGGTCATAGTGGACCACAAGCTAAATATGAGTCAACAGTGTGATACTGTTGCAAAAAAAGCAAACGTGATTCTGGGATGCATTAACAGGTGTGTTGTAAACAAGACACGAGAAGTCATTCTTCCGCTCTACTCTGCGCTGGTTAGGCCTCAACTGGAGTATTGTGTCCAGTTCTGGGCACCGCATTTCAAGAAAGATGTGGAGAAATTGGAGGGTCCAGAGAAGAGCAACAAGAATGATTAAAGGTCTTGAGAACATGACCTATGAAGGAGGCTGAAAGAATGGTTTATTTAGTTTGGAAAAGAGAAGACTGAGAGGGGACATGATAGCAGTTTTCAGGTATCTAAAAGGGTGTCATCAGGAGGAGGGAGAAAACTTGTTCACCTTAGCCTCTAATGATAGAACAAGAAGCAATGGGCTTAAACTGCAGCAAGGGAGATTTAGGTTGGACATTAGGAAAAAGTTCCTAACTGTCAGGGTAGTTAAACACTGGAATAAATTGCCTAGGGAGGTTGTGGAATCTCCATCTCTGAGATATTTTAAGAGTAGGTTAGATAAATGTCTATCAGGGATGGTCTAGACAGTATTTGGTCCTGCCATGAGGGCAGGGGACTGGACTCAATGAGTTTAGGTGCCAGGAATTATGAAGACTTCTGTATGCACTGAAACTTGGAGGCAGACTATGATTATCCAAACTGAATTTGCCCAGGCTGCTAGGATTAATCTCTTCTGACTCAGGCGAAATGTGCCATAAAAAAGTCGTGTGCCTACACAGGGGCCTGTTCCAGCTCCCAGAAAGTCAATTAGGAGCAGGATCTGTCCCTGGGGCTTAATCATGCACACTGAATTCAGTGGGAGTTTTGTCATTGACTTCAGTGGATGCCAACATCCGACCCAAGTGAGGATTTTGGTTTTTCTGTATAACTGAGATACTAAGTCCTGGCCTGTCCATAAGCAAAAGTACCTCTTAACGCCATCCCCAGTGTTGGGAGCAAAAACACAGATTTAGGCCTGAACAGAAGCCTTGCAGTGGATTTAAGAGTCTGTTTTTGATAATATTTAATAGCTTAAGCATAAGTAGAACTGTGTATGTGTAAAGAAATTGCAGATTAATCATGTTTGGTGAGACCAAGAAGAGAAAGTAACTAAAAAGGTAGAAAAGATTCTGTCTGAACTAATACTAAACCTGTACTGACCGTGTGAGGGGGAGGGGGATAGTTAACACAGAATGAGAGACTAAGACATAGGTATAGAAAAGGTAACAAAATGTTTTTTTATATACACCTCTACCTTGATAGAAACATGACCCGAATATAACACACAAATTCAGATATAATGTGGTAAAGCAGTGCTCCGGGGGGGCGGGGCTGCACACTCCGGCGGATCAAAGCAAGTTCGATATAACACGGTTTCACCTCTAATGGGGTAAGATTTTTTGGCTCCCAAGGACAGCATTATATCGAGGTAGAGGTGTATGTTTGTGTTACAAAGGGAGATTGAAGCTGTATTGTCTGGTGCTGGAGTTGACTGTGATGAGATCATCCTAACGAGATTCCTCTTCTAAGTAATTGATTACTAGTTGCTAAATGTTTTGCCTTAATAAATATTTGTTAGCTCCATCTGTTAGGTAAGTAAATCTCAATTCAATACCAGAGTATTTCTGAGTAGTAAAGAGGAAGGAATGGCACATATTGAAACACTCCCTGCAGCATCTGTGTCTTAGTTACATGTATGCATGGCAAATTTTAATTAAATTTAGGTACACCATTTTAAAATTAGAAGATCACAATTAAAAAAAAATCTGTATGTTCTTCTATGTTGTTTTAAATCCCAAACTGGACTTGCTTTTAGCCATCATTGAGGGCTGGTAACTTGGACCATCTTAAAACACCTGCCTCAGTGAGATCTGTCATTCAAAGTAAGGAGTGAAACATGCATATTTTATTATTTACAGTATGTTCAAATAATCTAAAGTACACCTACTTTCAACAAAAATATGACCATGGATATGATGTAATAAATGGTGCAAAATGATACCATTTGTCACACAACATTGTAAAAAAACAGAATGACCACAGAATCCACATTTCACTGAATTACTACATTATATAAACTTAGCCAGCAGCAGCTTAGAGAGGTATTACTGCTTTTTCATTCTCTCAGAATTTCTTCATCTAAAAATACTTAATTGTACATAATCTACAAAGATTATGTAGTCTTCTCTTGGTGTCTCTCCTCTGCCCAAATATGCGCCCTCTTTGCAGTTGCATATTCTTTGCCTCTGCTTGTCATGGAGATGAACTGGGAGTGAACAAACTATTTACATTTTTGTTTTAGTTTTCATCCTCCCATTGTGTCATTGGCACCAGATATTTCCTCTACATCTCCCGATGGCATATTCCCATGGGATCCTGTGGACAGTTGTATAACATGGTGCTGTACACTTTCACTGGCTAGATTCCCTCTCTAGAGATTCACCTCTAACCAGTCTTCCCCTCTTTCAGGGCTGATTCACTGCCCACTATAGTCAATGGAAAGAGTCCCATTGATTCAATGAGCACTGGATGTTGTGTTTACCCCCACACAAGGCAAAACAGGTTAAATTAGGTTACTTAACCTGATAGGCTGCCCCTTGGGGGCGACGGGGGGGGGGGGGAGCCAAGGCTTGAAAGGCTGATTTATGATGAAGTCCAGCTGAGAAGGAACAGGTTGGGCTGGAGGTGTATTTGAGGCTGTGATGTTAAGTAATTTGCAGTTACTCTCTGGGAAGAGAGAGTTTGAGCTGGTACTCCCTGGGGGGCAGAAGCTGTAAGAAGGAGTCCCAGGAAAGAGTAACAGAGTCTGAGGGAAAGCAGACCACAGTTGTTAGTCATACGGTTTCTGGACTGGAACCCAGAATAGAGGGCAGGCCTGGGTTCCCGTACCAGCCACTGGGGGAAGTGCTGCAGACGGGACAGTGGAGCAGAAGACTGCCTGGGATAGTTGTCTGCTAGGAATTTGATACCTCAGAAGGAGAGGAATATAGTGACTTAGCTGGAGGGCCAAGTCCTGAAGAGAGAGTATGTTGGGTCACAGAGAGAGAGGTGGCAGAGCAGGCGAATGAGTGCCTGAATGGGGGGTACCAGATCTAGAAGGAACTAATCCCAAGATCAGCCAGGAAGACACGCCCTAGGTGGGAGTGGAGCCCTGTGACAGTTGGATTGGGCCCTCAATCCACTCTACTAAATAAACTGTTAGAGATAAAGTTTGTAAACTGTCAGTGCAATGGGCCACAATACACATTCCTCCTTCCTAGTCCAAGCACCTTCTCATTCCCTCCCACCCAAACCAAGCAACATCCACACTGGGCATTCCCCTGACCAACATCCCCTTGCTCGTTCAGGTAGACACCCGCCCAATTCTTCCCCACAAGACGTCTGTCACCACAAGTGCTGGCCCTGGGTGCCAACAGGTATTCTTGGTGAATGATTCTGGTTGCAAGTGAGCGCTAGTGTTGAGGGTCATGTCTGTGGGTGCCTGTGAGTGCTCCTGGGTAGGAGGAGGTGGATGGTGGTTCTGGGACTCAGAACCTTTGCAGTTTCTTTCTGATCATTGCGTCAGGACCAGTGCTTGCAAAAGTCTGAAGACAAAGGCATTTGTATTAGTCCTGCCAAAGAGTTTTTCTGCCTTGGTAAGTCACCAAATATTGGACCTTCAAACATGAATATCAACATACTTATTAGATCAGCATGTTTTAGTGTTTCGGTTGTTGAATGTCAATTATGGAAAGTGCACATATTTTCACAAAACTTACAGAAAAGTCAGAAATTGTCTCCTGCTTGAGATTCTCTTTCAGCAAAGTCTGAGAGCCCATTTGAATTCTATGTTGCTGCTGCTCCTGTCCTAAACAGATCCTAGCTTCATTAGACCCTTATAGATTCATTCAAATGTGGAAATAAGTGGAACTCACTATCTTTTTTTCTTCCAAGTACACTTCACTTCAATTCATTGGGCAGCTACTCATTTTCTTAATTGTGGACACAGGAACTGCTTTTAATTTCAACAGGACTCAATCTTAACACATTTAAGTGACACCTGCACTTTGCCAGGTCATCCTTATTATCGCCTTGCTTTCCCCATGACTATTCAGTTCTGCTAGAACTGAAATAAATCATCTCATGATCTGCAAAAAACAGAGATGAATGCCATTAAAAGTTTTCATATAATGCATTGACTCTAGGTCTAATCAGGTTTCCCCATTCAGTAACGGGGGATGCTAACTCCTGACACATCTGTTGGAAAAGGAATACAGCAAAACAGGCATAGCCACAGGGCATCCAGGCCCACCCAAATTTGAGCAGGGAACACCTGGCAGCCTGCGTCCTTCCATCCCCGCCAATGACTTTCAGTTCACCTACAGGTGGGTTGGGTGGGAGCGGCATGGAGCCCTCTCAGCAGGCAGTGGCACAGCACAGCAGGAGGGGCCAAACCCCCTGGCTGGAGGAAGCCCCGTCTATCCCTCTCCACCTCGCCCTTCCGGCTCGCTAGTGCACTCCGCTCGCCTGGGCTGCTCCACAGCTCTCCCGGATTGCAGTCATTGTGTCACCACCACCCTCACTGTAGGGGGAGCTACCAAGTAAGCGGCACCGAAAGTTTGACACTCTCCACTCTCACTCTGCAAAACAGTCAGTGCTGCAATGTAATTTGAGATGTAGATTTCTCCTTGTAGGTTCCCAAAGTTTGCAAAATATCAATAAAAAGTGGCTGGTTTTTGTTTTGGGTGATGATGGGTTAATTTGCCTCCCCTGCCCCATACAGCTGCAGATGGCAGAGGAAAGCCTTGGACACACACATGCCTGGTCTATTCCTACCTGCAGGGCCGGCGCTTCCATTTAGGTGACCTAGGCGGTTGTCTAGGACACCAGGATTTGGGAGGGCGGCATTTTGCCGACCTAGGCGGCAATTCGGCGGTGGGGGGTCCTTCTGCACTCTGGGTTGGCTGCGGCAATTCTGCTGTGGGTCCTTCACTCGCTCCGGGACCCACTGCCGAAGTGCCCCGAAGACTGGGAGTGTGGAAGGACCCCCACCTAGGGTGCCAAAAACCTTAGCGCCGCTCCTGCCTACCTGCCCCCTTCCCTGCTTCCATGCTCAACTCTGCCTGGCTCCCTTCCCTTCCCCTGGCCACCAGCCCCCTACCTACAGGCCAGTGCTGTAGCTAGGAGTGGAAATTTGGATGGTAGGCACAGCGTGTCATTTCCCGCCCACCCGAAAGTCAGGGCCCACCCAAATTTCCAGTCCTAGCTATGCCACTGCAGCAAAACATAAAATTTCTAATAAGTTCTTGTAATGTATTAGGAATAGGGTGACCAGACAGCAAGTATGAAAAATCGGGACAGGGTGTGGGGGGTAATAGGAGCCTATATCAGAAAAAGACCCCAAAATCGGGACTGTCCCTATAAAATTGGGACATCAGAGGGGTAGCTGTGTTAGTCTGGATCTGTAAAAAGCAACAAAGAGTCCTGTGGCATCTTAAAGACTAACTCTTTGTTGCTTTTTACTGGGACCCTAATTAGGAATAACTTTTTGTTGCAGAAAGTGCAGGAAGTAATGAGAGGAACAGCCATTTTAGACTTGATTCTGTCCAACAGGGAGGAATTGCTAGTGAATCTAAAGATGGAAAGCAACTTGGGTGAAAGTGACCATGAAATGACAAATTTCATTATTTCTAAGGAAGGGGAGGAGTGAGAGCAGTAGAATAAGGACAAGGAAGTTTTAAAAAAAATCCACCCAGACTTTATCAAGGTTACAGAACTGGTAGACAAGGTCCCATGGGAACAAAATCTAAGGGAACGGAGTGCAGGAGAATTGGCAGTTTCTCAAGGAGACAATTTTAAGGGCACAACATCAAACTATCCCAACACAAAGGAAAGATAGGAAGTATAATAAGAGGCCAATATGACTCCAGCAGGAGCTTTTTAATGATCTGAAAATCCTAAAAGAATCTTACAGAAAGTGGAAACATAGACCAGTTGCTAAGGAGGAGTACAAAAGAATAGCTCAAGCGTGTAGGAATAAAACCAGAAAGGCTAACTCACAAAATGAGTTACACCTAGCAAGAGGCATTAAAGGCAATAAGAAGAGATTCTTTAAATACATTAGAAGCAAGAGAAAGAAGAATGACAGTGTTTGCCCTCTGCTTAGTGGGGAAGGAGACCTAATAACATCAAGAAGCTGAGGTGTTAAAAGCCTATTTTGCTTCAGTCTTCACTAAAAAGGTTAATAGCGACAAAGAGTCCTGTGGCACCTTATAGACTAACAGACGTATTGGAGCATAAGCTTTCGTGGGTAAATACCCAGTTTGTCAGACGCATGTGGTGGAAATTTCCAGAGGCAGGTATAAATATGCAGGCAAGAATCAGTCTAGAGATAACAAGGTTAGTTCAATCAGGGAGGATGAGGTCCTCTTCTAGCAGCACACCTCAACTTCTAGAAGAGGGCCTCATCCTCCCCGACTGAACTAACCTCGTTATGTCTAGACTGATTCTTGCCTGCGTATATATACCTGCCTCTGGAAATTTCCACCACATGCGTCTGACAAACTGGGTATTTACCCACGAAAGCTTATGCTCCAATACGTCTGTTAGTCCATAAGGTGCCACAGAACTCTTTGTCGCTTTTTACAGATCCAGACGAACACGGCTACCCCTCTGATATTAAAAAGGTTAATGGTGACCAGATACTCAACACAGTTAATATTAACAACAAGTGGGAAGGAACACAAGCTAAAATAGGGAAAGAATAGGTGAGAGAATATTTAGATGTATTCAAATTGGCAGGACCTGATGAAATTAATCCTATGGTAATTAAGAAACTAGCTAAAGCAATCTCAAAACTGTTAGCAATTATCTCTGAGAGCTACTGAGGGATTGGTGAAGTCCCAGAAGGCTGGAAAAGGGCAACGTTTAAAAAGAGGAACAAAAAGAACTTGGGGAATTATAGACCAGTCAGTCTAATTTTGATACCTGGAAATATATTGGAACAAATTAAACAATCAGTTTGTATGTACTTGGAGGATAATGGGGTTATAAGGAATAGCCAGTATGGATTTGTCAAGAAGGAAAATCATGCCAAACCAACCTAATTTCCTTCTTTGACATGGTTAGTAGCCTAGTGTGTAATTTTAGTAAGGCTTTTGACACAGTCCCAGATGACATTCTCATAAGCAAGCTGGGGAAATGTGGTCTAGATGGAATTACTATGAGGTGGGTGCACAACTGGATGAAAGATCGTATTCAAAGCATAGTTATTAATGGTTTGTTATTAAACTGGAAGGGCTTATTTAGAGGGGCCTCACAGGAGTCAGTCCTGAGCCCAGTACTATTCAATATTTTCATTAATTAGTTGGACAATGGAGTGTAGAGTATGCCTATAAAATTTGCAGATGGCACAAAACTGGAAGGGGTTGCAAGCACTTTGGAGGACAGGATTATAATTCAAAATAACTTTGACAAATTGGAGAACTGGTCTAAATTAAACATGAAATTCAATTGAAAAAAGTGCAATATACTTTACTTAGGAAGGAAAAATCAAATGCATAATTACAAAATGGGGAATAACTGACTAGGGAGTCGTACAGCTGAAAAGGATCTGGGGTTATAGTGGGTCACAAATTGAACGAGTGAACACTGATGCAGCTGTGAAAAAAGCGAATATCATTCTGAGGTGTATTAACAGGAGGGTTGTATATAAGACAAGGGAGGTAATAGGCGCTCGTGCAGCCTCACCTGGAGTACCGTGTCCAATTCTAGGTCCACGCTGTAGGAAAGATGTGGACAAACTGGAGAGTCCAGAGGAGAGCAACTAAAATGATAAAAGGGTTAGAAAACCTGACCTATGACAAAAGATTAAAAAACTGGGCATTGTTAGAGTTGAGAAGAGGAGACCGAGGCGGGACCTGATAAGTCTTCAAATGTGTTAAAGGCTGTTATAAAGAGGATATTGACCAATTGTTCTCCATGGCCACTGGAGGTTGGAGAAGAAGTAATGGGCTTAATCTGCAGCAGGGGAGATTTAGGTTCGATGTTAGTAAAATTTTTCTAACTATTAGGGTGGTTAAGCTCTGGAATAGGCTTCCAAGGGAGGTTGTGGAATTCCATCACTGGGAGTTTGTAAGAACAGGTTGGACAAACATCCATCAGGGATGCTCTAGGGTTACTTGGTTCTGCAACAGCAAAAGGGCTGGACATGATGATCTCTCAATGGCCCTTCCAGCCTGACATTTCTGATTTTTGGAACAGCAACTGCTAAAGTCAAGTCAGATTTGCAGCAGAGTCTAAAAGACAGGATTTGGATGTCAGAATGATGTGACTTTAAGGTCCAATATCTTGCTAATCACTAGGGCTAGAAAGATGAAATTCCTTTGTTAGAGAAAAGTCATCCTTCCTCTTTCCTTTCCCTGTGTGGAGCCTCACATTGCTGTTGGTGATAGCCTCAAGCAGTCTTTGTGCTCCCTGAGCATAAGAACAGGGATTACATCTGTCTACAAAGCGGGGCTGTGTAGAGGCTGAAAGGCAGGCTGTCTCCTTACATCCTCACACGAGGATAAATGCAGTCTGGCCCATTTGTTTTTCTTCCATTTTTCAATATTTTCCTCTGCAGCCTGCTCATTCTCTCGTATCAACATTCATAGAACCAAGTGACCTTTCCATTATGAGTTTTCTCTTAGGAAAGATATCTCCATCTTTTTAAAAGGACTTCCTTTTCATGCAGGAAATCTGGGAGTTTGATTTCACACTTTCTAGAGTGAAAAATCCCTCTGCTCCCTGAGAACAAACTGTCTATCAGCCATTTGTCTGTCGGTAAGGACTAGCTGTGCTTGTTATTCAACTGGTCCTTGGAATACGAAAAATTACTGTTTACGCAACTGGCTCAAATCCAGACAACTTGTGAGGAAAAGTTGGTAACATCATCAACCACTAAGATACATAAATTGTGTCCTTCAGAAAAGCTCCAAGGTTCTTTTATAATGTAGTACAAGACGGATGAGGAGAAATGCTCATGTAGCTGTTTAATGGTAAAGTCACTTTGAAAGGTGACTGTAAAAGTGGTGTCATGGGGTTCCATGTTTGTCTCAGTGACTCCAGATTAAACAATTATAATACACACTGAAGTATTGTCAGTTTGGTCTCTGAATATACCTGGATTTTAAAATGAGCAAACTGGTAATACAGTAGGAAACTTCCCAGCTACTAAAACCTGCTAGGCCAGATAAAGTAATAGGAGAAAAAATACATAGGTTAAAAGGTATCATGATCACAGTCTTATTACCTACAACAATGGGGAGAAAACATCTGATACTTCAAGACTCTTTAGTCTAGCAGACAAAGGCATAATAAGATCCAGTGGCTGGAATCTGGAATCTGTAACGTTCACACTGGAACTAAGTACATTTTTAACTGGAAGTGTAGCTAATCAAAACTTACCAAGGGATGTGGTGGATTCTCCATCACTTGAAGTCTTTAAATCAGAACAGGATGACTTTCCAAAAGAGATCTAGTAATTGAACTAGAGCATGATGGGCTAAGTTCAGCAATAGACAGCATGAAATCTCTGGCCTGCAGTATGCAGGAGGACAGACATAGAGCCATGGCTACACTAGGAGCACTTTTGGTCTTAGAATACTGGTGGTATACTACCAGCAAAGCACTGCTAGTGTGGATGCAGCTATAACGGCAAAGCTGTACTTTATATCAAGAGAGTAAAACCACCCTCCATGAGCAAAACAAGCTATAGTGATAAAAGCACAGCTTTCCTGGCAGAGCCGGCTCTGGCTTTTTTGCTGCCTCAAGCAAAAAAAAAAAAAAGGGTAGGGCGGTCGAGGCTGGCGGAGCGGAAAAGCAGGGGGAAAAAAAACAAAAAAACACGGCGCAGCTGGAGCGGCAAAGCAGGGGGAAGGAAAAAAAACAACCTGTGGAGTGGCCGGAGCAGCAAAGCGGGGCGGGGGAACAAAACAAAAATGGCGCGTCTGGAGCGGCAAAGGGGGGGGAATACGATGCGGCTGGAGCGGCAAAGGTGGGGGGAACATGGCGCGGCTGGAGCGGCAAAGTGGGGGGGGAACACGGTGCGGCTGGAGTGGAACAGCGGGGGAAGGGGAGAGAAACAACGGCGCGGCTGGCAAAGCAGGGGAAAAAACAAACCAAAACAACCCTACAGGGCAGCTGGAGCCAGGATGCACGGGGACTCCCTGTGCTGCAGAGTGCGTGCCCGGTCTAGTGGAGGGGAAGGGGAGGGGGAGGGAGCGGGGGGGAGAAAGAGAAGGTGGGTGGCTAGCGCTTCAGTGGGGCGCTCACCACACGGCCCCAACCGCCGCACCGCCTGCCGGGAGGGCTCCGCGCCACTCCAGTTGGTGGGGAGGGAAGAACACTGCAGTTTGTTGCAGGGTGCTCCCCTCCTCCGCCCCCTACAGGACGGCCAGAGTAGAGAACAAATAAACCAAAACAAACAAACAAAACAGCGGCCATGCCGCCCTAGGTTTGGGCGGAATGCCACCCTGTAGAATCTGCCACCTCAAGCATGAGCTTGCTCAGGTGGTGCCTGGAGCCAGCCCTGTTTCCTGGTATAATCTGCATCTCCACTACAGACTTCTACTGGCATAGCTATGTCAGTCGGGAATCTCACCTCTTAACATCTCTGATTGACATAGCTATGCTGGCAGAAGTCTGTAGTGTAGGCATAGTCTAGATGATCACAATGGTTAGGTCTAAATATCAAGTCCTTGGTAACAGTAAACTGAATTTTAATCCATGATGCAGGCCTCCAGTTCCCTCCTTTAGAATCTTTATAAAAACAAAGGACTGACTAGATATCCTATGCCAGATACAGAATCTAAAATTTTGCTCCTGACTCCATCAGAAAATGTTGGCATCTCTGCACAGAGGAAGGGTAACCTGGATAAACGCCAGTGTGAACAAACATCAGTGTCTCAGTTCTGCTTTACTCCTAGGGGTATTCTGCACCACTGCACAATGGAGAACTGGTCTAAATTCAACACAAAATTTAATAAAAAAGTGCAATATACTTTACTTAGGAAGGAAAAATCAAATGCATAATTACAAAATGGGGAATAACTGGCTAGGTAGTCAAATAGTTGCCAGAAGAGGGCCTCATTCTCCCTGATTGAACTAACCTCGTTATCTCTAGCCTGCTTCTTGCTTCCATATATATACCTGCCCCTGGAAATTTCCACTACATGCATCCTACGAAGTGGGTATTCACCCATGAAAGCTCATGCTCCAGTACATCTGTTAGTCTATAAGGTGCCACAGGACTCTTTCTGGTTTATACAGGACTGGCTCTACAGTTTTCGCTGCCCCAAGCAGTGCACTGAATTGCTGCCACGGACGGCGGGGGCAGTCCGTGTGCCCTTAGGGTGGCAGGCGCATTTCCGCGGCAGTGGCAATTCGGCGGCAGCTTCTACGTTTAGCTGAAGCCGCCACGGACAGCTAAATATAGAAGCTGCTGCTGAATTGCCGCCACTGCGGAAACGCATGTGCCGCCCTAAGGGCACACAGACTGCCCCCGCCATCCGCAGCCGCAATTCGGCACTCTGCTGGAGGCAAAACAACAGGGACTGCCGCCCCTTGAAATTGCCGCCCCAAGCACCAGCTTGGAATGCTGGTGCCTGCAGCCGGCCCTAGCTGAAAAGGATCTGGGGTTATAGTGGGTGTGCGTGCAGAATTTCCTTTCCCCTACAGAAATCAGCTGCAGTGCTGCTCGCAGCCACTAGGGGTTGCTGAATTCGGCAGAGTCCAGCTTGCACATAGAAGACACTGCCGGGGGGAGCGGGAGGGAGCTAGAGGGTTCCTGGGAGCTGCAGTTCCCTGCAGGCCCTGAGGGAAGGAGACTGCAGTGCACAGGAAACTCCATGCAAACCTGGGACCAAGCATCAGGCTGTTTCTCCCTCTAGATCCTTGGGCTTGGGCGGGGGAGGTGGACAGATGTCTGGGCTCTGGGGGGGAAGGGGGTGCAGGTATCTGGGCTAGAGGTCCCTGCAGCTAGGTTCTGGGGGGAGGGGGTACAGGGCTACCTGGCGATGGGGGAGTGGGTGTCTGAATGGGGGGTGGAGGGACACATGGGGTGCAGCGACACNGGCCGGGGGAGGGGGGGCACTATGGCTGAGCTCTGGGGGAAGGGATTGTTTGTGTCTAGCCCCTTGGCTGAGCTCTGGGTGGGGGAGGGAAGAGGGCAGAGAAGCAGAAACTGGGTTGTCATAGGGGTTTCTTTAACTCTTTACTCCTGTGGGAATTTTTCTATGTGTCTGTATTATTGCAGGTATACTTGCTGACAGGTATTTTGAGATATATTAGCAAAGTAATTGAAACAGTTGTGATTATGTAGTGTTATTCTGACAAATAAATTTTGCAGAGTTGTAAAATATTGTGTGCAGAATTTTTAATTTTTTGGTGCAGAATGCCCCCAGGAGGAGTGCTTGCAACAGAGTTGTTTACTGCAAAGATTTCACAAGCTGTAAGGCCCATCTTGAGGAGGCTGGAGACCAGCAGGCATTTTCCCAAGGGTATCACTTGGCAGAGATTAATGTAAATAGGGAGCCTCTGATATGGTCCCCATTATTTTTTAGGCTAACAGTTCTCAAATACATAGTTCTCCACTTCTAGTCATTTCACTCTCTGCCCCTTGCCACAACGAGGAAGAAAGTTCCACTTTACAATCAATGGCAGTGGCAAGATTTTGCAGAAAAAAATAAATTTTTATGGACTAAGGGCTAGATTTACAAAGGTATTTAAGCATCTAAAGATGCAGATAGGCACCTAGAGGTATTTCCAAAAGCACCTAAGCAGCTTAGGCACCTAACTCCTATTGAAAGTCTTGGGGGCTAGGCGCTTAACTCATGTTGGCATATTTGTAAACACCCCCCCAGATGTTTATCTGCAACTTTAGGTGCCTAAATACTTTTGTAAATCTGGCCCTAAAATCCTGATTCAGCAAAGCACTTGATCAGATGCTTAACTTGGTTGTCCCATTGACTTCAAGTTAAGCACGTTCTTAAATGCTTTGCTTCATCAAGGCCTACAGGCCAACTATGGGTCTTATCAAAACTAATGAGAGTTGTGCCATTGACTTTAATGGTACTTGGCTTTGATCCTAAATCCAAGACAAAAGCAAAACTGTTTATTTTAAAAGCAAAGTGATGTCAGTATACTTAACTCTTGCTGGATGTACAGACACAAAGTATGTAAATACAAAGCAATGAATTGTTAAGGATATCATAAATCTTGCACTGCTCACACAACTATTAGTCCTCTTATGTATAAAGAAATGCATATGTGATCAAAGCACAACAAACCTAACTCTGACTATGGATTGTTGAGGGTTTTATGTATTGTTTTTGCTATCTTAATGTCAGTAGCTAAATATTTTTTTTACGTGGTACTGTTAAAAGAGAACTGATGGCAGAACTTTTTGAAAAGTACTTATACTTGCTGTTCTTTGAGGAGAGCGCTCGTAATTTCTTTTAATAGGAATATTGAACAACATTATAGATTTTTCGGAAAACTTGCCCTTGGCGTGGTTATATTCCTGGCCAGCCCCCAGAGTGGAGGAAACAAAGGAAGCAAGGTATAGGACTGATACCAAAATGGAGGAGGTAAAATGAGTCTGAGTTAATGATCTTATGATAAAAGTTGACTTTTGAGCATTACCATTTTAAAATGCAACATTATCATATAATCAGGTTTGTCATTTTTCTCCAGTTCAAAGTTAGTTCATAATGGGTGTACAATGCTATGAGATATGAATGGCAGCATTTTACCCCAACGTGTTGCTCACTGCATGCAATCCTCAAATCTGGCCAGGTTTTGTTTGGTGCAAATCCCAGGGAAGAGGGACAGAGATGGTTGACACAGCCACCACTCTCCCCGCAATCCTGGGACCAGCTGAGCTGCTCTAATTTGTGCTGGGCTGCAATGACTCCAAGGGGCTATTCCAGCAGCAGGGAATTGCCAGCGTGTAGTAGTGCTTTGGCTGTGCTCAACTACCCTGGCTGCCCCCTGAAGTGGTGTTCTCTATCCTTGGTGCCATGCTGGGGTGTTAGCAAACAGCTGTTGTGCTGGCTCTACACTACCCACGGATTCTGCCAGGGTGGGGCTTCCTGATCTCTAGGGTGACCAGACAGCAAGAATGAAAAATCGGGACTGGGGGTGGGGGGTAATAGGTTCCTATATAAGACAAAGCCCCAAATATTGGGACTGTCCCTATAAAATTGGGACATCTGGTCACCCTACCAAAGGAATCCTCCAGTGACAGGCTAAACCCACTGGGAGGCTACTCCGTCTGATGGACCAGTTCAACCCAGCTGCATGGGAGCGAGGAGCTGGCTCTCTTTTTACAGGTGAAAGTGACTTTGTGTAGTGAGGAGAATCAGTTCCCTAATTTTGAGGCTCTTACAGACTATTTCCACTTTGTGCAGATAGCACTGTGTTCCTGCTGATGGTACTGCATGACCTCTAGTGGCAGTAGAGGCAAATTACTGAATGATTTTGCTAACATGAAATAAAAACAGTATGCCCCGTAAGCAATTATTAGGTGTGACCTGGAATTAAGTTTTTTCAAAGAGGCTATTGTGTATTAGGTTTGAAAAATGGAAATGAATACATCTTTGAAAGATCTTAAACAGAAGACAAAATAAAATACAAGAAACCACTGTTAAATTCTGATGGATTACACTGCTCTACAGCCGAAATGCTTCTGAAATAAATGTAGTTAAACTTTACTAATTCTGGGTCACTGAGAACGAAAATGATGCTTAAAATTGTTGATTGGCTCTAGTCTAGCTGTTGGGCTCCAGACTACAGCAGTGGAATCTCCTGGCAGGTGATGTTAGGGTTTCCATGTTCCTGGGATCTTTTTCAGGGAAAAGGCAATACGCTATTGTTTATCGAAAATAACAACAGTTAGAATATGAATTCAATCTCGCTCTCTGCTTTCGCTCTCCGCGCACACACACAGCACACACACCTGCCTGCAGATAGTCATATTGTGTACCAGTGCAGTACCTGGAGAGTTGCAACTTGGCCACAGGGTCACATGTGGAGGAACCCAACTGGTAAGAGAGGCCTCAGACCCCAGTTCCAACTGCACCCCAGTAACCAGTCACAGTGGAATCCTGCCCCCTGTGCAACAAAATATGCAGTTGTGTTTGCACTAGGATTTTCTTCACTGCAAAGAAGGGTCAGACTTTAGCTTTAAATGCAAATTCCAGTCCCCAGTGAGTGTAAATCAGCGCAGCTCCATTGAGTCTCAAGGGATGTATGCTCCTTACTCCACCTTTTAGTACACCACTGAGTCACACCCATGTAACTGAAGAGGGAATTTGCTCACTGCATTATGCTAATTAAACCAGCTCCTGACCTGGCCCAGAATATTTTAGGTAATGCAAACAAGTGTCCAATAGCGATCAGGGCCGTCCTTACATTGCAGAATGGCAGCCGCCTAGGGCACCAGTAGTCTGGGCACACCGCTCTGCCAGACAGACAGGAAGCAGTGGAGCATGTAAGAGCAGGGCTTCTGGGTCCTAAGAGAAACGAATGACCACACAGTCTGAAGGGAGGGATTGGCTGCTGGGTCTCTGGGAAGGGGTGGGAAAGGAACTGTCATCAATGTGCCACATGCAAAAGTGCAGTGAGACATTGTACAGTTTATTCATACCAGCAAACTTGTTGACATATATATCCTAATGTGTATTGCCACTCGTATTCTGCTGACAATTCGTGTTAGCAGGAGCATCAGGAGAAACAGAGTTTCTCAAAACTAAAGCCATTAAAAACATTTCTGCTCTACAATGAGTCAGGAATACTTGACTGGTCTTCTGCGATCGAACAAACATCACTTTGTCTTTGTCATACGATGACATTATTACTGATTTTGCAGCCCCAAAGAGCCAGAAAGATTGCTTTTAATTAAAAACAAATCCTTGTTTCAATACCTCTTCAAATAAATTTCAATAATACGTTGACAAATAAAAAAATGTATATATTTGCTTCATCTGTCAAATCAGAATTTTCTCTATAGTGCTACTTCTTTAGTGCTAGTCCATCAGCGTTCTACGTGTGCTTAATGAAGTTAAACTGGTTTTAATGACAGATGTGGCAAGTTTTCCAATACTGGAAGCTTATTTGTGTTGCTCAGATCAAGTCAGGCACAGGGGCACCAGTTTAATAATCCTGCCTAGGGCACCATAAATCCTAAGGACGGCCCTGACCATAGGTCACTGGCTGGAAGCAGCTTCCAGGGTTTTTCGCTCATACCAAGCAAAGTAGCATCTGCCTGCCTCAGATGGGGCAGTTGAAGGAAAAGGTTAGCAACTGCCTCAGGCTGAGCTCCCTGTTACTGGAGCTCACATAGCAGCTCTTCTGTTCCTAGAAAAATTTCCCTGTACCCTTCTGCTCTGTGGCTGTCTCATCCTGCGCTGCACGCCTTTCCCAGGTGAGAATGGTCTGCAAGTGCTCTTAATTGGTGCTGACTGAGCGCAGGAATGCCATTAGTTTTCCACCAGAGGGACGGGCATTTTCCATCAGATATCATACAATATTGCAACAAATCTGATGAAAAAATACATTACACACCAAGAGGTACCTCTGAAAACAATGATGTTTGAAACACAGACTTTTGTAAACTCAGATTTAATCTGAAATAAACAAAAACAACACCGTGGTCTACATATTTTGATACGTCATCTGCTTCAGAGATAAAATGTGGTATTATTATGTATTTATGTGCTGAATTCAAATATGACAATTAAACAGCTGATTGGCTACTGTTTCTAAGATATTAAGTTTTACATTTTTGTCATGCTATATTATGTAGTAAAGAATTTTAATCATAAATTGTAAACCTAGGTCTTTTCATGAGTTTTGTGCTTGCTTTACATATAAATTTCACCTGTCCTGTTTATTGTACACACTTTAAAAATCAGCAAAAGAATTTATAAATAAAATTATTATGATAACAAAAGGCACAAAACTATATGTACATAATTTAGTCCTATCAGTGTCTACTCAGCGCTTCTTGGCTTGTCTCTTGTATTCATGAAATGAGCATCTCTTGTCACTGTCTCCAGCAATAGTTGCACAGCATGATGGGCTCCATTTGCCCTGATAGCGTTTCTCAATTGTGCAATGTCCTGGTAAAAGCGCTCGCCGTGCTCGTCGCTCACTGCTCCCAGTTCAGTGGAAAAATCTAGTATGAGAATGCAAAAATTATCTTAGTGACATGTTGCAGACAAGGCTTTTGTATAGGCTGAGGAATTTTCCACCAACAACCTGTAGTTGTCTGCCTTTTGTTTCCGAGAAAATTTATTGCCACTAACTGGAAGGCTTCCTATGCCGTCTTTTCCTTGCCACGGCAGTGCGTGGTCAAATGCATCATCTGAAGAGTTCACGAATCTGAGGACCAACAAAGACAACTTTCTTTATCTTAGCTTCACTTAACCTTGGAAATTTTCCACGGAGGTACTGAAAGCGCTTGTGGTTTTGTCAATGGCCTTGACAAAGTTCTCATCAGACCCAGCTTGATGTGTAAGGGTGGAAACAAAACTTCCTTGATCAACAAGTGGTGGATGCTGAACACTTTCTCCCAGCTCCAATGACTGTCGAGTGGCCACATTTTTTGATGTAGTGAATCTCTTGCACGACTACTCCATTCGCAGAGAAAACAGCAGTACTTTGATGTCCATGTCTGCAGACCAACAAGAGACAACAACTTCAAATCTCCACAAAGCTGCCACTGATGTGTGGGCAGTAGTTATGCACCTCAAAGTTGTTTCCTGGTCATAGTTCCTTCATATGGCCTGCGATGCAAATTGGAATTGAAGGCAAAACATGCATTAACATACAGACCAGCTGAAGACCGTTCATGGAATTCAAGTGAACAGCCTCCACGCCATCAGATAGTGAACGATGTTGAGGGCTGCACACACACATCTGATAGTGTTGGCATGCGACAAGACACCTTCAGAAGACAGAATTGGCACAAGATCCTTCGACGGTCTAGGAACAT
>NC_133769.1:119811694-119826644 GCF_003597395.2 Chelonoidis abingdonii
GCGAAATGATTGTCTGCTGTTGCTTTCCCGGAGGAAGGAATGACTGACGACATTTACCCAGAACCACCCGCGACAATGATTTTTGCCCCATCAGCCACTGGGCTCTCAACACAGAATTTTAAGGGGCAGGGGAGACTGTGGGAACTATGGGATAGCTATGGAATAGCTACCCACAGTGCAACGCTCCGGTAATTGACGCTAGCCTCGGACCATGGATGCACATTGCCGAATTAATGTGCTTAGTGTGGCCACGTGCACTCGACTTTATACAATGTTTTATAAAACCGGTTTCTGTAAAATCGGAATAATCCTGTAGTGTAGACATACCCTCACTTGCTTGTTTTCACAGGGCTGTCTTAGAGTGCTGGGGTGTGGGAGAGGGTTAGGGCTCTGGCTGGGGGTGTCAGTTCTTGGGTGAGGCCAGAAATTAGAAGTTCAGGGTGCAGTAGGGGGCTCTGGGCTGAGGCAGTAGGTTGGGATGTGGGAGGGGGTGAGTGCTCCAGCCAGAGGTGCGGGCTCTGGGGTGGGGCTGGGGATGACGGATTTGGTGTACAGAAGGGTGCTCCAGGCTCAGACTGAGGGGCTTAGAGAGCAGAAGGGGGATCAGGGCTAGGGCAAGGGGTCAGGGCATGATGGGGGGGTTGGGGAGCAGGCTCTGGGTGGCGCTTACCTCAGGCAACTCCTGGAAGCAGTGGCATAGCCCCTCTCCAGCTCCTATGCACGGAGGGGGCTATGCCTCTCCGTGCATAGGAGGGCAGGGGCGGCGTGCAGAGCCTCCTGGCTGCCTCTACACATAGGAGCCAGAGGAGGGAAATGCTGCGGCTTCCGGGAGCTGCATGGAGCCACGGCAGGCAGGGAGCCTGCCTTAGCCCTCCTGCACTGAACTCATTGGACTTTTAAACGGCCCTGTCAGCAATGCTGACTGGAGCCAGGTCAAAAACCAGACACCTGGCAACCTTATTGAGTGTGGGTGCTGGGTGGTGTTGGTAGCCTGTGATCAGACTAAATGATCTGGTCGTCCCTTCTGGCCTTAAACTGCATGACTCCATTCCAGTCCCAATAGCTATGATTGTAAGTACATCCTTTGTCATCACTAGGGTCAGTATAACACAAAACCTTATTTCTTTGTGGGGTGACCACTGCTGCCTTTCTTCTGCCTCTCCACAGAGTTCTAAAATACAGCCAAGTATTATGACTTACTGTTCTAAATGCACATAGGAACGGTTTAAGTTCATCCCATCAATGGTTTTCATGTCCTCCTCAGAGAGCTGGAAGTCAAAAACCTGACCCAGAAGACAGGATCAAACATTGGGTTATTCCTGCAGGATGAAGGTTGATTGACAGAACCACAAGCCTCATGTTATATGAAAAGGGAATGAAATAGATATATTAATTTGGGCCTGCTCTTTTCACTGTATTTTAGATATTTCAGAGGTGAAGGGTATGTAGCTATGTAACTGTTGTGATTTTATTTTCTGTGAATTTCACCTTTAAACTTCTAGGAATCTGCTGTTTGCAGAGGCAGCTGCCATTTTGGGAAATAAAGGGCATGTTATAGAGGAGATACACACCGTGCTCTCTCATGTAGATGTACTTCCTTGTTTTGTTCTTGCCCTTAATCTAGAAGAAATCAGTCAGTCTGATATTCCTTGGGTATGGAAAATAGAACAACGGATCTCTTTGGAAACTAATTTATCTAGGAAAGCTGTTTAAGACCCTGGACTCAAATAGGCAGGGGAGGACATAGCAGAGTTTGGAGAGGACCCGTGGTCTAGGCAAGAGGCTGAGGGCAGGAAAGGGGCACACTCCTACTGGAGATCATTTGTCTTTCCAGTGCTCAAAGAGGCCTATATTCCCATCTGATGCGGAGAGCAGCATTAGTCATTTTGGGAAAGGGCTCCAAAAATCAGTAGCTCCCTCAGAATTTTGCCTTTGGGAGACACAAGGACTCCAGGGTTTTTCTCCCCATATTATTATTTGTTCTCCAGTGGGTGCCAAGTTACACAGTTCAGACGGTAAAGTGGCAAAAGCCTCCTCTAAGGAGAGAGAACCTGCCCGAGAACCATCAGACATTGTGTAGCGCAGCTCTCAGGCAGGATCCGGCAGTGCCAGACTGTCAGGGTCGGCTCTGGCTTTTTGCTGCCCCAAGCGCAAAAAAACCAAACCTGCACGGGGGCCGGAAGGGAACAAACCTGCAGCTCGGCGGGAGGGGCGAAGGGGCGAGGGGGGGGAACAAACCTGCCAGCAGCTGAAACAGCAAAGGGGGGAGCGGGAAACCTGCCATCTGGTCAGAGCAGCCTGGGGGTGGGGCGTGAAACCTGCCGGCTGGTTGGAGCAGCGAAGCAGGGGAGGCGCGAAACAAACCGCCCGGCCGGAGCGGCGAAGGGAAGAAAAACAAAAAACCAAAAAGGAAAAAAGGAACCTGTGGGGCGGCGGGTGCGGGGGGACTCCCAGCCCTGCAGACCCCGGGCAGCGGAGTGCACACCCCAACTAGCGGGGGGCGCCCGCCATGCGGCCCCTCCCGCCGCGCCTCCTGCCGGGAGGGCTCCACGCCGCTCTGGTCGGCGGGCAGGGAAGGGAAGGACGCAGGCTGCCGTGCCGGGCTTGCTGCAGACCTGGCACCACTCCCAGCAGCTCCCCTCCTCCGCGCCGATTTCAGATCATATAAGCAGCAGCAGCAGTTAGACAAAAGAAACAGCGGATGCTATGTTGAGGGGATACAGAATGTTAAAATATCAAAAGTAAATTTCAGTAAAATATCCTTAAATACAGCCTGGCAGTGCAAGTGACCATGGGGTGCAGTTTAGCTGATAACAAATCCCCCAAAACAGTTTATCTAGTAGAGGACAGTGAAGCCAATACATGGTGTGTGGGGACAGGCTTAATAAGGACTTATAAACCAAGGGTCAAATCCTGCCTGCCTTAAGCATGTGTGTTGTCCCCCTGACAGCTCATTAAGTCTTCTACAAGCAGGTTTTGGCCCATCCTGTACTGTTATGCAGCTAGGATATGGATCAATATGTCCTGGCCCAACACTGGCATTAAAGCCATGGCTATTGTTACAGTGAGATAATTACTAATAGATGTTCTATGGGTCTTTGCTGGGACCAGCTGTAACTGTAGATATGGAGGATATGGCACTCTCATTCTAAGCTCTTCCTTTCAGTGGCTGCTAACTTCCCCTCATGTGGTTTCTTGGTCTAAAATTTCTCAAGCTTGGTCTCAACTCACAAGTGATTTTTTGAGGAGGAGGGAAGAAATTGAATCAAAATCAGTTTCTGAGTTGTCCAACTAAGAAACAGTTTTTTTCTCAAGATAAGACATTTTTCTCTTACATATTTTAATATCGAAATGTAGAAGTTTAGACTTACAACATCAGAATTACCTTCTACCTGTATATAATCCTCCATATAGAACTTGTGCTATGCTAAGTTTAAAAAAAAAGTTACTTGAGAGGTAAAATTACTTTCAACTACTGACTATGGGATGTTGTGCATATCCTGTGTTTTTTTACTTATCATATATAACGCAATTCTTTCCCTTTATCCAGCATGTATGGAATACATGTGGGTAGCTATGTGAAAGGTAGGCAAATAGGTTAGACAGTCACATTTCGGAGTATGAGTTTGGATAACCTGGTAACAAAACATCCTCCCATTCCAAGCAGAGAAAGGCTGGTGCTCTGAAAGTCCATTCCCCTAGCAGGGGAATGAGGTAGCAGGAGAGGAGATCTAGATATACAGGGAAGCAGCTGGGTCTCTCTTTCTCCTGCCCCTCTCAAACACTGTTTCCTTTATGGGTATTTTCTACTTTATTTTTTTTTATTTTCATTAGTTTTTCCATAAATTTAGGGATGGGCACAAACAAAGCCCTTGTTCCAAGCTCCATAGAATTATGGTGGGTTTCTTTTCAGAACTTGAACCTGAATCTATAGCTACTAATGGCCCCTGTCTTTAACGTCAGCTGTTGCAACACCCACAAATTCTGAGGAGTTCCATACCAGGGTCTAACTGTTGTGGGTTGTGTCTATTTGAAGTGGAGCAATAAGGAAGTTTCCCTTTTGATTTAAAAGGCTGGACATAAGTTCCTGCTGAGAAAGACATTCTGGAGTTTCTGTTTCCTGTAAGCACTGAGGTTCTTCCCCTATAAACGAAACTCTTCACTGACTACAAGTTCTGAATTTCTTCTAACTCAACACTTTTAGGTCTCCATCCAAAGGTCAGAGTTTTACCTGGTTGAGAACAGGTTTATACTTGAGCCCTGGTTTGTTCAGGATCATCTCCAGTTGTCTGATGTTGAAGTTGGACACTCCGATGGACTTCACCAAGCCTGCGTCTTTACATGCCTCCATGGCCTGGGAACAACAACAACGGCCAGTTCCATTATCACTACTGGTAGATGATTTCCATAAGACTAGAAAAAATATGCTCAACTGGGCTCACTCCATGTAAAATTATTCCACCAAAATATTATTACACATACAGTAGGGGACATTTGATTTGTTCTAGAACAAAACTCTGATTTAGAGACAGTCATTTTTCAACTGTTTACTTAAGCATCAGATCTCCATCCAATCCACTGAAATGAAGTCATTTTTTCCCCCAATAGAAAGTAGACAACTTGGCCACTGCCTCTCTCAGTTGTTTTCTCCCTAATTTGTCCCTCACACATAAAGAACCTCAAAGACATAGTGATACCCAATCATTGCTAATGAACAATACAAGAAGTAAGGGTACCACATAAGTATGGGACTATGAACACCAGTTTAAGAGTTTTATATAAAAAAAATTGAGCATGAAATTAAAGGGAAAACACAAGAAATATTGAGGGAGATGGACAGATGCAGTGATCACCATTAGCGTGTCTGTATTTACTGACAGTAGCCATGCTGTGGTGTCTGAGATGAGCCAGTGTTTCCCTGCTCTGATAACAGGAAATGACTGCAGGGTCTCATATCACAAGCAGTGCCATGATAACAATGATATGGTGCCAAGTCCTGTTTACTTTTTCCTTTTAATAGAAAAAGCTTGCTAGAGTCCACTGAAGGGAAGGCACATATCAGAGGGGAAGTTTTAGCTTTTTCCTTTTAAATGAGGGAGTTTAGTTAATGCTCATGAAAATGAGGAACCAAGAGCACTAATTAGAACCTGGCACAATGTGAGCAGACACTATGCTAACTTCTCCAAAGCTCTACCAGTGCACCTTGATTCTGACATGATGCCCCTTTGTATTTCATTTCCGGCCTCTCTTGATATAGAAGCATCAATGGAATTAAACTGACTGATGGATTTTGTAATGTGGGTAAGTGTGGACAGACTTTGAACCTAGCTCTTCAGTGCTGACTGGCTGGCTCACTAAAAAGCTGCAGTGCCAAGCCACTCAAAGAGCATTAGCTAAAGAATTAGGGATCTGATGGAGTCCTCGTCTTGGATAACTCTAGGGCAGACTATTTCATCCTGCTCCTGTGGAAAACATCACCTGTAAAGCCCAGACTACAGTTCTGTCCCTGATAATGCCTTTGGCAATATCCCTGTCCTAAGACCAGGGAAGGCTAAAGCATCTCAAAGTGAGGTTCTGCTCTACAAAGTGATTTTTTTTTTAAACAGAAAAGGCACATGAGATTTCATGTTTGTTGTCCCTCAGTGATTTCCCCCTCAAATCTGCTTAGTTCACACTTAAAAATATATTCACTTAACTAGCTGCCCTGAATACTTATTGAGGGTCTGGGTTATGCATAGTTATTGTTCTGGTTTAATTCTATCAGTCTGACACTGATGGAGTAACCTACCCTAGTATGATGGGGCAGCTCCTGCAGCAGTCAAGAAAGGGTTAAAGAGGTCCTCTGGGCACAACCCACCAAATGCATGAGGCTTGTCAAGGCTGGAGCAGGGTAGGACCTTAAAAGGGAGGATACTGGCTCAGTTCGGGAGGGAAGTCTGGTGTAAGCACGAGCCTAGAGTCCCCAGGAGACAGGGGTGTTCCTGGGGAAATCCTGCGTGAGCACCTAACTGGCCCATTGAGGAAGCAGAGGGAGATGGCTTTCAGTACTTACCTGGCTTCAGTCTGGATGGGAATCTGGTGTAAGCAGAGCTAGAGCTCCCAGGAGACAGGGGTTGTTTCCTGGGAAACTGCGTGAGCACACCTGGCCCATTGAGGAAGCAGGCAGGGAATGGCTTTTCTATAGCATTCTCCTTTGCCCTCAAAAAGTCATATGACTGAAAAACCACAGAATCTGGCACTCTCTGGGTACAGTCTGCGGCTGACTGAATGAAACTGGATGGGCTCTTAATTAACATTGTGTTATTCATGTCACTCACTCCCAAGTCTGACGCAGATCTACAACAGCGAAAATGAATTTCCATTTTCATACCTTTGGCATTATATCTGTCCCAGGCTGAAAGAAAGGAAATCCCCTTTGGTCATGATACTTTTACAAGTGATTTTAAACTATTTTGTGGCCAAGAAACACATTTTAAGGAGAAGGAGTGAGCGAGGCAAGGTGTTGAAGTCTAAGCTGGATAAAGCTATAGAATGGTTTTATCTAAAATGTGGAGTGGCAGAAGTGCTAAGATGTTTTTGTTCAGTTTTCACTGAAAGAGTTAGTAGTGAATGGACTCTTACCGTGAAATGAGTAGGTCGGGGTGCCAGAACAGAGGCCAGGCGGCCATGGCTCCCCCTCCCCCCGCCCCTTTCTTACCAGTCAAAAGGCGAGTGACAGGAGGCAGAAAGAGCGAGAGGGATGGGGTCTTGGAAGAAGCGCCATGGGATGGGGCATCTGGGGAAGTGGTGTCAATGTGGGAGCAGGTCTTTGGGGAATAGCAGTTTGAGGGCAGTGGCTCAGGGAGAAGGGTGGCATCGGCTGAGGCTTGGGAAAGGGTGGTGTGGGGCCTCAGTTTGGCGCCTGTGCCCCCATCCTTTTAGGGTATTTCCGCAACTCTCTGCATAGGATATGAGGGTAAAATAGAAGAACAAGTTAAAAATTACTTAGTAAGTTAGATGTCTTTGAGAGACTAGGGCTTGATGACTGAGGAGTCTCTGAACAATTAGCATTGTCCTTTGAAAATCATGGGAGATGGGAGCCAGAGGAGTGGAAAAGGCCCAATACCGTGCATCTATAAAAAAAAAAATAGGGGGGGGATGACAACCAGGGAAATTCCTAAATTCAGGGTGGTTAAGTTTGATAAATTGCCTAGGAGATGTGAGCTTCTTCATCCATTGGAGATTGTTAGGAGCAGTTAGACAAACACTGGCCAGGAATGGTCTAGATCAGTGGTTCTCAACCTATTTACTATTGTAGCCGTAAGTTATTGTTCTGGTTTAATTCTATCAGTCTGACACTGATGGAGTAACCTACCCTAGTATGATGGGGCAGCTCCTGCAGCAGTCAAGAAAGGGTTAAAGAGGTCCTCTGGGCACAACCCACCAAATGCATGAGGCTTGTCAAGGCTGGAGCAGGGTAGGACCTTAAAAGGGAGGATACTGGCTCAGTCTGGATGGGAATCTGGTGTAAGCAGAGCTAGAGCTCCCCAGGAGACAGGGGTTGTTTCCTGGGGAAACTGCGTGAGCACACTGGCCCATTGAGGAAGCAGAGGGAATGGCTTTTCTATACATTCTCCTTTGCCCTCTAAAAAGGTCATATGACTGAAAAACCCCAGAAGTCTGAGCACTCTCTGGGTAACAGTCTGCTGGCTGACTAAGAAGACTGGATGGGCTCTTAATTAACATTGTGTTATTCATGTCACTCACCTCCCAAGTCTGACGCAGATCTACAACATCGAAAATGAATTTTCCATTTTCATCCTTTGGCATTATATCTGTCCCAGGCTGAAAAGAAAAGGAAAATCCCCCTTGGTCATGATACTTTTTACACAAGTGAATTTTAACTATTTTGTGGCCAAGAAACACATTTTAAGGAGAAGGAGTGAGCGAGGCAAGGTGTTGAAGTCTAAAGCTGGATAAAAGCTATAGAATGGTTTTATCTAAAATGTGGAAGTGGCAGAAGTGCTAAATGACTTTTTTGTTTCAGTTTTCACTGAAAAGGTTAGTAGTGAATGGACCTCTACCCGTGAAAATGAGGTAGGGTCGGGGTGCCAGAACAGGAGGGGCCAGGCGGCCATGGCTCCCCCTCCCCCCGCCACTTTCTTACCAGTCAAAAGGGCGAGTGACAGGAGGCAGAAAGGAGCGAGAAGGGAATGGGGTCTTGGGGGGAAGAAGCGCCATGGGAGTGGGGCATCTGGGGAAGTGGTGTCAATGTGGGAGCAGGGTCTTTGGGGGAATAGGCAGTTTGAGGGCAGTGGCTCAGGGAGAAGGGGTGGCATCAGGGCTGAGGCTTGGGGAAAAGGGGTGGTGTGGGGCCTCAGTTTGGGCGCCTGTGCCCCCCCATCCTTTTAGGGTATTTCCGCAACTCCTGCATAGGATATGAGGGTAAAATAGGGAAAGAACAAGTTAAAAATTACTTAGGTAAGTTAGATGTCTTTGAGAGACTAGGGCTTGATGACTGAGGAGATCTCTGAACAATTAGCCATTGTCTTTGAAAAATCATGGGAGATGGGAGAGATTCCAGAGGAGTGGAAAAGGCCCAATACAGTGCCAATCTATAAAAAAAAAAAATAGGGGGGGGGGAAATGACAACCCAGGGAATTTCCTAACTATCAGGGTGGTTAAGTATTGGAATAAATTGCCTAGGGAGATTGTGGATTCTTCATCATTGGAGATTTTTAGGAGCAGGTTAGACAAACACCTGCCAGGAATGGTCTAAATCAGTGGTTCTCAACCTATTTACTATTGTAGGCCGTATCCAGTACTCCCTGTATGGCCCTGAGGATGTCACATGGGCCGCAGCTCTGTGTTGATTAGGCTGCAAAGTGGCACGTGCCCCACAGGTTGGGAACCACTAGTCTAGATAATGCTTGGTCCTGTCATAAGTGCATGGGACTGGAGTCGATGATCTCTTAAGGTCCCTTCCATGCCTATGATTCTACCTTGAACTGAAATGAATGCCTAGAAACAATTTTGTGTCCATAAGAGGATACCTGTTGATACTAGAAAATTAATTAGCTCAGCTAAGCACACTACTTTGATAAGAAATTCTGTTTATGCACAGTGAAAACAAAGCATGCATGTCAAAAGCAGTTAGTGCCTAGAGATATTAGAGATAAAACATATGTTGTGCCACAGAAAACTGATAGCTTCTCTGACAAAAAGAAAGAAGTTTGAATTAATAAACATTATTAATACGTTAAAGAAGTTATAGCTGATGACAAGTGATATCAGTAACCCAAGGTTAGTTTTATAGATTATTGGTGAATTTCCAGAGTAACTAGAGTTAGCTTTTGATCATGAAGTGTATATTTGAATTTAGAGAGTTTCCCAGATAGTTTGTAAATTTCCCAGTCCACACACACACATATATATGTTTTAGTGGCATAGTGTGAACCCAGGAAGCATATGATGTTTTAACAGCAAGGATTAAAAGCATAACCTATGTTCTGAATATATTCTGATAGTCAAGGCCAAAAATATTTCATTATAGACTGTGCCTCGTGCATTAGTGTTTCTTTTGTCTTTTGCCTTCCCCTTGAACTCCCATCATAGGCTACTTCTGCAGGCTGAACGTACGACTAGATGGACTATGGGTCTTTTTCAGAACACCTCTGCTCTGGCCCATGGATATACTACCAAACATTTGTTTTTCTGTGTATATTTTTAAAATAAATGTTTACCTTTAAAGACATGGGGTTGTGGATAATGAAGAGATCAAGATAGTCAAACTTAAGTTTCTTCAGTGATTGTTCCAGGCAGCTTCGCACAAGTTCGGGACGGTGAAAGGTACTCCAAAGCTGTAATGATTCAAACACAACTGTTCTTTCTGAAGAAGTCCTCTCTTGTCTCTTTCTTCTGTAAAAACCACTTTTCTAAAATGTCTTAGTCATGTCATACCACTGGCTTTACTTTTTCAGCAGAAGGATTGTGTTGCGAGGTGGTTGTGTGCAAAGATGCACATGAGAGTAAGAAGTAAATGTTTCCTGAAGAAGTAGGGTGAGCGGCTGAAATGCAGCCAGGATGTCAGAAGTGCACTTGGTCGGTACAGGAACTCTATGTGAGGCCTTTCTCAAGGTTAAAATCTTTTGGGCTAAATTTGTTGCCCTTGGTTATTGGAGGTCTTCTGTTGTCTGACTTCGAGGAATCGCCCTGAATGAAGTAGCTGTGTTAGCTTTGCTTCACAGAGACAGAGATGAGCCTTGTGCTCAAACCTGTAACTTGTATATAGAATGTCGTTTCCCAGTTCTGTGAATAATACTCCCGAAAGGCAATCCTTTTAATATTGGCCTTGACATTGGCAACATTCTCATAAATTAGACAAAATAATTAGCTGAGGAAGCAGAACGATAAAAATACCGGTGTTAAAACAAACCTACTTACCTTTCCTGTATAAAATATGTTCCTCTCTTTTGACTGTTCCATCTGCAATCTCTCTGTGAACGCTCGCCCAACCTCCTCCTCAGTCCCATATAAAGGCTCCATCAATATGGCGGAAGCCAACTTCAATAGCCACCTTTGTAGCCTCCTCACATTTACTTTTTGGAACCTACTGGTTAAGAAGGTGTTGTGTCATCTCTCTGGATTAGAGATATTTATACCAGTCATTTAGAGCTTTGATCCCCATCTGAAAGACCTAATGTGGAGTTTTAGATTCTGATACCTTCACATTTAGATCTTTGAATTTATCTTAAAGGAAATTCAAAGATTCTGGCCTGATCCTCTGTTGCCAGCATCTTGTGTCATCATCTACACCACAGCAAGAATAAATGGAATGTAGGTGTAAAAAGCTACTGTTCAGACATAGCAGGTTTTTTACTCCCACTGTGCACAGAAGGGAATGACCCTTGAAATGCAAGCAACAGATTATCAGACCCGTTTTTCAGTTTCTTTTACAAGATTATAAGACAATCAGTACAGGACCCTGAGACCAGGAGTGAGGGCTGTAAGAACCAGTATTAACATACACTATGGATTAGAACCCCACTCTAGTTGACCTAAGCTACAACCTATTTATTTTAAAAAAAAATTTCATGATTTATATGCCAAACTCATGATTTTGTCAAACTGAATTATGCTTTTGAATTCTGAGTTTGGCAGGACTGCATTCCTTCATGAGTAGTGTGTAACAAAGACAGCTATTAAAACTGCTTGGTGAGAACTATGATTTCATGAACCCTTGATGGTTCTTGGGTAATGACTCAGCTTCTTCCATCTAGTTACATCTTGACTTTATTCAGATTAAAATTGAAAAGTATCTGACAACAGCCACGCTTCCTAGAGGAGAAACTCTCTGTTGAGGCATGTGTGGGATTCTCTTTACACAAAGGCCCTTTACACCACTCTGGCAGTGTGATGCGGCCTTAAATTACCCCCACTTTAGAGGAGTGTCTTCGTATAACTGAGAAAGAGGCCTGAGTGAACAGATGCAGTTTACACAGACTGGCAGTGTTTAGCAAAGTCATATTTTAGGAGGTGGCCTTTTCTGGGAGGAGTAGAGAGATCATATCAGTCTGGCTAATACTGTGTAAAGATTGAAGGACTCACTGAGATATAGGCCTCTACGTCATTTAAGCTTTTGAAAATTTTATCCTATGAACTAAACCCAGTGAGGTAATTCAGGTAATTCAGGTGTGATCACAATTTTACAAATCTGGGGACACTAAAACACAAGAGAAGTAAGATGCATAAGTGACCCAGGCAGAATCAGATCTTTTGACTCCAAGTCCCCTGCTCTGGCCACTAGATCCGTCCCCTCCACACTGGAATCAACAGATAGCAGGACTGTTGAGAGGGAGAAATAGGAAATGTTTCTCATCTTCCTTCCCTCAGTGTAATTCAGTGAGCAGCACTACAAGTAAAATACGAACTTCTCTTTCAAGAAATTGGTTTCCATTTAGTTCAGGTTGGGACCAAAATGCATTGGCAGAGACAACGGGCCAAAACTGGAAAGGAGTGCTGTAGGTCAGGGCAAAGGTAGTTACAGAGTGGCTCTGACTAGAGTAGCTGGGTGCTGGAGGTCAAAGAAAGGTGGTGACAGATGGCATGTGGGGCTCTAGGTGGTAGTGTGCTGTAGATCAGGTGTTTTGGCAGCTCTTGGTCATGGAATCGTACATCAGCACCATGTTCACTCAAATAATAAATAATAAAATAAATAAAATAATAATAATAATAAAAACCAACAACCTTTTTACAGATGATGATATTCTTACATTATATACACCAGTTTCATCTTTCACTCTAAACCCAAAGCACTTTTCAGACATTGTCAATAGTTTTATATAAACTAATATACAGGGATCTCATCTTGCAGCCCTTTCTGGAGTGCTACGGAAAATGGTTGGTTATCGCAGAGCCCGCAATGTTGATCAACAGGTTAAGGACAAGAAAGCCATGAAAGGTTTACTTACCGCATCAGGGCAATAGGTACCAAATCCCACTGCAGGAATTTTGTTCCCATCGTTCATCTTAATACAATGGTCTTTGTCAAGCTCCATCTCTTTACAGTATTTCCTCGATTCTTTACTGAACTCTGAAACTTTGCAGCACTGTTATATGAGCCAGCAAGAGCTTCAGAAAGAAAACAACTGTACGAAGTCCTCATTTATATGCATTTTTCCCAGAGAGTGGAGGAGGAGTAGCAGCCAAGTTATAGGCAGCAGGCATAAGGGAGGGAGGAACAAAAGTGCAAATTGAAGATGACAAAGCAAAATCAGAAAACACACTATCATTATCAAAAAATGGGTTCAAAGATCGGTCTTTATCCTCAACTTTATTGACTTAATATTGCTTCTGTGTGACACAGAAAAGCACATAAAAGATCTCCCTTCAAATTCACAATCACTCTACAATGGGGACAAAGCATTTCCAGAAAAATAGAATTAGGAAACTTATACCCGTTAACAAAACATTTTAAAACTAACACTTATCACACATTATTAAATTTTCAAACTCATCAGAAGAAAACAACAACAATTAAATCACATGAAAATAGTACAAGAGAATTGCCTACTGTTTAATTGCTCCTATGAATTACAGATTTGAGCAGCCATGGTCTTCTGGCTCAAAAAATAAAGATAAGAAACTGTGTTACCAAAATCAGAAACAAAACATAATAACTGCATTACATAGAGACCTTTATTCTCCTCTCCTCTGATAATCTAGACCCATGCTAGAGATTAGTTGTTCTGAATTTCTGTTTAACATGTTGTGTGTGTCGCAACCCTAAAGTGCACGCCTAAACACGGCTTCTTTATGGCCAATTGTGGGTCCATAGCCATTTTGTTTCGGTAAAAGGACAAGGCGGTCTCCATTTTGGGTCAGATTCTTGTTCCTTAAAGGAAAGCCCCAAGGTGTCGTGTCCATAACCCTAGCGTGCCGAGAGCACCCTGTGAGCCATGTACAGACATGTAAGGATGTCTCAAACAAAGAAGTAGCGTGCTTGCCAAGTACAGCTTCTGCTGAGGTAGAAGGCTCCTGCCCGGAACCTGGAAGGCGAAGGAGCTAGGGGGCCAATCCGGTATCAACATACGTAAAAGGGAACCAATCTGAGACTGACAAGAGTAAAAGACCCCAGACAAAACTATGTCTCATGCAGGAATTGGGAGGAGCTCCTGCGTGTCAGCTGAAAGGTCTGATCACCCTTCCAGCCAGGGAATCTCCTCCGGATTTTGCCGGCTCGGGTCATGTCATATTAAACAAGACCACCTCCCCTTATTCACTATGCAATCGATGTTTATGCTGCTGGTCAGCTGTTTTTAAAGTGTAGTATCTATTTTGTAATTTCTGCAAATATTTCTGCTCTTGCCTAACTCCTCCCCCGTCTCTACCCCACTTTTTTGTTTCTTGCGTTTACTTCATTCTGTGTATAAGAAAAGCGGTTGATTTTTTTTCCTTTTTCTCTTTTATACCTTATTTTTTGGCCTTGCTTCTTCCTTTTATGTGAAGCAGTGTAGATAAGAGTTAACATGTTGCTCTCCCTGGTCAAAGTGTAATCTATTCCCGTTGTTAAAATAAACACAGCCATTTGGCTTTAAACCAACTCTGTTGCGTCTTGTTGGTCCTCCCCCATTAAAACACTACTCGAACCTTATGTGTCGCAGACAGTGTGTAGATCTCTTGTGTGCTCTGCGCTCCCAGAGAAAAGAGTATTTCTCTAGGACAGGGGTGGGCAAACTATGGCCCGCAGGCCAGATCCGGCCCTTCAGGGCATTGTATCTGGCCCTTGGGACTGCCACCCCCATGGTGCCACAGGCCCCACACCGCTCCCAGAAGCACCTGGCACCATGTCTCTGTGGCTCCTGAAGGAGTAGGGGCAGAGGGCACCATGCACTGTCCTTGCCTGTAGATACCTCCACCGAAGCTCCCATTGGCCAGGAATGGGGAACCGCAGCCAATGGGAGCTTCAGGGGAGGTACCCACAGGCGAGGGCAGCTCGTGGAGCCCTCTGTCCCCGCTTCCCCAGGGACGTGGTGCTGGCCGCTTCCCGGAGCGTTCCCTCTCCACCTCCACATGGGGACTGGCCAGCCCAGCCCCACCTCCCTAAACATTCCTCCACAGTCTGGGGACTTCTGAATTAAGGTCTCCTCTTTTCTAAAGCTGGAAAGGGGACAAACAACTCACTTTGAAATTCATTCTCTCTTTGGCACTGAAGTTACTGGGACATTGACACACACATTCCCCTAGCTATTCTCCTTATAGTTTTCACTGATAAAGGAAGGAGTTCCAGGATAGCACTCTCTGTATTTCAGCAGAGTTAAAAGTAAATTGTCACCCCCAAACCTCATACATCTGGCTTTCAAATGCTGTCTGTATGAACATCAACCTTCACACTGCCTCTGCTGAGTAGGAACACGAGTCAATAGGCTGTGAGAAGAGAATGACTGTTAGTGTCTCGGAAGGATAATTGCCC
>NC_133769.1:119830009-119837544 GCF_003597395.2 Chelonoidis abingdonii
GGCTGGTGGTGGTGCCCATTGGCATGTGATTGGACTTGAGGGTTTGCTGCTGCTGTTGCCACTCTGCACCCCAAGAGGTGGATTTTGGGGTCCTGCAGTTTTCCACCTGTCTCCTTCTCTACTGCAGCTGTTGGACCAGCAGGGTGGGGGGTGAGCCAAACATGAAAGCAGTGCTGTGTTGCCATTTAGATTGTCATTTAACGAATTCGTTCACCAAAAATGCTTGCTAACAATCCTGAATTCAATTTAAATTTTTTTTAAAAAAAAATCAATATCTTAGCCAAAAACAGAAAATTAAGTTGTTGACAATTATTTGTGACAAGTTTGGTATGGGGAAGGGAGTGGGCCAGTTTTCATCAGAGAAACAGAAAATGTTGACTGCCTTTCCTATAGCCCTGTTACTGCCAAATAGAGCCCTCCAACAACTGTAATATGCTCATCTCCTTATTAGTGTATAGAGCAAGGGTCGGCAGCCTATGGCACATGTGCCAAAGGTGGAAAGTGAGCTCATTTTTGATGGCACGCAGCGGTGGGCAGAGCGGCTCAGCCCGCCGCTGCTCTGTAGTTCCGGCTGCTGCCCCATTGCCACCCGGGGTCCCAGTGGCCGGCCCCACTCAGCACCCACTGCTGGTCTGGGGACTCCCAAGAAACCCCAGGCTGGCAACGAGCTGAGCAGGCCGGTGGCTGATACCCTGACTGAGCCACTCAACCCACTGTTGGCCTGGGGTTCCATTCACTCAGCTGGTAGCAGGGTGAGCAGGACTAAATTCAATGAAATAGAAAAAGAAAAGCAACTAATGACAAAGTGCAAGAACCTAGAGCAGTGGTCCCCCCAGGTGCCAGACGAAGGACTGTGGCGGCAGACGAGCACCTGCCGAAATGCGGCCGAAATTCAGCAGTGACACCTCTGGATGACGCTGCTTGTCGGTGGCAAGCAGCGTCATCCAGAGGTGTCGTTGCCAAAATGCCGCCGAATTTCGGCGGCATTTCGGCAGATGCTCATCCGCCGGTCAGTACGCAGGCGTACTGAGAGGCCCCTGCATGCGCCATGGCATCCACGGGCACTGCATTGGGGACCCCTGACCTAGAGAGCCTCCTGAAGCACGGCGATCGTTTTGATTTAAATGGACTTGAACTGTAGGAAGAATTGAGTACATTGTCATCAATGTTGCCACATGCAAAATTGATGATGGACTTTGTACAGTTTATTCATACCAGCAAACTTGTTGATGTATATCCTAATGTGTACATTGCCACTCGTTTTTCTACTGACAATTCCTGTAACAGTAGCATCAGGAGAACGGAGTTTCTCAAAACTAAGGCTCATTAAAAACTCCACTCTACAAGGAGTCAGGAACACTTGACTGGTCTTGCTATTCTTGAAATCAAACAAGATATCACTTTGTCTTTGTCATACGATGACATTATTACTGATTTTGCAGCCAAAAAAGCCAGAAAGACTGTTTATAATTAAAAAGAAATCCTTGTTTCAATACCTCTTCATATAAATTTCCAATAAAATGTTGACAAATTAAAAACATTATATTATTTGCATCATTCCATCAAATCAGAATTTTTTCTATAGTACTACTTCTTTAGTGCTAGTCCATCAACATTAGAGTGTGCTTAATTAAGTAAATTGGTTTTAATAACATGCATGTGGCAAGTTTTCCAGTAGTATAAGCGTATGTTTGTGTTGCTAAGAGCAAGACAGGCACAGGGGCACCAATTTAATAATCCCACCTAGGGCACCATAAATCCTAAGTACGGCCCTGCACTGAGCGCTTACAGATACCCCCCCTTCACCTCCCCAGCCACATCCCAAGCCTTGTAGATGCATCAGGGGACAGGACGCTTTCCAGGGGGTGGGAAGAGCGGGGAACAAATCTTGCCAGCAAGAAAACCAAATTGTTTGCAAAGGAACTACCCAGTGCTCAGGAAGAGCCAGGGTGGCCTGAGCTGCCTGCCCTGTAACAAGAAGCCAAGCCGAGGCTGGCAGTTTTGGGCACACACTTTGCAAAGGGAGGATCTGATACAAACAGATCAGCAGTTCTAGAGGCAGCGATGAGGAACGGATGCAGTGTGCACCCGAGCGCAGGCGCCGGTGGCTGCTCGGTACCATGTCCTAGAACCCACCTGCTGCAATTACGGTACCTTCCAGGTGCCAAGCCCCAGGATGGGCATCTTTGCCTTAGTGTTCAGCTCCACGTAGGTCCCCATGACTCCTGCTCTTCGGCCCTCCCTGGATCAGGGCCCCGAGTGAAAAAAAGCAGCAGCCACCCTCTTTATAGAGACTGGCCTCGCCCCAGCAGCTGGTCTCTGAATAGCGGCTGCGGCCGGCGCGGAGAGCAGAGATTGGGAAGGGCTCCGGGTGGGGGAACGCAGTGCAGAGCAGCAGCCGAGCCTATCGCCTTTGAACTGTGCACGGCTCAGTGCACGATGGGCTGGGCAGGCTGTGGGCATGCATTTCCTCGTAGCATTAGCTGCAGGTGCTTGCACAGACCTTGCCTAAGTTGCCTGCAGCCTCCCCACTGTTGCATGGGGCAGCTTTCCTGTTGGAATTTTCTGCAGAGTGACACAGAAGAGCTTGCAGATACCTTCCTCCTCCAGTTTACCCAAACCTCAAGGGCAGCCAGTGCGGACTATTTTCTGCTGAGGACAGAGCTTTCAGGGACCAGCAAAGGCCAGACAGTGTGTGACTCCAGTTTTCCATTCTGGAGGGCAAAGAGAGAAGTGTGTGTAGCCACCTACAAAAAAGGTTGGGTGCGATCAGAAGTGAGCATGCACCAATCCCGCAGCAGCATTGAGGGCAGGCAGCATCAACGTGGGGGGTGGGATCGCCGTCCCACTAGCCCTATACAGATAAAATACAAATGAAGTGGAAACTGGAATGCGATGCATCATTCATATTCTGCACTAGGGGATGGAGGGAGGGAGATCTGTTCCTGGCTAGCTAACCTCTCCTTATCGCCCATTCATTATTCTGCTGAGACCTACATTTTCAGAAGGGCCCTCTCATTTTAGGAAACTCAGTTTTGGGGGACCCAGTTGTAGAAATCTCAGACTCTCAAATCAAGAGCCCCAAATTAGGAAGCATTTTTGAAAATTTGAGTCTGGTAGAGGCAGTGGGTAGCCTGCTGCTCCTTCACTCGCTATTTTTGTGTTGTCCAGTTGCAATTGCAATGAAATGTAGCTGGTGCTTCTGAAATTACATTGCTCTGGCTTGAATTTTATCTTTTTAAAATTTGTAACAAATCCATGACCACCTAGAATTCCTTATTTGTCACTGTGCTGCACAGCTTGATCAGTCAGAACTTCAAGGCAACAGACTGCAAGAGGAGGTGATCAGGCCACTAATATTTTCTGGGCAGCGTGAAAGGTCATTGCCCAGGTTGATTGAACCCACCAGTCCAAGTCAGGTGTCCAGTGCTGAAAACATTTCAGTGCAGCTCACAAACCTGTTTTGTACAGGATCCCCCCGCACTTGACAAGTAGCCTGACACAATTTGTCCCTTTCTTTTCATCTTTCCTCATTACCACAGCCCTAATGTGACTCTTTCATAGTAGCTAGTACAGTTGACTAAGGAAAGTGTGCAGGGGTGGCAGGTTTATATAATTTTTGGTGGTGCCCAGAATGGGTCCAAATCCCCGCACCCCTACACTTGCCTAAGGCGCTGGGAGGGAGTTTGGGTGCGGGACGGGTGTGGGCTCTTGAAGGGAGTTTGGTTGCTGGGTGTAGGCTGTGGGCTGGGGTAGGGGGTAGGGGTGCAGGAGGGCATGTGGCGTGCAGGCTCTGGCAGGGAGTTTGGTTGCGGGAGGGGGTTTGGGCTCTAGAAGGGATTTTGGGTGCGGGAGGGAGAGGAATCGGGCTCTGGGAGGGAATTTTGGATGTGGGGTGTGGGCTCTGGGCTGGGGGTTGGGGTGCAGGGTTCAGGGTCTAGGTAGGAGTTTGGGTGTGAGGTTGTGGGCTCTGGGATCGGACAGGGGGTTGGGGTGCAGGAGAGGGTGAGGGGTGTGGCACTTACCTTGGACAGCTCCCAAAAGTGACTCGTATACCCCTCTGGCAGTGGCTCCTAGGCAGGGAGGCTGGGGGATCTCCACATGTCACTGCCTGCAAGCACTGCCCCAACAGCTCCCTTTGGCCAAAGGGAATTACGGAGTTGGCGCTCAGAATGGGGGCAGCATGTGGAGACCACTCTCCTCCCCGGGGCCGCAGGAATGTTCAGGCCACTTCCGGAAGTGGTGTGGAGCAAAGGTGGTCAGGAAGCTGCCTTAGCCCCACTGTGCTGCTGCTGGTGGTGGCGGTGGCCCCAGGCCCTTTTAAATCACCCGAGGGCAGCAAGCGGGGCTCGGAGATGCTCTGGGACAGATGCGTGGGGGCAGCAGGCGGGGCCAGGGGAGAGACCTGGCCCCAAACGTTGGTGGAACTGGGTCCCCATGGCCCTGAATATTCCCGGAGCACAGACATGAGGGTCCCATATTACTCACCGCCCCTGAAAGTGTGGGATTTGGAGTGGAAGGTTGTGAGGGGAGATGTCCATGAAAAGAATCTATAAAGCGAGGCCCACAATATGATTTTTTGAAATATGTGCACAGAGTTCTGCAAGAGTCACTTTTTTTCTTAAAGGTGAGATTCTTTAATACTACTAAGCACTGGCCTTGCTCTGCTCCCACTGAAGTGAATGTTGACCTAAGGAGCAGAGTTTGGTCTACTCTGAATGCCTTCCAAAATCCTACTCAAAGGCCTGCTTCACCACTGCATTACTCCCTGTTTTTGCTGTTGTGATGCCTTTAATTTTAATGGAGTTACACTGGTATTAAACTGGAGTGAAGCAATGGTGAATCCGGCCCTAAGACTGCTATAGCCTCCCACTTCCATCCTCACATAGACTTTTTTTCTCATTCATTGAATGCCAAGTTAGTGCAGGGTACACTTCTCTACCACTTAGACCCTATTTCTGACCATTTTACACCTGGCACACAATCACATTTTACACCTGGCACATTCAGTTTACATGATGGTTGAATTTGGCTCCTTTTTAACGTAGTCATAAACTGAAAGGCACAGCCCAGTTGTACAAACAAAGATAATAACTTTTGTTCTACGCTCAGACTCATGCAATTCGGTTTATGCTTGAAATGAACGATTTAAAAATCAAGAAGGTAATCGCTAATGTCAAGTTTCATTTGCAATGTTTTAATAACCTTCAGAACTTTCCTGAGGATTTCATTTCTTATCAAAATGCTGACTCACTCTGTGTAATTTTTTTCATGTTTGTACAGTGCTTTGAACATGTAAAGCAAAGTGCTAAGTATTATTTATATGTGGCTAAAAGTTGAAAGGTTTTGAGCACCTGCAATTCACTATCAGCATGTCTTGAAATTCAGCCCATATCTCATCACCCTTAAACAATAGTTTAGGGCAGGAATTAAGAAGATTTCTGTACGCAATGAAACTTGGAGGCAGACTATGGTTATCCAAACTGGAATTTGCCCAGGCTGCTAGGATTAATCTCTCTGACTTAGGCGAAATGTGCCATAAAAAAGTCGGTGCCTACACAGGGGGCCTGTTCCAGCTCCCAGAAAAGTCAATAGGAGCAGGATCTGTCCCCTGGGACTTAATCATGCACCACTGAATTCAGTGGGAGTTTTGTCATTGACTTCAGTGGATGCCAACATCAGACCCAAGGTGAGGATCTTGGTTTTTCTATATAAACTGAGAGACGAAGTCTGGCCTGTCCATAAGCAAAGTACCTCTTAACGCCATCCCCAGTGTTGGGAGCAAACACAGATTTAGGCCTGACAGAAGCCTGCAGTGGATTTTAAGAGTCTGTTTTGATAATATTTAATAGCTTAAGCATAAGTAGAACTGTGTATGTGTAAGAAATTGCAGATTAATCATGTTTGTGAGACCAAGAAAAGAGAAAGTAACTAAAAAGGTAGAAAAGATCTGTCTGAACTAATACTAAACCTGTACTGACCGGGGTGGCGGGGGGAGCGGGGATAGTCAACATAGAAATGAGAGACTAAGACATAGGTATAAGAAAAGGTAACAAAATGTTTTTTATATACACCTCTACCTCGATAGAACATGACCCGATATAACACAAATTCAGATATAATGTGGTAAAGCAGTGCTCCGGGGGGGCGGGGCTGCACACTCCGGCGGATCAAAGCAAGTTCGATATAACACGGTTTCACCTCTAATGGGGTAAGATTTTTTGGCTCCCAAGGACAGCATTATATCGAGGTAGAGGTGTATGTTTGTGTTACAAAGGGAGATTGAAGCTGTATTGTCTGGTGCTGGAGGTGACTGTGATGAGATCATCCTAATGAGATTCCTCTTCTAAGTAATTGATTACTAGTTGCTAAATGTTTTGCCTTAATAAATATTTGTTAGCTCCATCTGTTGGGTAAGTGAATCTCAGTTCAATACCAGAGTATTTCTGAATAGTAAAGAGGAAGGAATGGCACATATTGAAACACTCCGTGCAGCATCTGTGTCTTAGTTACATGTATGCATGGCAAATTTTAATTAAATTTAGGTACACCATTTTAAAATTAGAAGATCACAATTAAAAAAAATCTGTTATGTTCTTCTATGTTGTTTTAAATCCCAAACTGGACTTGCTTTTAGCCATCATTGAGGGCTGGTAACTTGGACCATCTTAAAACATCTGCCTCAGTGAGATCAGTCATTCAAAGTAAGGAGTGAAACATGCGTATTTTATTATTTACAGTATGTTCAAATAATCTAAAGTACCCTATTTTCAACAAAAGAATGACCATGGACATGATGTAATAAATGGTGTAAAATGATTCCATTTGTCACACACCATTGTAAAAAACCAGAACGATTACAGAATCCACATTTCACTGAATTACTACATTATGTAAATTTAGCCAGCAGCAGCTTAAAGAGGTCTTACTGCTTTTTCATTCTCTCAGAATTTCTTCATCTAAAAATACTTAATTGTACATAATCTACAAAGATTATGTAGTCTTCTCTTGGTGTCTCTCCTCTGCCCAAATATGCGCCCTCTTTGCAGTTGCATATTCTTTGCCCCTGCTTGTCATGGAGATGACCTGGGAGTGAATAAACTATTTACATTTTTGTTTTAGTTTTCATCCTCCCATTGTGTCATTGGCACCAGATATTTCCTCTACATCTCCCGATGGCATATTCCCATGGGATCCTGTAGACAGTTGTATAACATGATGCTGTACACTTTCACTGGCTAGATTCCCTCTCTAGAGATTCACCTCTAACCAGTCTTCCCCTCTTTCAGGGCTGATTCACTGCCCACTATAGTCAATGGAAGGAGTCCCACTGATTCAATGAGCACTGGATGTTGTGTTCACCCCCACACAAGGCAGAGCAGGTTAAATTAGCTTAATTAACCTGATAGGCTGCCCCTTGGTGTTGGGGGGAACCAAGGCTTGAAAGGCTGATTGATGATGAAGTCCAGCTGAGAAGGAACAGGTTGGGCTGGAGGTGTATTTGAGGCTATGATGTTAAGTAGTTTGCAGTTACT
>NC_133769.1:119838987-119858104 GCF_003597395.2 Chelonoidis abingdonii
GAACCAAGGGCTGGGCCCCCTTTGACTGTGCCGTTGCTCAGTCCTATCCACAGGGACCGAGCTACCCGGACGGTGGACTGCAGTTCCGAGGACCGAGACCCTCAGACGACAGGTTGAGGCCGGTGTGGCTCCCCTCCTCACCAGGGAGGGTCGAGCCCCGGCGACACCCTCGTTTACAACTGGTAGCAGAAGTGGGGAGCGCTGAACCCCTCGCCCCTGTGAGAAGGGGCTGGTAGGAGGGCGGTAGTGCAACCAGCCCTCCCTCGCCGGAGACATGGATATCGAACGGCTGTTCCAGCTACTGGCAGAGAGCCAGGAACGACAGCAGGTGGTGCAACTGCTGCAACAGCAACCGCAGCAGACCACCCATCTCGAACAGCAACAACAGCAGGATGCCGCGCACCTCTAGCAGCAACAGCAGCAACATTCCGCTCAGCTGGAGCACCAGCACCAGCCGATCCAGCAACTAGGAGGCCAGTTACCACTGCTTCTCAGGCCTGCGTCCCACCCCGCCGACGGTGCAACAGGAGAAGACGCTGGGGGCTCCCGTCTGCCGGTTCCCCTGCGCCTGACCAAGATGGGCCCGGGGGATGACCCTGAGGCCTTCTTGGTCACTTTTGAGCATGTGGCCCTTGTTGCAGGATGGGCCCGAGACCAATGGGCCACTCTCTTGGCCCCGTACCTAACCGGACCGGCCCAGCTTGCTTATCGCGGGCTGGCGACGGAGGACGCCAAGGACTACGACCGGGTGAAGGCGGTGGTCCTGGACGCCTTGGATGTCAGTCCTGAAACCTTCAGGCAACGGCTGATTGCCCAAGGCTTGAAGGAGGCCTGCCGCCGCTGGCTCCAACCGGAAACCTGCACAGCGGAGGAAGTGACCGAGCAGGTGGTCTTAGAACAATTTGTGCATATTCTGCCTGCTTGGAGAAGGGCCTGGGTACTCCGCCATCGGCCAGCCACACTGGGGGCAGCGGTTTCCCTGATGGAGGACTTCCTGGCCGCGGAGGCTTCTATGGGGCCCGCCTTTTGGCCACCCACCCCTGGGCCTGACCAACCCCGTGGAGAAAAGAGAGCATCCGCCTTGTCCGGGCCACAGCATTCGAACCGCGGACTGGACCCCAGGTCGGCCCTCCAGGCCCAACGCCCGGATCCTGCCCCGCACTCGGCTCCGCGGGTCTCCCCCGCGGGCCTGTCGGAGCCCCTCCGAAGCCCGCCCCGAAGCCCTCGAGCCACCGGTACCCGGGGCAGACGCCTGGAAATTGGACCCTGCTTCGGATATGGGAAGTCCGGCCACTTACAACGCAACTGTCCCGAGATGGAATGTGACTTTGGGCAGGTCTGTGCAGGGGAAGGCCGGGCCCGATGGCCCCAGCCCCCCAGACTCACGATCCCGGTGGTCATGGGGGATCAAGCCACAACGGCCCTAGTTGACTCTGGCTGTGGCGAAACACTGGTCCACCGGGCTCTGGGACCAGCGATTGACCCCGGTCTGGGGCCCATCCACTTACAGTGCATCCACGGGGATGTCCGACCCTACCCGAGTGCCCGGGCCCGATTAACTGTCAATGGCCTCACTCGGTCGCTGGTAGTCGGCTTGGCCCCCCGGCTAGCCTACCCCATGATCTTGGGACGCGATTGGCCCTCCTTTTAGGGGCTCCTCCGGTCCATATCGGCCTTAGAGGCCGAGCCCCAGGAGCCCCTGTTAGAGACAGAAGAGGACGCCGAGGAGGTTGGGGCAGGAAACACGGAGGCGGAAGGTCTGGGGGAGGAAACCTCCTCCGAGCCTCGCTTTGACACGGACTTCTGTCAGGACCAGCGGGCCGATCCCACTCTCAGCCGGGCCTACAAGCAACTCGCGGCAGTCAATGGGTCAGTTGTCGACCCTCATCGAGCCACGCAGTGGCCACACTTTGAACTCCGGCGGGACTGACTGTATCGGGTCGAGCGGGACCCCCGCACACGGGAGCCGCGGATGCAACTTCTCATGCCCCGCTGCTACCGGCGGGCCGTGATGAGCCTAGCCCACGATGTACCAGCAGCAGGACACCTGGGGCACGAGAAGACCCTGGCCCGAATTTGGACCCGATTCTACTGGCCAGGGCTTGATGGTGACGTAAAGCAATACTGCAACTCCTGCCCAGAGTGTCAGTTGGCCGCCCCACCTCGGGTACCCAAGGCGCCCTTGGTCCCCATGCCACTGGTTGAAACATCGTTCGAGCGAGTCGCCATGGACCTGGTAGGCCCACTTCCCCGGAGCACGGCTGGGTTCCAGTACATCCTGGTCCTTGTCAACTACGCCTCCCAGTTCCCAGAGGCTATCCCCCTGCAGAGCATCACGGCCCGGACCATCGCGGGCGAACTGGTGAAGGTGTTTTCCCACGTGGGGTTGCCTAAAGAAATCCTCACTGACCAGAGCACTAACTTCACATCCCGGTTACTGAAACAGGTCTGCCAACTCCTGGGGGTCAAACAACTCCTCACCTCCGTCTACCACCCCCAGACGGAAGGGTTGGTAGAACGGTTCAATCGCACCCTCAAGGACATGCTGAAAAGGTTCCCACCGGACGAGCTACGCCACTGGGACCAACTCCTACCACCTCTGCTACTAGCCATTCGGGAGGTTCCCCAGGCGTCGACCAAATTTTCCCCCTTCGAACTCTTGTACGGACGGAGGCCATGGGGCCTCCTGGGCTTAATGAAGGAGACGTGGGAGCAGTCGGCCTCCCCAACCCAGGGCCTCCTCCAGTACGTCCTCCAGCGCGGGGACACCTTACTCAGGCGGGGACCCTGGCGCGGGAAAACCTGAAGGTAGCCCAAGAGAGGCAGGAGCGAAGTTATAATCAAGAAGCGCAGGTGCGAGAGTTTGCTCCTGGAGACCGAGTTCTGCTGCTCCTACCCTCCAGGGAATCAAAGTTATTGGCCCGTTGGCAGGGCCCCTAAGAGGTAACTTGGAAGGTGGGGCCCGTTAATTATGAAATTCGCCAACCGGGCTGCCAGAAGGAGAAGCACCTATACCATGTCAACCGGCTGAAGCCGTGGCGTGACCGGGAGGGCCTGTTGATAGACCCGTGCCCGCCGGAATTGGAGCTACGTCCGGAGGTGGCCCAGACAGAGGACTTAACTGAGCCCACGCTGGGGTGCTCCCTGATGGACGAACAACGTAAACAGGCCAAATGTCTCCTGCGGGCATTCCGGCGAACCTTCACGGCGCTACCAGGCTACATGACCTTAACCTGTCACACGGTCCAAACCGAGCCAGGGAAGTTCATACAGGAAACCGCCCTGCCGATACTGTACTGAATGCGCCAAGAAGTCGAGGAGGAGGTCCAGGCCATGTTGGCACTGGGGGTCATCGAACCATCCCGGAGCGAGTGGCACAGTCCGGTGGTCCTGGTGCCCAAACCAGATGGCTCCCGTCGATTCTGCATAGATTTCCGGAAAGTCAACGCCATCTCCTGCTTCGATGCCTATCTGATGCCCCGGGTCGACGAGCTGCTGGGTTGCCTCGGGGAGGCCCGGTTTATCACCACGCTGGACCTTAGCAAGGGTTACTGGCAAATCCCGCTCGAGGAGGCGTCCAAAGACTGCCTTTGGCACCCCGTCGGGACTCTGTCAATTTACGCGGATGCCCTTTGGTCTCCATGGGGCCCCCACAACCTTTCAGCGGCTCATGGACCACCTCTTGCAGCCGATTCAGGAGTACGCGGCCGCATACCTAGATGACGTCGTGATCTACAGCCGCTGCTGGGAAGACCATCTAAACCAGGTCGCGGTGGTCCTCAGAACCCTGTGGCAGGCGGGGTTGATGGTGAACCCCAAGAAATGCCGGATAGCCTGGCAGGAGACCACCTACCTCGGCTATACTGTCGGGCAGGGGCAAGTAAAACCCCTCGCGGGGAAGGTACAAGCGCTTGCAGAGTGCCTCCCCCGACAACAAAGCGACAGGTGCGACGCTTCCTGGGACTCGTAGGGTATTACTGGCGGTTTATCCCACAATTTGCATCCATTGCCGCACCCTTGACCGGGCTGTTGACTAAGAATAGCCCTCGACAGATACAATGGACCCCTGAGTGTGAGGCGGCCTTTAGAACGCTCCGGAGCTGCTTGTGCCAGGAACCTGTCCTGTATAGTCCTGATTTTGACAAGCCATTCATCCCCCAGACGGACGCGTCTGACATCGGCTTAGGGGCGGTCTTGTCTCAGGAAGGGGACGGAGGAGACCACCCAGTGCTGTACCTAAGCCAAAAGCTATTCCCCCGAGAGCGGAACTATGCAGTGATTGAGAAGGAGGCCCTCGCAGTGAAATGGGCCTGCGAGGCCCTTCGGTTCTTCCTCCTGGGCACTCCTTTCACTCTCATTACAGACCACGCGCCCCTTCAATGGCTCATGCGTATGAAGGACAACAACGCCCGCATCATGCACTGGTACCTGGCCTTGCAGCCCTATGCATTTACCATCCAGCAACGGGCTGGCAAGGACCATGCTAACGCGGACTTCCTATCCCACCTCGAAGAGGTGGAACAGCCCAGCCCCGACGAGCGGGACCCAGACTTGGGGGGGGGCGTGTAACGAGACGGTGTGGCTCTCCTCCTCACCAGGGAGGGTCGAGCCCCGTCAATCACCCATAGGGGCGGGGCCTCAAAGCGGAAGTCCCGCCCCTCAGAGGGTCAGGCAGAGACCAGGAAAGATAAAAGCCGGCCCTCAGCCCTCACTTGGAGCCCAGCTGCCGACAGGAACAGACCTGCCAGCAGGTGCTCCTGACTGGGAAGCTGCTGAGGCCAGGAGCCGGTGCCCAGACTGGCCAGAACTTCCCCGCGCTCGCTCCGACGAGGAGCTGCCAGAGCTTCCCTGCGCTCGCTACGATGAGGAGCTGCCATAGCCTCCCCGTCCCTGCTACGGCCCCGAGGAAACCCCGGAGCAGGCCTGGCCAGACTTCCCGGATGAGCTGCCGGACCTACTGCCCAGCCCTAGCTGCGAGGAACCTATGTTGTGGGACTTCCCTGAAGCTGACACCACGGACCAGGTAGGCACGGAGGGGGATCGTGGAAGTAGCCCGGGGCCAGCTGACCCCAGTCAGGCTGCAGACTTTCCGGTACCCATGGCAGTGTGTTGCGGTCAGGATCCCCACTGACCACCTGCAGCGGTGACCACCGCTACCAGGGCCCTGGGCTGGGATGCAGTGGAGTGGGTGGGCCTGCGTTCCCCCTGCCACCCGTCCTCGGGTGGCAGAATTCCCCTCTCCCCGGCCATCTAAATGGGGTGGCTATAACTGTGTGTTTCGTGCCCCGCCCGAACCAAGAGCTGGGCCCCCTTTGAGTGTGCCACTGTTCGGCCCTGTCCCAAAGGGCCCGAGCGACCTGAACTATTGACAGCCCCCCCCCCCCAAATCAAGAGGGCCGGAGCTGAGATAACTGTGTATTTGGTGCCCCATCTGAACCAAGGGCTGCGCCCCCTTTGACTGTGCCACTGCTCGGCCCTGTCCCAAAGGGCCCGAGCGACCTGAACTATTGACAGCTTCCCCCTGAATCAGGAGGGCTGGAGCTGAGATACCTGTGTGTTTGGTGCCCCGCCCGAACCAAGGGCTGGGCCCCCTTTGACTATGCTGTTGCTCAGTCCTATCTACAGGGACCGAGCTACCCAGACGGTGGACTGCAGTTCCGAGGACCGAGACCCTCAGACGACAGGTTGAGGCCAGTGTGGCTCCCCTCCTCACCAGGGAGGGTCGAGCCCCGGCGACACCCTCGTTTACAAGATAAAGTTTGTAAACTGTCAGTGCAATGGGCCACAATACACATTCCTCCTTCCTACTCCAAGCACCTTCTCATTCCCTCCCACCCAAACCAAGCAACATCCACACTGGGCATTCCCCTGACCAACATCCCCTTGCTCATTCAGGTAGACACCCGCCCAATTCTTCCCCGCACTGCAGGATGTCTGTCACCACAAGTGCTGGCCCTGGGTGCCAACAGGTATTCTTGGTGAATGATTCTGGTTGCAGATGAGCGCTAGTGTTGAGGGTCATGGCTGTGGGTGCCTATGAGTGCTCCTGGGTAGGAGGAGGTGGATGGTGGTTCCGGGACTCAGAAACCTTTGCAATTTCTTTCTGATCATTGCATCAGGACCAGTACTTGCAATACTCTGAAGACAAAGGCATTTGTACTAGTCCTGCCAAAGAGTTTCTCTGCCTTGGTAAGTCACCAAATATTGGACCTTCAGATATGAATATCAACACACTTATTAGATCAACATGTTTTAGTGTTTCGGTTGTTGAATGTCAATTATGGAAAGTGCACATATTTTCACAAAACTTACAGAAAAGTCAGAAATTGTCTCCTGCTTGAGATTCTCTTTCAGCAAAGTCTGAGAGCCCATTTGAATTCTATGTTGCTGCTGCTCCTGTCCTAAACAGATCCTAGCTTCATTAGACCCTTACAGATTCATTCAAATGTGGAAATAAGTGGAACTCACTATCTTTTTTTTCTTCCAAGTACACTTCACTTCAATTCATTGGGAAGCTACACATTTTCTTAAATGTGGACACAGGAACTGCTTTTAATGTCAACAGGACTCAATCTTAACACATTTAAGTGACACCTGCACTTTGCCAGGTCATCCTTATTATCGTCTTGCTTTCCCCATGACTATTCAGTTCTGCTAGAACTGAAGTAAATAGTCTCATGATCTGCAAAAAACAGAGATGAATGCCATTAAAAGTTTTCATATAATGCATTGACTATAGGTCTAATCAGGTTTCCCCATTCAGTAACAGGGGATGTTAACTCCTGACGCATCTGTTGGAAAAGGAATACAGCAAAACAGGTATAGCCACAGGGCATCCAGGTCCACCCAAATTTGAGCAGGGAACACCTGGCGGCCCGCATCCTTCCATCCCCGCCAATGACTTTCAGTTCACTTGCAGGTGGGTTGGGCGGGAGCAGCATGGAGCCCTCCCAGCAGGCAGCGGCACAGCACAGCAGGAGGGGCCAAGTCCCCTGGCTGGAGGAAGCCTCGTCTGCCCTCCCCCCTTTATTCCACCCCCCAGCCCCCACTCGCTAGCGCACTCCACTCCCCTGGGCTGCTCCACAGCTCTCCTCGGGGCTGCAGTCATTGTGTCACCCAGGGCCATCCTTAGGATTTATGGTGCCCTAGGCAAGATTATTAAACTGGTGCCCCTGTGCCTGACTTGATCTCAGCAATACAAACATAAGCTTACAGTATTGGAAAAGTTGCCACAGGCATGTTATTAAAACCAGTTTAACTTAATTAAGCACACTGTAACGCTGATGGACTAGCACTAAAGAAGTAGCACTATAGAAAAAATTCTGATTTGACAGAATGAAGCAAATAATATATAATAATAGTTTTTTTTAATTTGTTCAAACATATTTTTTATTGGAAATTTATATAATGAAAGATATGAAACAAGGATTGTTTTTTTATAAAAAAATTAAAACAACAGTTACTCTGGCCTTGGGGCTTGCAAAATCTAAGTAATAATGTCCACACGTAATGAACAAAGACAAGTGATGTCCTTGGTCGAATTGCAAGAATAGCAAGACTCAGTCAATGTTCTCGACTTCATTGTAAGGCAAGATAGTTTTTAAATGACCTTAATTTTGAAAAAACTATCTGTTCTCCTGATTATTGCTATCGTTACACATGAATTGGTCAAGCAGATACTAGTGGCAAGTACAAAACATAGGAAATAAATGTCAACAGTTTGCTGGTATGAATAACGTACAAGTGTCCATCAACTGGTTTCCATGAGTGGGCCATGAGACATTCCTTCCCTCCCCAGAGTCCGAGAGACCAGCAACCCAGCAGCCCAATCCCTCCCTCGACTGTGCTGCATTCCGGTTCTCTCTAGGACCAGCCAGCCCTCCTTTACATGCTCCACTGCTCCCGTCTGCCTGACAGAGCGGTGTGCCCAGACCTACTGGGTGCCCTAGGCGGCTGCTACCTATTCTGCCAATGGTTTAGACGGCCCTTGAATCGCTATTGGGACACATTGTCTTGCATTACCCTCAAAATATTCTGGGCCAGGTCAGGAGCTAGTTTAAATTAGCATTAATGCAAGTTGAGGTCAATACTTCACTTCTGCAGCTACATGTGTGGTGAACTCAGTGGTGGTTTTTGTTTTTACTAGAAGGTGAAGTAAGAGTGGGCATCACTCCCTTGCCCTCAATGGAGCTGCGACTGATTTACACTCACTGGAGGGAACTGCGCTGGATTCTGCCTTTCAAGCTAAGTCCTTGCCCTTCTTTTTGTAGTGGAGAAGAAATCCTAGCTTTGCAAAACAAACTTTTAATTTTGTGCGCTTGGGTTGAGCGTTCCCCAACACTGTGAACTGGTTACTATCCTTGGTTCAGTTCTGGGAAACTGGGGGTTACCCCTGAGGCCCTCTGGTCTTACCAGGTCTGATTTTTCCTCTCACACTGTGACCCCTGTGGGCAAGCTGCAAACTCCTCCAGGTACTGCACTGTGTAACAAAAGACTATCTTTGCAGGACGTGTGTGTTTTTTTTTAAATCGGTTTAATGGCCGATATACCGATTTAACGCTGTATCCGTTCACACGACGTCGTCATTAATATCGAGTTAAACGGCTCCTTAAATCGATTTCGGAACTCCTCCCAAACGAGAGGAGTAGCGCTAAATTCGATAGTGATAACTCGGATTAGGGTTCATGTGGACGGAAATCGACGTTATTGGCCTCCGGGCGGCATCCCAGAGTGCAGCACTGACCGCTCTGGACAGCAATCTGAACTCGGATGCAGCGGGCAGGTAAACAGGAAAAGCCCCGCGAACTTTTGAATTACATTTCCTGCTTGCCCAGCGTGGAGCTCTGATCAGCACGGCTGGCGATGCAGTTTGAAATCGAAAAAAGAGCTCCAGCATAGACCGTACGGGAGATACTAGGTCTGATCGCTGTATGGGAGACAAATCTGTTGTATCCAGCTCCGTTACAGAACACGAAATGCCAAAGCGTTTGAATAAAAAACTCCAGGATACACAGCGCTGTGTGACAAGCGTAACGGGAAGCCAGAGACTCAAATGGACGCTCATGAAGGGAGGGAGGGGGTACTGAGGACTCCAGCTATCCCACAGTCCACAGCAGTCTCTGAAAATTATTTGCATTCTTGGCTGAGCTCCCAATGTCTGTAGGTTCAAACACAGTGTCTGGCGTGGTTCAGGGAACAGCTCCTCAGTTTATTTCCCCCCCACCACCACGTGAAAAAAAAAAAGGGAAGATTGCTGTGCTATGGCGTTTGCTCAATGCACTCCGCGAAAAAGGCGCCAAAGGGTTGTCTGCTGCCTTCACAAAGGGAGGGGTGAGGCTGTACCCAGCACCACCGGGGCAGTGTTTTCTGCCCCCATCAGGCACTGTGCTCTCAACACGGAAGTGGGAACTATGGGATAGCTGAGGAACAGCTACCCACAGTGCACCGCTCCTGAAATCGATGGTAGCTTTGGACCATGGACGCAAACAATCGATTTCGGGATCCCACTGTGGACGCGCTAAACCGATTTTATTAGATCTGTTTTGTATGGGCAAATTAACCAGAGTCATCTTAAGAGGATCCCTTTCTGAACCGGACTTGCTGTCTACAACCAGCAGGACCAGCTGGCAACTATGCTGATACTGGCATGAAAATATCACTCAGCGATTTAGGTGGAGTCTGTGTCCAGTAACTCAAGCTAAAGATTTTTTTAAAAAAAATATGGTCAACCTGATAAGTTTCCATCCTTAATCCAAGAAGTCTGAGAGAAGCAGATCAAAAAACTTTTTACAGTTCACTGATAGGCTGACCCCTTACAGCATGCCCTAGGTATTTAACTATACCATTCAGCCTATTTCTACGCCTCAAACAGAATGCGGGGCCAAAGCTCACTGTTGACTTCGCAGTGTCTAGGTAATGCAAGTGCTGTAGTAGTGAACTCAACGTCCAGTCTCATTTATTGGATTGCACGCGCGTTGATTTTATTGCCTGTTGGCAGCTCATGCCAACCCCACTTTGGGACCTTACAGCACCTCACCCAGAGCACTTCTAAGCGGATGGGTCTGAAATTAGGCTCTGGAGGAATGACTGAAAAGGAAACGATCATCTGAGAATATGAGGATAGACTCAATTAGGCATTCCACAACACCTTTATCACTTTTCCCAATTAGCAATGAAATGCCCATTCCATTCAGATGACTAGAGTTGTTTAGATTTTTACTGTATTAAATGTTACAGTGATAGGATTATTGACATCCACCAGCGAAGGTGGGTTTCCAGAAACAGGGTTTTCATCTAGGACTAATCTCTAGGACTAATCACAGGAATGGGGCAAAGGGATGAAATGTATGAATGATTTTCCTGATGCGTGAAATAAAATCAGGAACAATGAAAAAAGATCCTTTCCATTATTCATCCCTAAATGGAAACTGTGGGTGGCCCAAAAATCTAAAAAGAAAGGTGACATTTATGAACAATCCACCCGTAACTATATTGTTAGGACATCTGAATGCAGGGATCTCAAAGAGCACACATGCAACACTTTCTACCAGTCTAAGGGCTTTCTTTCATCTCTGTACTACCTAAGCACGTGACTGCTCTAATGTACAGTCTCTACTGAGATGACAGTACATTACAGCAACAGGTTGTTGGGTTCAGTGTTAGGGTTGGCAACTTTTTACTTGAACAAAACCAAAAACCCTTGCCCCACCTCTGCACGCCCCTCCTTCGAGGCCATGCCCCTGTCCCACCCTTTCTCTGAGGCCCCAACCCCATGCACTCTACCCCCCTCTGTTGCTTGCTCTCCCCATCCTCACTCACTCGCTTGTTTTCACAGGGCTGTCTTAGAGTGCTGAGGTGTGGGAGAGGGTTAGGGCTCTGGCTGGGGGTGTGAGTTCTTGGATGAGACCAGAAATTAGGAGTTCAGGGTGCAGGAGGGGGCTCTGGGCTGAGGCAGTAGGTTGGGATGTGGGAGGAGGTCAGTGCTCCAGCCAGGGGTGCGGGCTCTGGGGTGGGGCTGGGGATGAGGGGTTTGGTGTCCAGGAGGGTGCTCCAGGCTTGGATTGAGGGGCTTGGAAAGCAGGAGGGGGATCAGGGCTAGGGCAGGGGGTCGGGGTCTGATGGGGGGGTTGGGGTGCAGGCTCCGGGTGGCGCTTACCTCAGGGAGCTCCTGGAAGCAGTGGCATAGCCCCTCTCCAGGTGCTATGCACAGCCAGGTGGCTCTGAGCGCTGCCCTGTCTGCAGGCACCGCCCCCACAGCTCCTATTGGCCATGGCTCCTGGCCGATGGGAGCTGTGGAGCCAGTGCTTGGGGCAGGGGCAGCATGCAGAGCCCCCTGGCTGCCTCTACACGTAGGAGCTGGAGAAGGGAAATGCTGCGGCTTTTGGGAGCTGCATGGAGCCATGGCAGGCAGGACGCCTGCCTTAGCCCAGCTGCACTGCTGATTGGACTTTTAAACGGCCCTGTCAGCAATGCTGACTGGAGCCAGGTCAAAAACCAGACACCTGGCAACCCTATTGAGTGTGGGTGCTGGGTGGTGTTGGTAGCCTGTGATCAGACTAAATGATCTGGTCGTCCCTTCCGGCCTTAAACTGCATGACTCCATTCCAGTCCCAATAGCTATGATCATAAGTACATCCTTTGTCATCACTAGGGTCAGTACAACACAAAACCTTATTTCTTTGTGGGGTGACCACTGCTGCCTTTCTTCTGCATCTCCACAGAGTTCTAAAATACAGCCAAGTATTATGACTTACTGTTCTAAATGCACATAGGAACGGTTTAAGTTCATCCCATCAATGGTTTTCATGTCCTCCTCAGAGAGCTGGAAGTCAAAAACCTGACCCAGAAGACAGGATCAAACATTGGGTTATTCCTGCAGGATGAAGGTTGATTGACAGAACCACAAGCCTCATGTTATATGAAAAGGGAATGAAATAGATATATTAATTTGGGCCTGCTCTTTTCACTGTATTTTAGATATTTCAGAGGTGAAGGGTATGTAGCTATGTAACTGTTGTGATTTTATTTTCTGTGAATTTCACCTTTAAACTTCTAGGAATCTGCTGTTTGCAGAGGCAGCTGCCATTTTGGGAAATAAAGGGCATGTTATAGAGGAGATACACACCGTGCTCTCTCATGTAGATGTACTTCCTTGTTTTGTTCTTGCCCTTAATCTAGAAGAAATCAGTCAGTCTGATATTCCTTGGGTATGGAAAATAGAACAACGGATCTCTTTGGAAACTAATTTATCTAGGAAAGCTGTTTAAGACCCTGGACTCAAATAGGCAGGGGAGGACATAGCAGAGTTTGGAGAGGACCCGTGGTCTAGGCAAGAGGCTGAGGGCAGGAAAGGGGCACACTCCTACTGGAGATCATTTGTCTTTCCAGTGCTCAAAGAGGCCTATATTCCCATCTGATGCGGAGAGCAGCATTAGTCATTTTGGGAAAGGGCTCCAAAAATCAGTAGCTCCCTCAGAATTTTGCCTTTGGGAGACACAAGGACTCCAGGGTTTTTCTCCCCATATTATTATTTGTTCTCCAGTGGGTGCCAAGTTACACAGTTCAGACGGTAAAGTGGCAAAAGCCTCCTCTAAGGAGAGAGAACCTGCCCGAGAACCATCAGACATTGTGTAGCGCAGCTCTCAGGCAGGATCCGGCAGTGCCAGACTGTCAGGGTCGGCTCTGGCTTTTTGCTGCCCCAAGCGCAAAAAAACCAAACCTGCACGGGGGCCGGAAGGGAACAAACCTGCAGCTCGGCGGGAGGGGCGAAGGGGCGAGGGGGGGGAACAAACCTGCCAGCAGCTGAAACAGCAAAGGGGGGAGCGGGAAACCTGCCATCTGGTCAGAGCAGCCTGGGGGTGGGGCGTGAAACCTGCCGGCTGGTTGGAGCAGCGAAGCAGGGGAGGCGCGAAACAAACCGCCCGGCCGGAGCGGCGAAGGGAAGAAAAACAAAAAACCAAAAAGGAAAAAAGGAACCTGTGGGGCGGCGGGTGCGGGGGGACTCCCAGCCCTGCAGACCCCGGGCAGCGGAGTGCACACCCCAACTAGCGGGGGGCGCCCGCCATGCGGCCCCTCCCGCCGCGCCTCCTGCCGGGAGGGCTCCACGCCGCTCTGGTCGGCGGGCAGGGAAGGGAAGGACGCAGGCTGCCGTGCCGGGCTTGCTGCAGACCTGGCACCACTCCCAGCAGCTCCCCTCCTCCGCGCCGATTTCAGATCATATAAGCAGCAGCAGCAGTTAGACAAAAGAAACAGCGGATGCTATGTTGAGGGGATACAGAATGTTAAAATATCAAAAGTAAATTTCAGTAAAATATCCTTAAATACAGCCTGGCAGTGCAAGTGACCATGGGGTGCAGTTTAGCTGATAACAAATCCCCCAAAACAGTTTATCTAGTAGAGGACAGTGAAGCCAATACATGGTGTGTGGGGACAGGCTTAATAAGGACTTATAAACCAAGGGTCAAATCCTGCCTGCCTTAAGCATGTGTGTTGTCCCCCTGACAGCTCATTAAGTCTTCTACAAGCAGGTTTTGGCCCATCCTGTACTGTTATGCAGCTAGGATATGGATCAATATGTCCTGGCCCAACACTGGCATTAAAGCCATGGCTATTGTTACAGTGAGATAATTACTAATAGATGTTCTATGGGTCTTTGCTGGGACCAGCTGTAACTGTAGATATGGAGGATATGGCACTCTCATTCTAAGCTCTTCCTTTCAGTGGCTGCTAACTTCCCCTCATGTGGTTTCTTGGTCTAAAATTTCTCAAGCTTGGTCTCAACTCACAAGTGATTTTTTGAGGAGGAGGGAAGAAATTGAATCAAAATCAGTTTCTGAGTTGTCCAACTAAGAAACAGTTTTTTTCTCAAGATAAGACATTTTTCTCTTACATATTTTAATATCGAAATGTAGAAGTTTAGACTTACAACATCAGAATTACCTTCTACCTGTATATAATCCTCCATATAGAACTTGTGCTATGCTAAGTTTAAAAAAAAAGTTACTTGAGAGGTAAAATTACTTTCAACTACTGACTATGGGATGTTGTGCATATCCTGTGTTTTTTTACTTATCATATATAACGCAATTCTTTCCCTTTATCCAGCATGTATGGAATACATGTGGGTAGCTATGTGAAAGGTAGGCAAATAGGTTAGACAGTCACATTTCGGAGTATGAGTTTGGATAACCTGGTAACAAAACATCCTCCCATTCCAAGCAGAGAAAGGCTGGTGCTCTGAAAGTCCATTCCCCTAGCAGGGGAATGAGGTAGCAGGAGAGGAGATCTAGATATACAGGGAAGCAGCTGGGTCTCTCTTTCTCCTGCCCCTCTCAAACACTGTTTCCTTTATGGGTATTTTCTACTTTATTTTTTTTTATTTTCATTAGTTTTTCCATAAATTTAGGGATGGGCACAAACAAAGCCCTTGTTCCAAGCTCCATAGAATTATGGTGGGTTTCTTTTCAGAACTTGAACCTGAATCTATAGCTACTAATGGCCCCTGTCTTTAACGTCAGCTGTTGCAACACCCACAAATTCTGAGGAGTTCCATACCAGGGTCTAACTGTTGTGGGTTGTGTCTATTTGAAGTGGAGCAATAAGGAAGTTTCCCTTTTGATTTAAAAGGCTGGACATAAGTTCCTGCTGAGAAAGACATTCTGGAGTTTCTGTTTCCTGTAAGCACTGAGGTTCTTCCCCTATAAACGAAACTCTTCACTGACTACAAGTTCTGAATTTCTTCTAACTCAACACTTTTAGGTCTCCATCCAAAGGTCAGAGTTTTACCTGGTTGAGAACAGGTTTATACTTGAGCCCTGGTTTGTTCAGGATCATCTCCAGTTGTCTGATGTTGAAGTTGGATACTCCAATGGACTTCACCAAGCCTGCGTCTTTACATGCCTCCATGGCCTGGGAACAACAACAACGGCCAGTTCCATTATCACTACTGGTAGATGATTTCCATAAGACTAGAAAAAATATGCTCAACTGGGCTCACTCCATGTAAAATTATTCCACCAAAATATTATTACACATACAGTAGGGGACATTTGATTTGTTCTAGAACAAAACTCTGATCCAACTGTTCACTTAGGCATCAGATCTCCATCCAATCCACTGAAATAAAGCATCTTTTCCCCCAGTAGAAAGTAGACAATCTGGCCACTGCCTTTCCCAGTTGTTTTCTCCCTAATTTGTTCCTCACACATACAGAGCCTCAAAGACATAGTGATACCCAAACACTGCTAGTGAACAACACAGAAATAATGATACCACATAAGTATGGGAATATTAACACCAGTTTAAAAGCTTTAAGGCAAAAAATAAATTAATTAAGTATGAAAATTAAATACTGAAGGAGATGGACAAGTGCAGTGATCACCATTAGTGTGTCTGTATTTACTGACAGTAGCCATGCTGTGATGTCTGAGATGTGCCAGTGTTTCCCTGCTCTGATAATAGGAAGTGACTGCAGGGTCTCATATCACAAGCAGTGCTATGATAACAATGATATGGTGCCAAGTCCTGTTTACTTTTTCCTTTTAATAGAAAAAGCTTGCTAGAGTCCACTGAAGGGAAGGCACATATCAGAGGGGAAGTTTTAGCTTTTTCCTTTTAAATGAGGGAGTTTAGTTAATGCTCATGAAAATGAGGAACCAAGAGCACTAATTAGAACCTGGGATAATGTGAGCAGACACTATGCTAACTTCCCCAAAGCTCTACCAGTGCACCTTGATTCTGACCTGATGCCTCTTTGTATTTCATTTCTGGCCTCTCTTGATATAGAAGCACCAATGGAATTAAACTGACTGATGGATTTTGTAATGTGAGTAAGTGTGGACAGACTTTGAACCTAGCTCTTCAGTGTTGACAGGCTGGCTCACTAATAAGCTGCAATGCCGAGCCACTCAAAGAGCATTAGCTAAAGAATTAGGAATCTGATGGAGTCCTCATCTTGACTGACTCTCGGGCAGAATATTTCATCCCATTCCTTCCTCTGTGGAAAACATCACCTGTAAAACCCAGACTACAATTCTGTCCCTGAAAATGCCTTTGGCAATATCCCTGTCCTAAGACCAGGGAAGGCCAAAGCATCTCAAAGTGAGATTCTGCTCTACAAAGTGATTTTTCTTTTAAACAGAAAAGGCACGTGAGATTTCATGTTTGTTGTCCCTCAGTGATTTCCCCCTCAAATCTGCTTAGTTCACACTTAAAAATATATTCACTTAACTAGCTGCCCTGAACACTCATTGAGGGTCTGGGTTATGCACAGTTATTGTTCTGGTTTAATTCTATCAGTCTGACACTGATGGAGTAACCTACCCTAGTATGATGGGGCAGCTCCTGCAGCAGTCAAGAAAGGGTTAAAGAGGTCCTCTGGGCACAACCCACCAAATGCATGAGGCTTGTCAAGGCTGGAGCAGGGTAGGACCTTAAAAGGGAGGATAGTGGCTCAGTCTGGGTGGGAATCTGGCGTGAGCAGAGCTAGAGCTCCCCAGGAGACAGAGGTTGTTTCCTGGGGAAACTGCATGAGGGACTGGCTTTTCTATACTTTTCTATACATTCTCCTTTGCCCTCTAAAAAGGTCATATGACTGAAAAACCCCAGAAGTCTGAGCACTCTCCAGGTAACAATCTGCTGGCTGACTAAGGAGACCGGATGGGCTCTTAATTAACACTGTGTTATTCATGTCACTCACCTCCCAAGTCTGACGCAGATCTACAACATCGAAAATGAATTTTCCATTTTCATCCTTTGGCAATGTATCTGTCCCAGGCTAAAAATAAAAGGAAAATCCCTCTTGGTCATGATACTTCTTACACAAGTGTATTTTAACTATTTTGTGGCCAAAGAACGAGATGTAAGGAAAAGGAGTGAGCGAGGCAAGGTGTTGAAGTCTAAAGCTAGATAAAAGCTATAAAATGGTTTTATCTAAAATGTGGAAATGGCAGAAGTGCTAATTGACTTTTTTGTTTCAGTTTTCACTGAAAAGGTTAGTACTGATTGGACCTCTACCTGTGAAAATGAGGTAGGATCGGGGTGCCAGAACAGGAGGGGTCAGGCGGCTATGGCCCCCCCCCCATTTTCTTACTAGTCATAAGGGCAAGTGACAGGAGGCAGAAAGAAGCGAGAAGGGAACGGGGTGTTGGGGGGAAGAAGCACCATGGGAATGGGGCCTCTGGGGAAGTGGCGTCAATGTGGGAGCGGGGTCTTTGAGGCAATAGGCAGTTTGAGGGCGGTGGCTCAGGGAGAAGGGGTATCATCAGGGCTGAGGCTTGGGGAAAAGGGGTGATGTGGGGCCTCGGTTCGAGCACGTGTGACCCCGCCATCCTTTTAGGGTACTTCCGCCACTCCTGCATAGGATATGAGGGTAAAATAGGGAAAGAACAAGTTAAAAATTACTTAGATAAGTTAAATGTCTTGAGTCGCCAGGTCCTGATGACTGAGGAGATATCTGAACAATTAGCAATTGTCCTTGAATAATCATGGGAGATGGGAGAGATTCCAGAGGACTGGAAAAGGGCAAATACAGCGCCAATCTATATTAAAAAAGGGGGAAATAATGACAACCAAGGGAACTTGCTAACTATCAGGGTGGCTAAGTATTGGAATAAATTGCCTAGGGAGATTGTGGATTCTTCATCATTGGAGATTTTTAGGAGCAGGTTAGATGAACACCTGCCAGGAATGGTCTAAATCAGTGGTTCTTAACCTATTTACTATTGTAGGCTGTATCCAGTACTACCTGTATGACCCTGAGGATGTCACATGGGCCGCAACTCTGTGTTGATTGGGCTGCAAGTGGCACGCGGGCCACAGGTTGGGAACCACTGGTCTAGATAATGCTTAGTCCTGTCATAAGTGCAGGGGACTGGACTAGATGATGTCTTACGGTCCCTTCCACGCCTATGATTCTACGTTGAACTGAAATGAATGCCTAGAAATAATTTTGTGTCAATAAGAGGATACCTGTTGATACTGGAAAATTAATTAGTTCAGCTAAACACTACTTTGATAAGAAATTCTGTTTATATGCAGTGAAAACAAAGTATGCATGTCAAAAGCAATTAGTGCCTAGCGATAGTACAGATAAAACATATGTGGTGTCACAGAAAACTGATAGCTTCTCTGACAAAAAGAAAGAAGTTTGAATTAATGAACACATGATTAATACGTTAAAGAAGTTATAGCTGATGACAAGAGATACCAGTAACCCAAGGTTAGTTTTACAGATTATTGGTGAATTTCCAGAGTAACTAGAGTTAGCTTTTGATCATGAAGTGTATATTTGAATTTAGAGAGTTTCCCAGAGAGTTTGTAAATTTCTCAGTCCACACACACACACATATATATTTTAGTGGCATAGTGTGAACCTAGGAAGCATATGATGTTTTAACAGCAAGGATTAAAAGCATAACCTATGTTCTGAATATATTTTGATTGTCAAGGCCAAAAATATTTCATTATAGACTGTGCCTCATGCATTAGTTTTTCTTTTGTCTTTTGCCTTCCCCTTGAACACCCATCATACGCTACTTCTGCAGGCTGGACGTATGACTAGATGGACTATGGGTCTTTTTCAGAACACCTCTGCTCTGGCCCATGGATATACTCCCAAACATTTGTTTTCCTGTGTATATATTTTAAGTACATGTTTACCTTTAGAGACATGGGGTTGTGGATAATGAAGAGATCAAGATAGTCAAACTTAAGTTTCTTCAGTGATTGTTCCAGGCAGCTGCGCACAAGTTCAGGACGGTGAAAGGTACTCCAAAGCTGTAATGATTCAAACACAACAGTTGTTTCTGAAGAAGCCCTTTCTTGTCTCTTTTTTCTGTAAAAACCACATTTCTAAAATGTCTTAGTCATGTCATACCACTGGCTTTATCTTTTCAGCAGAAGGGTCGTGTTGTGAGATGGCTGTGTGCAAAGATGCACATGAGAGTAAGAAGTAAATGTTTCCTGAAGAAGGGAATCAAAACCAATAGTAAAAGGTTCTACAGCCACATAAATAAGAAGAAAACAAAGAAAGAAGAAGTGGGGCCGCTATACACTGAGGATGGAACGGAGGTTAAGGATAACCTAGGCATGGCCCAATATCTAAATAAGTACTTTGCCT
>NC_133769.1:119859000-119912354 GCF_003597395.2 Chelonoidis abingdonii
AGCTTGCGCATGGAACAGTCAAAAGAGAGGACATTTTATACAGGAAAGGTAAGTAGTTTTGTTTTAACACCGGTTTTTTTCGTACGCTTCCTCAGCTAATATTTTGTCTATTTTGAAGATGTTGCCAATGTCAAGGCACTATTAAAAGGATTGCCTTTAGGGGAGTATTTCACAGAATGGGAAACGACATTCTATAACACGTTACAGGTTGAGCACAAGGCTCATCTCATCTTCTGAAAGCAAATTACACAGCTGCTCATTCAGGGTGACTCCTGAGTCAGACAACGAGTGACTCCAATACCAGGCAACAATTTAGCCAAAAGATTTAACCTCGAAATGGCCTCACATAGAGTTACTGTGAGACCAAGTGCACTTCTGATATCCTGGCTGCATTCCGCGCTCGCCCTGCTTCTAGACTCATAGATCTAGACTCATAGGTCAGAAGGACCAATATGATCATCTAGTCTGACCTCTGCACAAGCGGCCACAAACCCTACCATTAACACTTTATGCAACCCCTAACCATGACTGAGTTTTGAAATCCTCAAATTGTGATTTGAAGACCTCAAGCTGCGAGAATCCACCCAGCAGCCCATGCCCACGCGCAGAGGAAGGCGAAACCTCCAGGCTCTGCCAATCCGCCGGAGGAAATCCTTCCCGACCTCAAATATGCGATCAGCTAAACCTCGAGCATGTGGGCAGACCACAGCTAGCACCCAGAAAGATTCTTGCAGTAACCAGTCTCCCCCCCATCCAACCTCACCTCCAGCCATTGAGCACTTATTGCCGACATCCAAGATCAATTGCCCAATTACCATATCCCTCATCATCCCCTCCATCTTATCAAGCTTAGTCTTAAAGAAGCCAGATAGTCTTTGCCCCAACTATCCCTCGAAGGCGTTCCAGACTTCACTCCCTAATGGTAGAAACCTTCGTCTATTCAAGTCTAAACTTCCTATATCCAGTTGTACCATTCGTCTCTGCCTACATAGTACTAACTTAAATAATTCCTCTCCCTCCTAACGTTAATCCCCTGATATATTTGTATGAGCAAGCATATCCCCTCAGGCCTTCTTTGGCCAGGCAAACAGCCAAGCTCTTTGAGTCTCCTTTCATAAGGATTTCCATTCTCGGTCCTAGTAGCCGTCTCTGAACTGTCCGTTTGAATTCATCCTTCTTAACATGGGACACCAGAACTCACACAATATTCAGGTGGGTCTCACCCGCGCCGTATATACGCCGCAACACCTCCTTCTCCTTGCTGGAAATACCTCGCCTGATGCTCTAAAACCGCATTTGTTTTTTAACGCCAATCACATTGGCGCTCATAGTCATCTGCTATCCAACGCAATACCCAAGGTCCTCTCCTCCTCCGTCAATTCAACTGATGCGTCCCACGTATATCTAAAATTCTTATTTCCTAGTGCATGACCTTGCACTTTCCTATTATATTTCATCTATTCTATTCTCCAGTTTAAAGGGTCCAGATCTTCCTGATAGTTACGTCCTTCTCCGTGTTAGCAATACCCCCAGCTTCGTGTCATCAACTTTATTAGCACTTCCGCTCTTTGTGCCAAGGTCAGTAACAAGGTTAAATAAGATCGGTCCCAAAACGACTCTGAGGACTCCTTAACTCCTTCAGCCTGACATTCCCCTTCAGTCGACCGCTGGAGTCTCCCCTTTACAGTTCTTTCCACTACAACTTTCTATTCATCCCATCTTTTCCAATAACTAACAGTTCCCCATGCGGAACCGTGGTCACCGCCTTATGAATCGAGTAAATTAGATCTACCGCATTCCTTATCTAAGTAATCCGTACCTTCTCAAGAGGGATCAGGTTGGTTGGCACGATTACTTTAGTATCCATGTTGCAATTCGTACCAATTACCATGACCTCAAGTCTTAACTACTTTCTCTTAAATTTTTCCAAGCCTTACACACTACAGCGTCAAGCTAACAGGCCTATATACCGGTCACTTTTATTCCTTTCTTAAAAATGGAACTACGTTAGCAATTCTTCTAGCGTATGTACAACCCCGAGTTACGATTGCTTAAAATCTCGCTAACGGTCGCAATTTCACGCGCCAGTTCCTTTATATCTCGGATGGAGATTGTCCGGGCCCTCGATTTGTCCATTAAGCTGTTCAGTTGGCCTCTACTCGATGGGGTAATATCCACCTCCATATCCACATTCCGTTTATCATCCTCCATCATCCTAAACTCCTACTAGTTTATTAAGACAGGGCAGCTATTAAAACTGCTTGGTGAGAACTATGATTTCATGAACCCTTGATGGTTCTTGGGTAATGACTCAGCTTTCTTCCATCTAGTTACATCTTGACTTTATTCAGATTAATAATTGAAAAATATCTGACAACAGCCACGCTTCCTAGAGGAGAACTCTCTGTTGAGGCATGTGGGATTCTCTTTACACAAAGGCCCCTTTACACCACTCTGGCAGTGATGTGGCCTTAAATCACCCCGACTTTAGAGGGGTGTCTTAGTATAACTGAGAAACAGGCCTGAGTGAACAGATGCAGTTTATACAGATTGCAGTGTTTAGGAAAGTCATATTTTAGGAAGTGGCCTTTTCTGGGAGGAGTAGAGAGATCATATCAGCCTGGCTAATACTGTGCAAAGATTGGAAGGACTCACTGAGATATAGGCCTCTATGTCATTTAAGCTTTTGAAAATTTTATCCTTATGAATTAAACCCAGTGAGGTAATTCAGGTAATTCAGGTGTGATCACAATTTTACAAAACTGGAGACACTAAAACAAAGAGGTAAGTAAAATGCCCAAAGGTTACATAAGTGACTCAGAGGCAGAATCAGATCTTCTGACTCCAAGTCCCCTGCTTTGGCCATTAGACCCGTCCTCTCTACACTGGAATCAGCAGATAGCAGGACTTTGAGAAGGGAGAAATAGGAAATGTTCTCATCTTTCTTCCCTCAGTGTAATTCAGTGAGCAGCACTACAAGGGCTAAAAATAACTAACTTCTCTTTAAAGTAAATTGGTTTCCATTTAGCTCAGGTTGGGACCAAAATGCATTGGCAGAGACATACGGGCCAAAAACTGGGAAAGAGAGTGCCGTAGGTCAGGGCAAAGGTGCAAAGGGAGTTACATAGTGGCTCTAGAGTAGAATAGCTGGGTGCTGGAGGCCAAAGAGAGGTGGATTGACAGATGTATGTGGGGCTCTAGGTGGTAGGGTGTGCTATAGATCAAGAGTTATGGCAGCTCTATGTCATGGAATCGTGCATCAGCACCACACTCACTCAAACAATAAAAACCAACAACCTCTTCTTACAGACAGTGATATTCTTACATTTATATACTAGTATCATCTTTCACTCTAAACCCCAAAGCACTTTTCAGACATTGTCAATAGTTTTATAAACTAATATACAGGGATCTCATCTTGCAGCCCTTTCTGGAGTGCTACGGAAAATGGTTGGTTATCGCAGAGCCCAGCAATGTTGATCAACAGGTTAAGGACAAAGAAAGCCATGAAAGGTTTACTTACCGCATCAGGGCAATAGGTACCAAATCCCACTGCAGGAATTTTGTTCCCATCGTTCATCTTAATACAATGGTCTTTGTCAAGCTCCATCTCTTTACAGTATTTCCTCGATTCTTTACTGAACTCTGAAACTTTGCAGCACTGTTATATGAGCCAGCAAGAGCTTCAGAAAGAAAACAACTGTACGAAGTCCTCATTTATATGCATTTTTCCCAGAGAGTGGAGGAGGAGTAGCAGCCAAGTTATAGGCAGCAGGCATAAGGGAGGGAGGAACAAAAGTGCAAATTGAAGATGACAAAGCAAAATCAGAAAACACACTATCATTATCAAAAAATGGGTTCAAAGATCGGTCTTTATCCTCAACTTTATTGACTTAATATTGCTTCTGTGTGACACAGAAAAGCACATAAAAGATCTCCCTTCAAATTCACAATCACTCTACAATGGGGACAAAGCATTTCCAGAAAATAGAATTAGGAAACTTATACCCGTTAACAAAACATTTTAAAACTAACACTTATCACATGTTACTAAATTTTCAGACTCATCAGAAGAAAACAACAACAATTAAATCACATGAAAATAGTACAAGAGAATTGCCTACTGTTTAATTGCTCCTATGAATTACACATTTGAGCGCCCTGATCTACTGGCTCAAAGAATAAAGATAAGAAACTTTGTTATCAAAATCAGAAACAAAACATAATACCTTCATTACACAGAGACCTTTATTCTCCCCTCCCCCGATAATCTAGAACCGTGCTAGAGATTAGTTGTTCTGAATTTCTGATTAACATGTTGTGTGTAGATCTCTTGTGCGCTCTGCGCTCCCAGAGAAGAGTATTTCTCTAGGACAGGGGTGGGCAAACTACAGCCCACAGGCCAGCTCCGGCCCCTCAGGGCATTGTATCTGGCCAGTGGGATTGCCACCCCCAAGGCGCCACGGGCTCCGCACTGCTCCGAGAAGCAACCGGCACCACGTCCCTGTGGCCCCTGGAGGAGTTGGGGCAGAGGGCACCATGCACTGTCCTTGCCTGTCGGTACCTCCACTGACGCTCCCATTGGCCAGGAATGGGGAACTGTGCAGCCAATGGGAGCTTCAGGGGAGGTACCCACAGGCAAGGGCAGCGCGCGGAGCCCTCTGTCCCCACTTCCCCAGGGACATGGTGCTGGCCGCTTCCCAGAGCGTTCCCTCTCCACCTCCACATGGGGACTGGCCAGCCCAGCCCCACCTCCCTAAACATTGCTCCACAGTCTGGGGACTTCTGAATTAAGGTCTCCTCTTTTCTAAAGCTGGAAAGGGGACAAACAACTCACTTTAAAATTCATTCTCTCTTTGGCACTGAAGTTGCTGGGACATTAACACACACATTCTCCTAGCTATTCTCCTTATAGTTTTCACTGATAAAGGAAAGAGTTCCAGGATAGCACTCTCTGTATTTCAGCAGAGTTAAAAGTAAATTGTCACCCCCAAACCTCATACATCTGACTTTCAAATGCTGTCTGTATGAACATCAACCTTCACACTGCCTCTGCTGAGTAGGAACACGAGACAATAGGCTGTGAGAAGAGAATGACTGTTAGTGTCTCGGAAGGATAATTGCCCTGAGCCATCACTTTTTGTTGTTTGCTGAAATGTCTGCATGTTTAAATCATTGCCTCCAGATAACAACACACACAGTGTGCTTTCAGTGGATCATTGCAGGAATTATCTGAGAAAACATCCCCGGTATTTCCCAAGTGTGAGAGTCATGGCCTTTGTCTTTGTGTGCTTTGTTTCATGTTAATATAAAAGTAACAACAAGCACAAAGTTACACACTGGGGGTTTCTGCTATCTCAGAAAAGGAACTGAGCATGAAGCAAAATAAGCCCTTTAATTTTGTCTCATGACCATCTCTGACTTGCTCAGCTGCTGTCTGCTATGACTCACAGACATTAGAGATGGAAAAGACCTGCTAGGTGATCCACATCATGATGCCTGGTACAGGTCTGAGCACATTACTGGTACTTCAATAATAATAATCCAGCCCATTTCCCAGAAAACGCAGGATTATTCCCTGCAAAGCATGTGTCTGAGAGAATTCAAATAACACCCAATTTATTTTCTTAATGCAAAGATAGACTAAGAGTGGGGAGCTGCATTATAAGAGAAAGTTCCACTCCGTGGTGTTAGGGGCTTTCCCTTCGCCCTCTCCCCTGGTTCTTGTCTTGCAGACAGAAAGCAGAAGACCGGAAGTCCAAAGTGCACGCAATGTGATGTTTATTGGGGTTAGTTCAAGCAAGCATATCCATAGCTTTGATGTCACAAAGCCTTTACCCATTCCCCATTCGCACCTCCTCCTAGCAAGCCCAAATATATCCTCAGTGTACGCCCCTGGTCCCACCCCTTACAATTTATGGTCATGTTTCATTTTGGAGGGTCGTGAGTCTGGGGGCTTGGTAACACCTCTTTTGTATCCCCTGGGAGGGGTAAGGAGTGCGATTGTGTCCTGGCCAAGGCCAGGCTTTTCTTTGGCTTTTAGTGTGTCTTATGCCTCTGTCATAAATAGATAGGTAAGGTAAGGGTTAAGTTTCTTTTACCTGGAAAGGGTAACCAAACACCTGACCAGAGGGCAAGATTATTGTTTTATATTTTCTTTCTTTTTTATATAAACTTTTCTTTTAAAACGTGTGGAAGTTTCTTTTAACACCTCTTTTGTATCCCCTGGGAGGGGTAAGGAGTGCGATTGTGTCCTGGCCAAGGCCAGGTCTTTCTTTGGCTTTTAGTGTGTCTTATGCCTCCCCCTCTGTCTCCCCCTTGTCCTTCCTAACTGGTTGCTTGACTTTGGCTTGAGAGAGGAGTCAGGCAGCCTTCCAATGTATGCCCATATATTACACTCCCACAATACCCAGTAACACTTTAGCGCTGTTCCTTATCTTTCTCATTGTACTAACTAACCCATCTGGCTAGGCAGAAGCAACACACAGTGTCTTTGTTCATTGTTCACACATATTAGTAAGGATATAAGAGTATCAAAAATCAACCCCAAATTCTATCTCAGGCTAACAAACAGGCCTATATACTAACATGACACTCCTGCAGCCCAGGTGTGGCGCATCACAGGTAGCTGGGCTCCTTGGAGATTAGGGCCAGATCCATTTTAGCAGAGAGTGACTCTCAACATCCTGAGGCAACAGTGGAGCAATGTAACATACCCTATCATGGCTCATGGCTGTATTCTGTGTATCTTATGGTGTTTCCTGAGAAGAACCACTAGGGGCTAGAGACTGTACACTGGGCTCTAAAAAGGCCCAGGACTGAGCAGAACAGTACAGTTGTACTGGGAACAGTGCAGTTGTCCAGGAGTGAGGCTCCTGTAGGGAACCTGGGGCAAGACACTCAAAGACACTATGGTTTGAGCCCAAGCTGAGGTTTGGCTGACTTCAGATATTAGCACATAAGAAGTGCAAGATGCATTTTAGATGTACTCAACATTTTAGTGGGTTAAACAATCTTTGCTTACTAAGTTTTCTCCCTAGAATTACCCAGGTTCACTGACTAACAATGAAGGTCTGTTGGTACCTGAATTCATCTCCGTTACATGGCTCCCATCACTGTTGTGTCTGGACTAAATCTGGCCAAAATTTTCCCATCAGAATGTTGTGTTTATTTTTAAATGGAAAATCGCTTTTTGATTAAATAGATAATTTGAAAAATCTGTTTTCATCTAAAATTTCTGGGTTTTTGACAAAAATTTGGAAACATTTAAATGAAATTTGATTTAAGTGAAATGTTAGTTTACATTGATTTTTCATGAGAAAAAATAATTTCTCAACCAGATCTAATCTAGACACATCAAGTATTTAAAAAGATATAACTGTCTGTCCCAGCCCGTAGCGTGCGTTTGTGTGAGTTTGAAGCACTTATTGACAGTAGTGATGCTGGAACAATTTGTATAGTGGGGGTGCTGAAAGCCATTAAACCAAAATGAAAACCCTGTGTATGATGGAAAGGACTTCAAGCCAGAGGGTGCTGCCATACCCCCAGAATCCCTGCACCTGTGATTGAGAGGGCTAAGTTAAAAAATGGGGTTTTTATTTAGTTCTGAAAGTGATCAGGCCCATGGTCATTATCTCCTCCAGCAATGAGTTCTATAGTTTAGGTCCATCTGCTGTGAAAGTTCTGTCTCCTATAGTCACAAAGCCTCCCCAGTTTCATTGTGCTGATGGAACATAGCTATTATGGAAGCTCATGATAGATGGTCACCTCATGGGCCAATCCCATGGAAGGCTTTGAATAGTAAGACAGATCTTGCACTGTGCTCTGCATTCAATGAGGAATCGGTGAAGAGAGCAGAGCACTGGAATGAAGTGTTCATGCTGATAGTGTTGCAAAACAGATGGGCTGATGTGTTTGGTATCAGAAGCCTTTTTTGGGAGTGCAGTTTCATTTCTAAATATAAATTGCAACAATCAAGATTAGAGGCTTCTACATGTATCACTGTGGGCAGGAATGTATCTGATAAGATGAGGTACAATCTTCAAGCCTGTTGCTGATGGAAGTGGGGCTTTTGTTTTGGGTTTGTTGCTGCTGTTTTGCCTTTTTGAGTGTTCTGTAGCCTTGAAGTCCCATAAGCCCCCAAAGGCTGCAGAGAGCAATTTCCTAGTTCAGGTAAGACAGTGGAATTCATTTCTAGAACCCCCTGTGCAAGGGCGCTGGAACAATTTGTGTAGTGGGGGTGCTCAGAGTCATTGAACCAAACTGTAAACCCTGTATATAATGGAAACCACTTCAAGCCAGAAGGGTGCGGCAGCACCCCTAGTTCCAGCACCTGTGCTCCCAGGGAGCCTGAAACATGCCAAACAAACGATCATCAGATTAATCAGGATTCCACTGTGGTATACGATAGTAGTAGTGCTGTAATGTTACACTATTTTTAAAGCACTCTCATGTTGTCATCCTCATTTCTGTTATTTAGAAACAGACTTAGTTAAATTGGTGCAACTCTTTTGTATAGACAGTTGTTTCAGCTTGAGTGTTTTATACTGATTTAGCTTAAATCTATTCCTTACACATTTATGCTAAGGCTATGTAAGGCACCCTTAAACCAAAACAAGAGTGCCGCATAAAAAGGTTGCAACAATTTAACGACATCTGTTTCTAAACAGATGTCATTATATTAGTTCCACTTTCTTGTGCAGTGATGGCATGCGATTAGTGGAAGAGGGGAGCAAGGCAGGATCTATCAGGCCTTTGATCAGTCCAGAAACAAACATTCTGAACATGAACAAGAGAGCTGGGCAAATTGGGGAGTTTCATGATCACTTAACATCTTCATTTAATATCTCCTGGCCAAGCACTGTGAGCAAAACAAGTCCTGCAGAACTAGCATGTGTGCATCAAATGCCTCATTCTGTTTCTTAATTGCTTCTGTGGAAGGGTAGGCTGGATATCAAGGTGATAGGTATCTGATGAACACAATGTAAGTTGAAATGCAACAATAACATCTGGCCAACCCTGCAAACTGCCTTGGACTCTAATGGAAAGAGTGTTCATCCCAGATGTATATTCATGCACAGTGCAGGTCTAATGATGTGCACACAACATAATGAAAAATTTCTGTTGTATGTGCTCAGCTGCAGTTTTCCAAGGCTCATCACCCTATGAAAAACAAACTGATGTCTTTCACACTAAAGCAAAGACTCTTGTCCTCAGTGAAGAATATTTTCATGCCCAGCTTCAGTCTGTTCTTAGAAACTTTACAAAAGGGAAAAAAGATTTTCACTCTTATTGAACACAAAAATGTTAAATACTTTGCTCAATCTTAAAAAATAATCTGGGTCATAGGCCCACACAAAAAGTATCAGCCCAAAAGGTGAATGTTTGAGAAGTTATGCAAACAGATGGTTATAATGGAAGCTGTTTTGCAGCCTTAACTATAATATACAGTGTCCAAGGGTCTACTGTAAAACTAGAGGGAACAGTTAACACTGGCATACATATGAACCAGCATTTTAGTGTGTGGTTATGTAACTATTTGCCACTTTGTGGTGATGCCTCTTGTTGTATCATTTTCAGTAGACTTTATGTGTCCAAGGAAGAAGTCCCAGATTTTTGTGAATTGTCTAGTTTATCTTGTTGGGTGGCATTTAGACATTGGTGAGTTTTCTCACTCATGTAGCCATTGTACATGCAAGAGTGTGGCCTTCCCATGTCTGATTACAGGCTGGCATACAAGCATTGACACCATCTCCCATTTCTCCAGAGGGTCTGAAACATAAGGATCCTCAGTGAGACAGGATAGGCTACATTTTACTGGCATCTCCCTAAAGGAAACCTTAGTGTATATAGTTATATGGCTCTCATTTACATTACAATACAGTAGCTCATCTTCCAGAAATGAATTGAGTGTTTAAAACCAGATTATGGGATTTCTGCAAATATTTTCTTACTAATGGCAAAACCATACTGGACAGATTTTGCTATCAGACAGATCCATTGGGTTGATCTCAATTCAACATCTTATCTGGTGTATCCTGGGGCGAGTGACTTATGACTGGGAATCTCTAGGATTCTCTCACACTTGAGCTAAGTGTTAATAACCGTAATAGTTAGCATTTATGACACTTATGAAGTTACAACAGTATAAAACTAGTGTGAGGAGGATCAGGTCTGTGTTTAACATACAGTTTTAACAGGTACAAAAGCATGTGCATATGCAAGGCACAGTAATCAGTCCCTTGCTGTCTACCTGTGTTTCTGAAATCAGGCTGTCTCTACTACAGGGGTTGTGTTGGAGCACTGTCATAGGAAAACTCATTGATATGCAAGGTCAACTTCTGTGCTTTTGACCACATTCAGGGGAAAATATTGTAATAAATCCATGGATAGTACTATTCGTACTTGCCAGAAAGTTCATATTCAACCCAGTTTCCACTTTTTGTTTAATATTAAAGTAAGCAGACTTTTAAATAACCCTCTCCATAATGGATCACTATTTTGTGGTGGAGAGAGATGAGTGCAGACAAGCCCCTATTTTGTCCTTTGTGGGTTCCCCATCTGCTGCCCCTGTCACCAAATTTCATCGGAGTTCTCTTTTCTGCCTTTGTTTTTATTTGCCCAGACTCTAGCATTAGAGCACAGCAACAATATATCAGTATTATCCAGTCTGTTTTTTACTGACTTATCATGTCTAGACTCAACACTATCCCCTCCCTTTCTTTGCTCAGAGAAGCCCCTTTTAAGCTTATCAAGCCTCTGACAGTCTTTACTGACGTCTGGATGTTTTTCAGAGAAAAAAAGTTCTCAAAAACAACTAAAATAAATTCATTCTCAGTGTTGTGACTGGAAATATAGAGATGCAAAACAATAAATGTAAAAAAAAAATGTTAACACCTCTGACCCTTCAAAATATTTCCATTTCTGGTTCAAAGAAATGGGCAACAATTTGGTCTTGGTGGTAAATGTTGGTTTTCCTGAATTAGTTCACTTTTCCGTAGTGTTGGACTACAGTATCTCTTATTTTATATTGACTGTCTTGCAGTTGCTTTGGAATCTAATATCTAAGCATATAGGACCTGATTCAGGAAAGCATTGAAGCATGTGCTTAAATCTCATTGAGGTCAATGTTTAAAGTTCAGCTTGTGTCTAAATGCTTTCTGGAATGACGGCCTTATTCCACACACATCACCCTACTATCTGAGTCCCTGTTATCTGCGTTATATACAGGCATTTATTTGTCATGGCTCCAGTTCTGCATTCTTTCACCACACTGGCAACTTTGCGCACAAGGAATGTAAGTTTTGCCCCACATGTCTATTTTTTGCATGGGATATGCAGAAATGGAGTCCTTTTCAAGTTAAGGTTTCTGACGAATACTGTGATGCAGCAGGAGAGTGACCTTATTGGGTGCTGGGAAGTAGGCGGGCACGAGCCCCAGGATCAGAGCCTTATTCCCTGTAGACTAAGGAGAGGTTACTACAGGTTAATTAGAGCACTTGGAGCTGGTTAAGGCCCTGCCCAAGACCTAATGAAAACCCCTGCTTCAGTCAGACAGGAGGAGGGAAGGAGAGCTGACCCAGGTTTGGAGAAATACTGGTGATGACCAAAGGATTAGAGTACCAAGGAAAGGGAAACCTTGCCCAAGGAGGACAGAGGGACTCTCCCAGTATAGAGTACTGAGAGAAACCCTGCTCAAGGGGAAAGAGGGTAAGAAGCCTGTGAAACTGAAAGTGCTGGGACCAGAGTAGGGGGCAAACCTGGGGCCCTTTGCTTCTCTGTCCTCCACCAGGGCACTTGTGGAGCCCAAGAATAGGGGCAGGGGTGGTGCCCTGACCCACCACACCAAGGAAAAGCATGGGACCCACCACAATAACATTGGCCATTTACCACAATATGTAGCGATGTCTTGGATATTTTCTAGGGGACTTTTTCACAGCAGAATGAAGTTTCCATGGTAACTTTAGAACTACCTCTCTCTCACCAGTATAGAAGTTGGCCAAATAAAAGATATTACCTCGCCCACCTTGTTTCTCTAATATCCTGGGACCAACACAGCTGCAACAAAACTGCATACTTGTCCAAGTTTTACAAATATATGCCCTGAAATCTGCCTTGGTAAATACTAAAGATGTTTTAAATAAATCAGAAAACCCCTAGTCTCAAGTTTAAATGGTAAGAACAGTTTAGCTAAATTCTCATTTATTTGAAATTTTCTTTTGGAAGCTCTCAGACTTGAAATATGTCTCAACTGCATTAACTAAGGTTTTAAAAATGATCAGATTTTTTTTTTAAATCAAAGTTTAACTTTAGTTAAACTGATGCCTTGTGCCAAAATCTATTTATACTGCCTGACAAAAAATACCTGTGGCATGCATAAAATAGGCTGAAGGATGACCTCCTTCCATGAATGCATGATGCAATGAATTTATATTATATTTATAGGAATAATTGTGAAACTAGTACTCGATTTTAACATTGTATTCAGGAACATACCTGATTTAAGATATGGGTGTTTCTGGGGATTAGCTGTTATCATCAATAAGACCATTAGTCTCATATTGCACAGATAAATTCTGCTCTTAGTTACGTTGATGTAAATCTGGAAATACTACACTGAAATCAGTGTAGCCCACGAAACCTTATGCTCAAATAAATTTGTTAGTCTCTAAGGTGCCACAAGTACCCTGTTCTTTTTACTGAAATCAGTGGAATTCCCAATTGCTTACACCAGATTAACTGAAAGAAGAATTTAGCAGTGGTGAGTAGAACCCTAGCTTTACTCAAATGAGTGGGAGCTTTGCCATTGACTTCAACAGGGACAAGGTTTCACCCTGTATGCATTATTTAGAGATTAGCTCAAATGGTAGAATCAGCATCTGGGTCAAGACTATTAAGCCACTGAAGGTCAGAATTGCAAGAACCTGGGGTTTTAGCCCCAGAGATGGGGGCTCACCACTGAAATTCAATTCCAGATTTGGGTTCAGATTCTAACATATACATGCAAATATCAATGGTGATTGGATGTGGGGTCTCACTGAATGTACTATTTTTTACTTAGTCTATTGCTTGGTAGAAGAGACGATGCAATGAAATTTATATTGTTGCCTACAAATATTAGAGCTGCAATCCTGCTGACAAATGCAGGGCTGGTTTGACAGTTTACTCACTGGCTTTTTGTTTTGTTTCAAATGAGATTGGCCTGATTTTAACCTCACGCTTAGACGAATTTTTAAAAAGTAGTTGTCACAAGGTGCTGCAGACACTGCTGGAACATCTCCTACTGGCTGCATGTAGGGATTAGCTCTGCCAGACCACTGCCCCTTCCTGTGGTTGCACTCCATCACTCTGACTTTGAGTTTCAGGACTCAACTGTTCCTGCTTTGTGGCTTGGCCCTCTGGCCAGGTCACTGTACTTTTCCCCTTCTGGAGTGTGTGCACATCTATGCCCTAGTCTACGTTATGAGTTTAGGTCGAATTTAGCAACATTAGATGGATTTAACTTTGCACCTATCCACACAATGAAGCCATTTTTGTTGACTTAAAGGGCTCTTAAAATTGATTTCTGTGCTTCTCCCCGACGAGGGGATAAGTGCTGAAATCAACCCTGCTGGGTCGAATTTGGGATAGTGTGGACGCAATTCGATGGTATTGGCCTCCAGGAGTTATCCCAGAGTGCTCCATTGTGACCGCTCTGGACAGCACTCTCAACTCAGATGCATTGGCCAGGTAGACCGGAAAAGCCCCGGGAACTTCTGAATTTCATTTCCTGTTTTGCCAGCGTGGCGAGCTGATCAGCACAGGTGACCATGGAGTCCCAGAATCACAAAAGAGCTCCAGCATGGACCAAACGAGAAGTACTGGATCTGATCATTGTATAGGGAGACGAATCCATGCTATCAGAACTCCGTTCTAAAAGACTAAATGATTAAGCACAGCCAGACACCAGGGCAGTTAGAAGAGTGCAGCTGGCCGCGCTGCACATCAGAGAAGCTTTGAAAACCAGTTTCATGACTGGCCAGGCTATGGTGTGAAAATTCTGTTTGTTTCTCCTTGATGAAAACCCGCCCCCTTGGTTCACTCTACTTCCCTGTAAGCCACCTGTCCTCCGCTCCCCCCTTTGATCTCTGCTTGCATTCTTTATTAATTCATCACACAAATGAGGGGATAACTGCCAAGGTAGCCCGGGAGGGGTGAGGGAGGAGGGAAGCACAGGGGTAGGGTAGTTGTAGGGGAACCCCCTAGAATGGCATGCAGCTCATCATTTCTGCGGGATATCTGGGGTTCTGAACTGGAATTGCCGTTTGCCTCTCTGGTTCTTTAGTAGGCTTGCCTGATATTCCAGGCAGGACTGAATCTCCATTAGTTGAAACTTAAAGAAGGGAATGACCTGGAGTCACTCCCATTTATGTCCAGGCGCCCCTAACCGACCTCACCGAGGCCGGCCAGGAGGAACCAGGAGACAGCAGCAGATGGTACAATACAGCTGCTAACCGTCTTTGCTAACTTGCAAACGCAAGGAGCTGCTGCTGTGTAGCACTGCAGTACTATGACTGCCAGCAGCACCCAGGAGACGTACGGTGACAGTGAGTTGAGTGGGCTCCATGCTTGCCGAGGTATGTCATCTGCTCAGGTAACCCAGGAAAAAAGGCGAGAAACGATTGTTTGTCATTGCTTTCACGGGGGAGAGGGCCTGACAACATGTACCCAGAACCACCTGCGACGTTTTTACCCCATCAGGCACGGGGAGCTCAACCCAGAATTCCAATGGGTGGCAGAGACTGCGGGAACTGTGGGATAGCTACCTACAGTGCAAAGCTCCGAAAGTCGACACTAGCCGTGGTACTGTGGACACAGTCCACTGACTTAATGGTCTTAATTGGGGACACACAATGGACTGTATCAAATAGATTTCTAAAAAATCAATTTATATTACATTGACCTAATTTCATAGTGTAGACATACCCTATGTCTCTCAGGACCCACTGTCCGAGGCAGCTATTCTCTCACTGTGCCTTAATGGTGCAGCTTCCCCAGGGGAACCCAGGTCTGCCCTCTACACTGGGTTCCAGCCCAGGGACCCTACAACTAGCAGTCAAGGTTGTCATAGTCCTATCCTTACTGCTGTATCCCTGGGCTGCTTCCTATCTTACCCTGCCAGTGACTGAGCCTGCCTCTCTCTCTGCAGCCCTCTTCTACTCTCAGCCAGTGGGCTTTATATAGGCCTCTATTCCTTTCCAGCTGTGCTTCCTCTTTAATTAACCTTCATTACTCCCTGGCTCCTCCTCCAGGTGAAGCCAAGGTGGCTAATTGGTCCACCTAGCCACTTTAAGCCCTTCAGGCCTCGTGTGGGCTGAGCACCCCATCCCAGTCTGGCATATTTTATTGCCTTCTGAATGGATTTATTGTATTGTTTTGTTTGAGGCATAAAGCAAGTCTGTTAAAGTTGTTGACACCACATTTGTTATCATTATTTTATTACACCAGCATGATCAGAGTCCCATTGTGCTAGGCACTCTGCAAATACAGACTGAAAGATGGTCCTTGTCCTGAAGATCATACCCTCTAACTAATGCAACACAGTGGGAAAGCCAGTGGTGTGTGGAGATCACTGCCTATCTTGCTGACCAGTATTGTCTGACTAGTAGCTGTGAGCCTATGCTGTCACAATTTGTGCAATTTGTAAAGTGTTGTGTGAGTGGTTTCAAAGAACTGTGGCAGCTGATCCTGTAATTTACCAGCTGTGCAGTCTCCCTCATACAGCCAATGACATTGTAGCATGCAAATAAGCTGTAGAGTGAGGGTGCAATTGTTTGCATTACCTCTGATATCACAATGGTGTAGGACTCATGGCCTGGCATAGGTAGATGCCTTGCTGCTGCATTGGTGTCATTTGTAAAGTCAAAATAGCTGAGAACTTAAAAATTGGACAGTAATAGACTGTAAGTCCCAGTGATGATTGAACCTGGTGATATTCTGAACAAAAAGAGCCTTCAGCCATGCTTGTAGTTGCTCCCATTATTTCATGCTGACTCAACAGATGTTCTATGCTTCAGAGTGACACACAGAGTGACAAACCTGGAATCTTATAATATAGATTGTTTCCTTATACTCCTCCCTATCTGTTGGTATCCATCCATCTGTTATCTCTTGTCATCTCTTGTCTTATATTTAGATTATAAGCCGCTCAAGGTAGGGACTGTCTTTTTGTTCTGTTTGTACAGTACCTGGCACAATGGGGTCTTGGTCCATGACCAGGGTTTCTAGGGGCTATGGTAATAAAATAGTTAATAATAATTAATAATTAATTTAATATGTGGATGTAACAAACAGTCAGAAGAAGAACTGAGGCAGATCCCTGTGCTATAACAATATACACCAGCTGAGGATCTGTGCCCACAGAAAGGAGGTGCATTTGCACAGGTCAGCTGTGTGCTCAGCTGGATGAGTGGGTTTGGAAGAAGATAGTGATGTTTTAGTCTAGTTTGGGAACAGCGTTCTGGAAGAAAATCATGAAGGTACTTGTGAGAAAAATGAACAAATGGGTGATTTAGGCTGGTATCACTAGCGGGGAAGAGAGGTGATGTAATAAGATACAAGAGTGCATAAATAGGGAGGTGCAAAGGTGGGCAGGGACTTAAAGGTAAGGGCAAGGAACTTGTATTGGATGTGGGAGAGAAGAGGAACCAGTGGAAGTGGATAAGGCCAGAATGATGGGGCAGGGAGATGATCTTAGCCACTAGTATTTTCAGTGGAGGTGAGGGAGGTGAAGGGGGTATCAGGAAGTCTGGATAATAGGTGATTATAGTAACAAGGAGGAGATAACAGTGGCTTAGTTGAGAGTTTTAGCAGTTTGGGCAGAGAGAAAAGGCTGAGTCTTAAAGATGTTGTTGAGGAAAAACTGCCAAATGTGGCACACTGCTTGGATGTGTAGTCCAGCAAGAGATGGAGTCAAAGGACCTGTTTACACAGTGAGTTAGGGCGCAGCAAGCAAGGGTGTGAATCTGCAGTGCACCAGCATTGAATGCAGCAATGTCATGTATGGACACTGCAACAGAGCAGTGACAGTTCCAGAGTGCATCTGGCTTACTACTGCTTGAAATCTTTCAATGCCAAGCCATATTCCAGGACTTTCAGTGCACTGCACCAGTGTCCACACAGGATGTTATTGCATGGAAAGTAACTGCAGATTCATACTCTGGCACGCAACATAGTACGGTGTTGTGTAGACAAGCCTGAAGAGAATGCCTTGGTCATGGGTCTGAGTGACAGGGAGGACTGGAGTGTTTAACAGTGTCTGAGGGAAATGTAGAGGGTTTGGGAGTGAAGACCAGGACTTGGTGGCAAAAAAATCCAAGAGATGTCAGAATGAGAAGGACCCAGAGGCAGGACTTGGGCAAAGAAAGCCCCTTTTAAATCGGAAACTCTGTAATGATGACTGTTCATGTGTTAAAAATAGTTTGGGTATCTAGGTACAGTGCGTTCCAAAAATAACTGAGAAAATATTAAGGGGGTAGAGCTTAGTCAGCAGAGAATGATGAATATTTTGACAAATGTGAACAATGTACCACTTAGTCTATTATTTTCCTCCTAATTTTATTTCCTTCTATTTCTACTCTGCTTCATTCTTCTCTTACTACTCTTATTTATAATATGATTGCATCAGTATCTGCATGAAACATGCTCTGATGAGAAAAGGACATTCCTAAATCATTTGTACCCTAGAAATTCCAAGTGAGAGAAGCTGTTATGTCCTGGAAAGGTTCCAGTTTGGAGACCTGGGGGCGGAACAGTCTAGCTGTTCTGAGAGATAATGGCCACCAACTGAGTGAAAGTGGGTGGAGCAAGGGTAAAGAATGGCAATACGGGCCAGATCCTTGTGCAGGTAAAACTCAAATTGAAGTAAATTGGTTATTTGTATTATGTTAATGAAATTATTTGTTAAAAAGCCTGGTAATATGCACTGATAACAGTTTTATATTTAATGCGTGAATAGGTCCTGAGTAATGGAATGAGTTAATGTCTATCTAGTTGAGATTATGATTGTATATGGCATATAATGGTTGTTTTCAATTGTTTATGTAGTCAGTGGTGGCAGTATATCCCATACAGAATATAAACACAACCTCTTGTATATATCCAGCCTCAGTGTATTTCTTCTTGCAAAGTGAACTGAGCAACTTGAAAGGTGCACTGCCATAGTAAAAATCAAAGTGCTAATATGTATGTGCACCACTGTCCTCTCTGAGATGGATTCAGAACTGCTTGGCTTTTGTCATAGGCCCTATCCTTCTCCATGGTTAATGGAGATTCAAGTGGGGTAGCTGAAGAGGTGTATGGAGAATGCACATCTTACTACCTCTTGTTGTGAGGAAATTAGTCAGAAAAGGAAGAACAGCAGGAAGCTTTATTATCCTTTATTTCCCGCTCTTGGAACCAGCCAGACAAGGGGCAGTACCCGGTACAGTGGCTTCACTGGAGTCATGCTGCCGTGGAACCAAGGGGGTAAGGGATTGCTGGAGGCCAGAGCTGGTGCTGAGGCACAAGGACTCCAGGCAGATGGCCCTCATCTCCCATGGATGTGTACAGATGCCCTGGCATTTGCCAGATTTGGGGATGGGGCCCCAATGTCTTTTCCAAGGAAAGGTTTGTATAAAACCATACTTGTGATGTGTAAATGTGGATGTGATCTCAGTGAGGATTCTAGTGGAGGTTTCCTCCCCCTGATTTCTGTCTTGTGGGTTTTTGCACAGGATGGGATGATTGGGATCCAGGAGTTGGATCTGTTTTCTTTCTATCACTTCTCTGCTCATACTCAGGGATATTCCCTTGACATGCATCCCTCGCTATCTTTAACTGGCAGTAGAACATGTATTAACGCTTTGATACAGCAGAGAGATCAGTGTGAGCAAACTTGGGTTCCCCATAGAGCACCACTGCCAGGCCCAAGGTCAGCCCATGTAGAACTGACTGAAATCTGGGCCTAGATATGTGCATAAATGGGTCTGCTCACCACGCCTACATTCTGTTGTTTTTATTTGGGAGGTGTAATGTGTTTTTTTTTTTAACATTCTTATTGCAGTTACGGGATGTAAATCACACTCATCAGTATCCAAGTGGAAGGAGGGAAGAGGCTGGTTTTGATTTGCATTCATTAGGTTGTTCCCTGGAAGGGTTGTGATTTCTTTTCTCCTTTCAGGTTGTTTGTTTGTTGCAAGGTAAGGTATGATTGTGCCATTTAGACATGACCCTGCATTAGGGGACTGGAAACATTCTCCCCAAGAGAGAGAGAATGCGTCCCAGAGCTCCCCAGTGTACAGTGGGAATGAACACACTGCAATACCCCTTTAGGAGGCGTAGGATGCTCCCCATCTCAAGGAGGCTGGCCAGCTCCACTGGCTGGCATGAAAGCAGAGGGTGGGGTTATGGCGCTATCTCTTTGGAATGCTGTGCTCCCCCAGGGAGTAGTTAGGGGATGATTCATGTGCTTCCCTAAGACTGCATTTCTACCCTGTCCTTAGGCAGACTACCTAAAATGGGGAGAGGCTCTTTACTCCCTTCCTCTTCTACCTCTCCCTCCCCCCTTCCCCCCCCGCCCCAGCTGCACAGACATATAAGGGCCAGTGGGGGATCTAGCCCTTAAAAATATCAAAAAATAACCCCATCTTTTCTTCTGAGCCCATATTAGTCCCCACACCCCCTTTATTTGGCTGGCCCCAGATCTCTTTCTGCAGCTTCTTGCCCTGCTTTGATCATTAGGAATCTGAACTTTCTCTTTTTCAGTTTCACACATTTTTATTTAGCCTGGGACAAATCCAGCATCACTTTTATCTCTCTTTTGCCTCTATGTCCTTAGTTTACAACAGGTGCAGCCAACCTACAGCTCTTGAGGCTTTAAAATGTGGCCATTCAAAGGCTTCTGTCTTAAGAAGAAAATGTGCATTTGTTTCCAAATGGAAAATGTGTCCTGCGGGTTTTAATGGGCAGTGTTTGAATCAGGCCTACTATTGCTATGGAGATGAGGAAGGAGGCACCATCTTCCTGACAGCCTCCCAGCGTCCCTGCTGTTCCTTCCTTGCTCCAGCTGCTCCATTTGTTTGTTTGTTTGATTCTGAATCAACAGTGCCTCATGGATACAAACGGGCTAAGATGGTGTAACTGGTAACATTCCAAACCACTGTTGCCAATTCTGGAGATTTTGGTCTCTGCTGGAGGCAGTTTCCCATGACAAGAAGCTCCAGCCCTCAAGCAAATGTGAGCTCTGCTTTGGGAAAACTCCCTCTATTCCGCTGCCTTCCCCAATTCCTAGCCTGAGCTTCCTGGGCAAGAACAGCCAACTAGAGATGCTGCAAGGAAGCCCTCAGAGCTTTCACTGTGTCCTTGTTCCCCATGGCAGGGGTGTGTGTGTGTGTGTTACCCAATACATGCAGAGAAGATCTCAGCAGCTCAGGCTAGTTGGCTCCATTTTCCCCATCTCCTGTGAAAAATGGGTAGATCTCCTCCCTCCCTCTCCAATCCATCCCTGCAACTCCAGCCTTGGGGTCGGTTGGGATAATCTCTGGAGCTGTAGGAGGGGCAGAGGTAGGGGCAGATGTGGGATGCACAATTAATTACTAGTCTGAGGAGTACAGAATGAATGACTTTGAATTTTGGGGTTTGCGGGGAAGCTAGAAGCTTGACATCATCAAACAGCATTTCATACAAACCCATGTTGATTTTAGCTGGGGCTTCTGAAGCAGGGGCCACGTGGGAGAGATTCAAAACTCTGACTGCCCCCCACACATTAGGAGTGGGCAGGGGGGGTTCAAAAACCAAAAGACAGACCAGAAAACACAATATCATTTTGGGGCCAATCTCATGCATTTGGGGGGGGGGGGGTCTGACTCATGGCTTTTGAACTCTTGGGATTGGCAATACTGCAGATTTAACTGGAAATTAACAAATTGGTGGGTGGGTGAGTAGAGGGGTAAACAACTCCAAAAGTCATATTAAGAGGCTAATAAGGCAAGACAAGTTTTGTATCGGGGCTATAGGATAATTAGTTAAAATATTCAGTGTGGCCTCCTTGTTCTTTTGAAATAATATTTTGGCTCTCAGGCCGAAACCACTGGTCTACGTAATGTCTGTAATTTATTGATGCTATGCCCTTCTTTGCCCTCTGCTTTTCTGCATCAGGTGCTTAGTTCTAGGAGGATATTTTTTGCTGCTGATCCTTCCTTTCTCTTTAGTAGGGGTGTCTCTGTGTGTTTTTAAACCCATGACTTGTCGCCAATATTTTACCAAGGATTCCCCACAAAAATCCCCCCTTTGCCTGTGATAACCCCCTTGTACTGGGGTGAGTATGCTTGCAGGGAGGAGGGGTAAGAAACTGGGAAATCTTACTTGGGCTTCCTCTGTAAACAAAAGGTCTTTCTCCTAAACAGGAAGGAGGCAACACAAAGAGAGAGGAAGTGATTTTGCACTTGGTTCTTGAAAAATATGGGGAGTGTACTGTGCTGAATTTGTGTACTTTCAAACGTTGCCGGTGGGTGTATAGACACCTTGGCAGGAGCTCTGGAGCTATCCTCATCTTGGAAAAAGTTTACCTGGTGCAATTTGGCATATTCCAAAAAGGAAAGAATCGCTTTTGTGCCAGCCCGAGGGACAGGATGTGGCAGGCAGCTGGTGTCCCACCGTCCAGAGAGAGGGGGTGGAATGGTTCCATCACAGAGCGGGCAACCCCCCCAACTCCCCACGTCACACGAGAGCAGAGTTTTCACAATGGGATCCCAGAGCTCCCGCCAGCAGCACGTCCCAGAAAACAAAACCCCGCTTGATCCCACAGCAGCCAGTAAACCAAATCCGATTGGCTTTCGATTACGTTTATCTGGTCCACCAGCCAATCAAACTCTCTTCCGCCCACAGCATCACAGAAATTAGAGCCGGAAAAGGCCGATTCGGTCACCTAGTCCAGCCCTAGGCCCGGCTCTGATAGGGAGCGGCCCGGCTATTTAATGAGTGACAGCTGAACACTCCGCTCACACGGGCGCTCTTTAGAAGCCGGTTTGAACCTGTTAGCGTGAGGCTGCTGCTGGCTGCAGGGAGGCGCTGCACTGATATTGCTGGGTGGTTTCACTCTTCTGATCTCTGCCAGGTAAAACTGTTTTGATTGGGGGAAAGGTTAATTAACGCAGCCAGCGAGAGGGGGTTGCATTGGTAAACCCAGAGGGGTGAATTGCTCATGCACAGGAGGGATTTGCTGGCACAATCGAGGCTGGTGGAAATGCAACGTGCGCCCCCAATCCAGCTCTGCCAATGCACCTCCCTATTCCTGGGCTCTTCGTGGTCCGAGCGGCTTGCCCCGCGCCGGCTGGCCATGCGGAGTGCAGGCGGAGCGTGCGCTGGTGACGCCAGCCTGCGGGGAGGGAGGATGGTTTGTAGGTTCTCTCGATTTGGGATGTGAGTCAGGATTTGAGGTCAGCTATACTGAGGCACGCTGGCCCATCGAACAGAAGTGGTAATTCTTAGCGCTGCTGATCTCTTTCTAGCCGTATGAAGGCCACTTGGGACAACTTAATTTCCTCCAGGGCTGTTACTACCCTGGTGTGAGCTGTGCAGTATAAGTGATGGGGCAGGGGGATTGTTGCTTGGGAAAATAGCATTTTTTAAAAAAAGTTACTTTGCTAAATGAGCAATTTCTGAGGTGCTGTGCAGTAACGCCTTTATGAAGGGGGAGTGTTTTCAAAAGAAACAGATGCCATTCAGAACTTATTTTTTTTCAGAGGTGCTCGGAGCCATAATGTCATTTGGTCAGAGTGGGATAGGATAGGGTGACCAGATAGCGAGGGTGAAAAATTGGGATAAGAGTATTGGGGGGAGGGGAGGAGGGGAATAGACATCTATATAAAAAAAAGCCCCAAATATTGGGACTGTCCTTATAAAATCAAGACATCTGGTCACCCTAGAGTGGGAGCTGCAGGTGCTCAGCACCTCTGAAAATTGGGCCTCAAGACAGCATTGTATTCAAGGCTGTGCCCGTCTAAGGTGTTGCCATTTACAAGTTACCTTTCGCTTCATTGTGAGGCACAACCAAATATGCTGTTCTACAGTAGCTTTCATAAGGACAGCAGAATGAGGCCTAAAGTCCTTTGACTTCAATGGGACTGGTGTGTGTGTCAGGTCTGAGATTGTTCTCATCACAAAATGCTCGGGTTTCATTCTTAACTAATCAAAGTGATGTTGAAAATAGGCTGAAAAGGTGGAGTGGGACATGAAACCATCCATGAATACTTGAAAGGTGCCATGTCCAAAGAGGAAAGAATCAGTTCGGTGTGGCACTATAGGGTATCAATAGCAGGACATTAAGTGGGGGGGATTTTCAGTAGACATCAGGAACAATTTTTTATCAGACTGAGATCATAGGGAAAGTGATGGAAGCCCTATGGCTTGAGTCACTTAAAAACTTAACTGAACAAAGCCCTGGCCCTGTGGAGAGGCAAAGGATAAAATTTTTCAAAAGTGTTAAAGTCCTAGTCAAAAGTGACTTAAGCATTTATGCACCTTGTAAATCTCTGTCTAAGGGAGTAGGTAGGTTTGGGCACCTAACTCACTTATGCTGAAATTTTCAAAGGTGCATGAGTGAGTTGTATGGCCAAATCCACCTAACTCCTTTGATTGGGATTTACAAGATGCCTAACTGCCTAAATCACTTTTGAAAATAGGATTTAGGCTCCCTTTGTTGCTTAGGTACATTTGTTAAATCATCCAAGGTAACACTCTTGAAGTCTCTGTCGTCCCCCCCCCCCCCCCACCCCTTCTGACTTTTATGACTGTCAATCCTGAAGCTTTCAAACTCAGCTACTTTTTTAAAAAAAATATATTAATTCTGATTAAAAGATCATCCAGTTCACTGACTCTGAAAAGTGTATAACTTCACTTGTGACAAATGGTAGTGTTGTGTATTTAGATACTAAATGTACCTATGTGCTTACAGAAATACAAAACTGATGTGAAAATATTGGAAAAGTCCACTGCGGCTTAATAGAGAATGTGTGTTCTTTTGTGTTGGTATCTTTTCTAGGAAGTAATGCAATGGCCTTTTAAAATAAGGGAATAAGGAGAGAACAGTTTTGGAAAGCTTAAAAATGCAGTTTAATTTTATTTGTTTCGAATAGAGGATCTGATTCACTTTTGTCCTTCACCTTGTGTTCAGTGTATCTGAAATGCTACCAAATCAGAATGGCAACAGTGATGAACCCATTTGACCCAAATGTGTTCAAATCTCTGCAGTGGGAGGACAGTGCAAAATAAATATTAAAAAAGTAGATATCTGTTTCATAGAACTGGAAGGGACCTTGAAAGGTCATCAAGTCCAGTCCTCTGCCTTCACTAGCAGGACCAAGTACTGATTTTGCCCCAGATCCCTAAATGGCCTCCTTGAGGATTGAGCTCCTAATCCTGAGTTTAGCAGGCCAATGCTCAAACCACTGACCTATCCCTCTCCCCATGGCAAAATGTTATGTAGGCAAAATGCTGTGTTAGTTCATGTAATCCAGATAACTGCAGGTGCAGGATGCTTCCTGAACAAGTGCAATTACCTGATTTTTCTCTAACCAGTGCAGAGTTTTGTCTCCACCACTGATGAGTATGAGTACTCTGCAATGCACAAACTGTTGACTTTTTTATTCTGTTTATAGCAGCAGGGATATTTTGCATGTGAGTGGTTTCTAAATGAACAGCATGTAGCTGGGCACAGAGGCAGCTGATCTTTTCTCCACTTTCTGTCACTTTTCCCAGTCTTCTTCCCTACAGGTGACATTGCCTACTTCACCCAGGGAGACAGGTTCAGTGTCTCCCAGAGAAGCCAATCAGTAACTTCCATCTCTCTGAACCCACATGTAAGGATGTCATGGATCTTGCTCTAGAGAGCTAGTCATCAATTTCTTGCTCAGCCCCAGCAGGTGTGGTTCAGAGGCTTGGGTTTTGGTTCCTCTTTCTCCTTCACTTCCCATTTATCGGTTTCTTCTAATCATGAATTGTTGATTGTTCCTCTTATCTTGTCTCTACATTCTATCCCTTTCTATTCCTGCTGCTGTAACTTTGCTTCATTCCATGTTTGCTTATGATCTATAGTACTGTAACCTCCTGCTCTTGCTCTGCAATGCACCTCTTTTCCCTCATCCCCCCTCCAGGCTACAGCTACATGACTCCCAAGATCGTATTTATTTTCACTGCTCCAGCCACATCACTTCTCAGATCCTTCACTAGCTTCTGTTCTTCAGCACTAAGTTCAAGCTTCTCAGACGTGAGTCCCCACTCTTGTCACAGCTGTTTAAGTCTAGTGTAACTTCATTGGCTTCACTCTGTGTAGCAGAGTGGAACAACAGACATCTCATCTGTAAGATACAGCTCCAATCTTGCATCTACACCCTAATACAACTCTCATCCCAACCCCAATTGCTGCTTAAACTCCTCCACATTTCCTAGCAAGCCTCTTCTCCCCCTGCGCTGGGCTTTGTGCCCTCTGCCATGCTGCCCTCTTCACTTGGACAGACTCAGAGTCCAGCCCACTTCAGTGAAGTCTTTCTACATTGGCAGTATCCCCTTTATTGTTGTTTCCTTCCTGTATCATATTCATCTGTAAGCTCTTCAAGACATAGACTGTGCTGCCTAAACAAGTCTCTGCAGAAGTGTGGTTAGTGGCTTCTTGGAATATTTGGGAGGCAAGCAGATTTCTCTCTTCTGAAGTGCCTGATCTGTATCTCATGCAGCTGGGAGGTGATTCCCAACCCAAGCTGACAGATTCACACTAGGTCAGCTCATAGACTCATAGGTCAGAAGGGACCAATATGATCATCTAGTCTGACCACCTGCACAAGGCAGGCCACAAAACCCTACCCATACACATTTATAACAACCCCGAACCCATGACTGAGTTATTGAAATCCTCAAAATTGAGATTTGAAGACCTCAAGCTGCAGGGAATCCACCAGCAAGCGACCCATGCCCCACGCTGCAGAGGAAGGCGAAAAACCTCCAGGGCCCCTGCCAATCCGCCCTGGAGGAAAATTCCTTCCCGACCCCAAATATGGCGATCAGCTAAACCCTGAGCATGTGGGCAAGACTCACCAGCCAGCACCCAAGAAAGAATTCTCTGCAGTAACTCAGTTCCCATCCCATCCAACATCCCCTCACAGACCATTGAGCAGACTTATCTGCCGATAATCCAAGATCAATTGCCCAAATTAAACTATCCCATCATAACATCCCCTCCATATACTTATCAAGCTTAGTCTTAAAGCCAGATAAGTCTTTTGCCCCCACTACTTCCCTCGGAAGGCTGTTCCAGAACTTCACTCCCCTAATGGTTAGAAACCTTCGTCTAATTTCAAGTCTAAACTTCCTAATATCCAGTTTGTACCCATTCGTCCTCGTGCCTACATTAGTACTAAACTTAAATAATTCCTCTCCCTCCCTAACGTTAATCCCCCTGATATATTTATATAGAGCAAGCATATCCCCCCGCAGCCTTCTTTTGGCCAGGCTAAACAAGCCAAGCTCTTTGAGTCTCCTTTCATAAGGCAGATTTTCCATTCCTCGGATCATCCTAGTAGCCCGTCTCTGAACCTGTTCCAGTTTGAATTCATCCTTCTTAAACATGGGACACCAGAACTGCACACAATATTCCAGGTGGGGTCTCACCAGCGCCGTATATAACGGCACTAACACCTCCTTCTCCTTGCTGGAAATACCTCGCCTGATGCATCCTAAAACCGCATTTGCTTTTTTAACAGCCATATCACATTGGCGGCTCATAGTCATCCTGCTATCAACCAATACCCCAAGGTCCTTCTCCTCCTCCGTCGCTTCCAACTGATGCGTCCCCAACGTATATCTAAAATTCTTATTATTAATCCCTAAGTGCATGACCTTGCACTTTTCACTATTATATTTCATCCTATTACTATTACTCCAGTTTACAAGGTGGTCCAGATCTTCCTGAATAGTATCCCGGTCCTTCTCCGTGTTAGCAATACCCCCCAGCTTCGTGTCATCCGCAAACTTTATTAACACATTCCCGCTCTTTGTGCCAAGGTCAGTATGCTAAAATAGGAATGTGGATGTTGCGGCACTGGTGAAGGCTTGGGCTAATTACCAAACCTTGGGCCCAGGAGATTGCGTGGGACTGAACTTGAGTAGCTAGCCTGAGATGTAACATCCACAGTGCTATTTTTCAGCACACTGTCTCAAGCAGAGCTAGTGTGAGTCTTATCTGCGTGGTCTGGGAGGCATGCACCCAGCTGCCATGTAGACCTACCCAAAGAGGCAGGGTTGGTGGCTCACTTTGTTGACAGCATTGGCATGACTAGTTGTCGGTGTAGTTCCTTCCTGTGGCAAGACTCTAACTGCCTTTTCTTTTCCTGCAGATAGCTTCATACTGAGGCCATGATGTTCTTTTAACAGCAGCTCAAGTCTCTGTGCCTGGGGGTGTGTGGCAGTGGAATGCATTTGCAATAGTTCAGGTGAGGAATTACTTCCATATGTCACTATAGCTTTTTAAGCTAATTATTTCAGTATTGTGCTGATATTTAAGGAGACACATTTCCACCCCTCCCCTCGAAATATAATTACGAGACTAGTGTATATAATTTACTGAAATCCATAGTTACACCCAAGACAGACTTACCTCTAGGTGGGGTCATCTTTTTCCCCTCCTTTGCCATCCCTAAGTGACTTGTGTTGGGCTCCCGTGGTGCCCAATTCAGAACTGACATAAGGGGGTGCAACTTTCTTGCCTTTCTGGTCACATCAGGTCTGAATTTGGACTTGTAAATCAATTGACCAGTTCCTGTGGATGATACAATCCTTTGATCTGAACAATAAACGTTCAGTATCTAGAAAATGAACCTTCTCATAAAGAGCCCATGGTTTATACAGGTTATAGTGCTATAGGAACTTGCATGGTATCTTGTTGTGGGCAGCATATTTTTAAAGTCTCTGTAGAAGGAGACCACTGAAAGGGAAGCACTTTTTTCCTCTTTCCTCCAGAAGGAGAAATGCTTTGTGGCATTTTTTTCTTAGAACACTAGGCTCTCAAAGATGGCTTAATACTGTAAGCATCTTGCTTGCAATTTATGGAGTCACAAGTTTCAGCCCCATCAGGATTGACTTGAACTTTCTGTAGTACACACCTGATTTCTATGAATTTAGGGTGTGTGTGGAGCAGGACATGTGTCAATGAGATTCAGAACTAAGGTCTCCTAATTCTCCATGGAGACTAAAGATCTGTGGCCCTCTTTCTGTAAGAGCAGATGTTTTACTCTGTGACCTTCATCTTTTGTTTTCCCCTCCCACTTGTCCATCTGGCTTCCATTCTTTGTTGAAGAGGTCTGCAGGTTTCCTGTAAAATGCTTTGGGACCCTGTGGAAGCCTGCCTGGAGCTGAATGGCCAAAGCCATGAGTTGACATCAGATAGTGGGTTACTCTTGTGGCAGCCTCACCAACACCCTTCCTGAGAGGGAGCAGGCAAGCCGCCTTCACTGACTTGCTGGCTCCCAATTGGTCAGTGTTTCCTCCTGGCTCTTCTAGACCCCCACAGCAACTAGTTTTGTTGGTAACCTGGCCTGTGTGGGTTTTCCTTGAGCTGAGGGGTGTCTGGATGCTGATGTCTTCAGCTGGGTGCAGAGAGAGCCCGATAGACCCCTGCTTTGGAAACATAAGGTAAAATTGTAAGATCTTTAAGACCGAGACTTTCTTGTTCTGTTTGTACAGCACCTAGCTCAGTGAGGTCCTGATCCATGACTGGGGCTTGTATTGCTCTTGCAGCTACGAATAGTAACCAAACTGAACTGTGTAGCTGGAAGAAGTGCTTCATGGTACCATTGTTATGTCTGTACGCTCTGTTCCATGAGGGTGGTTGAGAATTCTAGCACACCGTTCAGTGTGATCACGCTGTTAGTCAGCAGCATCAAAACACTGATTCCATTTGGTAATTTAGCCCATCTGAATAGATGAAGACCTAGTCTGCAAAGCTGATGTGTTTTGTGCTGTTCAGAAGGCAGTCGAATGCATGGTCCCTGGCCCACACCATTCATAATGTCAAGTCAAAAATGGCTGGAGACTTTTGGGGTTCCCAGCCTGAGACTTGGGGGCTGAGCCCCCAAAATTCCAGTCAGCGTTCATGAAAGTTGCAGATGTTCAGCACCTCTGAAAATCAGGTCCCAGGTATCTCTTGCTGAGCACCCAAAAATCTGTGGCCACTCTGGAAAATGTTAGCCGAACAGCACAATCCATCTCCCACTGAAGATAAGACTCCTGTTGAGGCAGCAGATAAACAAAAAGAAAATGTGCTGTGTTTTGATAGCTTTATTCCGGATGATGCTGTTAAAATTCAATAACTCCAAATTTACCTGATGCTGTACAAGAAATCCTAGAATATCAGGGTTGGAAGGGACCTCAGGAGGTCATCTAGTCCAATCCCCTGCTCAAAGCAGAACCAATCCCCAAACAGATTTTTGCCCCAGATCCTAAATGGCTCCTTCAAGGATTGAACTCACAACCCGGGGTTTAGCAAGCCAATGCTCAAAATGCAGAAGTGTTGTGGTCCCTGCATGAACATCTTATAGTCTAATCCATGGACACAAAGGAAATGGGATTTACTTGCAAATCAAGAGGAAGGAATAACCAGTGTCTTCTGTGGGCTCTCTTTATTTATTTTTATTTTTTAAAAAATAGGCTCACTGGTTATGTGCATCCTAGAATGGCCTTAAAGTGCTCAACTCCCAAGAATGTGGCTGGATGAGTGGGAGGGGATGATTTTCATGTGTCGGTCCACACTACCTGCCGGATTGGCAGATAGCAATCGATCTATTGGGGATCTATTTATCATATCTCGTCTTGACATGATAAATTGATTCCCTGAATGCTCTGCCGTCGACTCCGGAACTCCACCAAAGCGAGAAGCAGAGTCGACGGGGGGAGCCACAGCCATCAATCCTGCACCGTGAGTACGGGAGGGAAGGTGATCTAAGATATGTCAACTTCAGCTATGCTATTCTCGTAGCTGAAGTTGCATATCTTAGATCATTTCTCCCCCCCACCGCCTTGCCAAGTGTGGACCAGGCCTAAGGGAAGTTGTGGACAAAGTTTTTTCAGGAATGGGAGGAGAGTGAACATAGACTGGTATAATGGCCAGAATGAAGATTGTCTGGGGAACTGTAACGAAACGCTATCAGGCCTGTAGACCAAGGTTGCACTATACGAGAACTTGAGGGAAGCCTGGATATCAGATCTGATTGTATCTCTGCTGCTTTAATTAGTGTAGCAGCATGACCTAAGTGGGCTAAAAATTACAGGTTGGGTGGAAGAAGTGAACACTAAGGAAAGGTGGTGGTCACTTGTTATGTAGTGGGGAGGAAAAGAATGCAAAGGCTAGCAATCGGCACAGAGGACACAAAATGTCCTTCAGTGGACACAATACTTAAAGTACATACAACTTACTCTCTAGTGACATACTCATTTCATATCTCTTGTCTAGATGGATCAACATTAAATACTAGACTAAAAGCGGAGTGAAGCCAGAATCAAAATGACTAAGTGCAAACTTGTTCTGTTAAGACATGGGGAAGGAGCCTGGAACAAAGAGAACCGCTTTTGCAGCTGGGTGGATCAGAAGCTGAGCAGCGATGGGATAAAGGAAGCTCGGAACTGTGGGAAACACCTCAAAGCACTAGGTTTTCAGTTTGACCATGTGTTTACATCCATCCTAAGCCGTTCTATTCAGACTGCTTGGCTGGTGTTAGAAGAGATGGGGCAAGAATGGGTTCCCACCCAAAGTTCATGGCGTCTGAACGAACGCCACTATGGTGCACTGATAGGTCTCAACAGAGCCGAAATGGCTCTGAACCATGGTGAAGAGCAAGTGAAAATATGGAGAAGAAGCTATGATGTTACTCCACCTCCCATAACTGCATCTCATCCTTACTACAAAGAGATCTATAATGATCGCAGATATAAATGCTGTGATGTGTCACAGGATAAACTCCCAAAGGCTGAAAGCTTAAAAGAAGTTCTGGAGAGACTCCTTCCCTATTGGAATGAAAAGATAGCACCAGAACTGAAAAGCGGCAAAATGGTCCTCATATCTGCTCATGGAAACAGCACTAGGGCACTGCTCAAGCATCTGGAAGGTAAAGATTTTCACAATCTTTCTGCTTTAGTAGTAACAGTAACCAGGCTTCTGTTTTGTTTAAAAAGTGCTCTTCTATGCTGATCCAACCTTGGTTTTGCATTTGATACATAGAGCCAGTTTTGCCACACTTGCAACAGTACACTCTCTTAAATGGCAAGCAGCATTTGATCCCATAAAAGAGTTCTTATGGGAGCTTTAATATCTGTGGTGTTGAAGGACTAAATAATAGGTTGATCTCTTGCACTGCCTTCCTCCCATCCGATTTTTGTTCAACACAATGTGTTTGCTTTATTTCTTCATCTTCTAAGTGATTAGATTTACAGCAGTGTAAAAAAGGAGGGTAACCAATCCAGCTTCGGCGGAGTTAATAGACACCAGTGTGACCAAGATCAGAATCTGGCCCTCTTTTGTTTTTGTTCTGGTTTTTGTTTTCCCCTCTGTCCCCTATTTTACTGTGATGATTGATACAAACAGATTTTATACTGTTTTTCCACTCACCATATCATTGAAGTGCCTGGCTATAAGTGTGTGAGGGGAACACTTATCTGTTACTGTGATGTGTCACGAGCAATTACTCTTAAAAAGATATACATCACTGATACGTCAGTGTTGTATTGACTTACTGTTTCGGGTAGATGCTTATTAAAACATTCATCTATGCATATACTGTCCTTTACCAGTGAACAGCTAAACTTGCATTCCTGGACCTTACAGAGGTTTGCTGATTCCTTTAGGGGCTGAGGAGGTGTGAGCTGGGATAGACCAGGGCCAATTTGAGACAGGTTTTTATACAGACATGGGTCCAAGTTTAGGTCCTCCAGAAACTAGCACAATCCACCTTCCTGTTCTTCAGTTACGAATGTAGGTCCTGGTCCCAGTGACTTTTTTAACCATGATTTTGTAATCTGCTAGAGGTGTAGTCACCTCTGCTGGTTGCAAGTAGAGAGAAGTGCTGTGTTACACTAGCTTGTATCATCAGGTCCATGTTTGTGTATCTGCACCTAACTGCACTGCCCAACATCATTTTCTTTCTAGGACAGTCTGGGCAAGTATTGTCTCACCAAAGTGTGCAGAGAACATACACTCCCTGCTCTCTGGTTACCATGCTAGGTGTATTCTGGAAAGTACTTCACAGAGCTGGGAAGAAGATTGCTAAACCAGTTATACTCATGTGGTATGGATGTCTTGTGCCCACAAAAAAGTGCACTGAATCAGTTACAGGAAAACAGTCATGTACCATCCAAGCCCACTGGCAAGGGAGATATACTGCTCGCTGAGCACAGTTCCTGCGTAACTTTTAACCACACTGTACGCAGACACAAACCGTGTTCGGAGCCAGCAATGTCAGTGACTAACTCTACAGAATATAGAGTGAGTTAGTAACCAGTCTGTCCTGCACCAACTGGATCTTGGTGCAGGTGTTGGAGGAGAGTTAGATCTGGTTACAACTCCCTGATTATGAAGCTACAGCTGTCCAATCCTCAGCATAAGTTAGATTAGCCTAGGGACTGCTGTAAGCATAAATCAGATGTGTATGGTGACTTAGGGACCATACACATGTACTACAGCAGAGAAATAACACAGCCGAGCAGAGTTGCATCCTTCTGGTCACACCCCAACATGCCACTTTCTTTTCTGATCTAATACTCTATCTATACTTGAGCAAAACTCCCACTGAAGTTAAATGTGGCTATGGAGGCCTTACCCTCTCAGGTGCTGACCCTTTCCTGAAAGGTGTTGAGCTCCTTGCTGGAGTCCTACCTGAGTAGATTCTGCTGTCTTTTTAAGTAACAAATGAATTTGTGTGGCCCAACAATTTTGAGTGGCCGCTGTCTTTTTGGTTGACCAACTTGGGATATCTTGGACCTGACTTTGTTCAGAGGTTCCAAACACCTGAGGTTCCCATTAACTCAGCTGGAGTTGTGGGTTCTTGGCACATCTGAAAATCAGGCTCACGATATCTGAACATAGGTATTAAAAATCTGTGGCTGCTTCTGAATGTTTTGGTTCTATTTTGAGACTACAACTGAATATTCCTTGATTTAAGCCAAGAGGCTTTGAACGGAAGTAAGTACTAAAAGATTTTCCTTTCTTAGGTTAAGACAGGTAAAATAACACATAGTTAATCATTTCAGAGAAACTTTCAGCAAAAGACTTTCTAAAGAGGTTTTGCTGACTCAAGATCTTTTTTTAAAAGGAAACACAGCTGCTTCTAAATCCCGGCCAAGTATTTCCTTGGACATGAACATTGCCCTCATGATGGTTAATTACAACAAAGCTTGAAAGGCTCAGGCTTGCTAACTACATTACAAAAAAAACCTGCTCTGGAGCCGCAGACTTTCCTGGCTGACAAGGCTTAGCAGGATGTGTTGAAATTTCCATGGAAGATGGCTTTTAAAAAAAACAAAAACAGCCAAGCAATTCTGCTGAAAACAATATTTAACACAGATTGGGGGAGACACACTCCCTCTCCTTTCTCTCCCCCCATGCGTTTGGAGGTGAAACAAACCCCTGCACAGAGATTAGTGTTTAAGTGATGCATAATTCCTCAGCACAGGAGTGAATTTCACCCAAAGTAAACTGTTTAAAAGCTCTCATTTCTACAGCATCAACTCTTCAGTAACTCCTTCAGGCCCAATTTTATCCTCAGTGCAATTCTCCTGAAGTCAGTGACAGATAAATATGGCTCTGTGGTTTGTGTGATCCTGCCCATTAATGCAAAGTGGGATATAAAATTGTCCTCCAAGAGCATGTGCTGTTTTTGCCCTGGTCAGGTAATCTGTGACAGTGGTAGATGCCTTTAGAGCTAAAGGGAGATTTCCTGATGCTCACAGTACAGCTAGGTGTCAGCTCCCATTGAATGTCAGTAAGTCTTGGGTGTCCAACTTCTATTTATGCTTTTGAAAATCTTCCCCCTTAAATTCCTTTTTCCCCTCTCTGTTTTGTGCTTGCTGGTTGAAGCTTCTTGCAGCACCCTGGCTGCCTGTAACTGTGTATATCTACATTGTGGTTTTGAGAAGGGGGGGGGGGGGATTAAAAATAGAAATTAATGAAAGGACATACAGCATGACCCGATCACATGCGTTTAAGGGCCAGAGATGGTGATGCTAAGATTTAGTAGCAGTACAGCAGTCTAACTTCAAAGGCTGGATTCCCTTCATTGCTTCAGTGTGAAGCTGGGGTGCACGCAGGAGAGCTCCTTAAATACTTCTGCAAAGGAACCTGCTGCATTTTTCCTGGTAACTGGGGCTTCAGACTTTGAGGACCCTTCTATAAGAGCCCCAGGTGTAGTGCTTTCTACTGTGAGTAGTCTTACAGTATAATTTCAAGGGGACAACTTGCAGAGGGGCTTATGGAAAAGAGACTGCAGCCCCAGGCTGTTAGGTTTGCCCTGCATGCCTTACATAAGGAACCTTCTACATCCCTTCCCAGATGACACTCCTTCCTCACTGTGGGCTCACTGAGTGCTCCTTCTGGATACAGGTACTGCAGGAGCAACTGAGTTTCCCTTCCATGTGGATGAAAGGGGAGAGCCACATATGCTTTTGGGAGGCACTGTTCTCTTCTTTGCTCTCCACTGAAATGCAGCCTCCTCTGGCGTAAAACCCAGTTGCTGTTTAACAGTATTGTGCAATTGTCAGGACAGGCAATGAAGAAAAAATACTGTATGCTGTTGAAACTGTGGGCATGACACAAAGCAGGCTGGGTTGCTCAGTGTCAGACTGGGCCAGGAAAATCAAGCTCTTGGGCTGGGCTATCACCAGGAGAGGACAACGACTCACCAGAGTCAGAAGCAGTGCTTCTCAATTGGCAGGCAGGCAGCGTAGCACCTCCCTTTGTTGTCTTCTGTGTTCAGGACATGATGCTAATGAGGCTGACATGTATGTGCAGGAAGGGCACATGTGCAGGGAATGATCTGTGTGTGAACCCTGGCATGACAGAGTGTTGGAGGCTAACAAGTGAGCCAGCCCTCTGATCACTTAAGGTATGTCTACACACAGCAAAGAAGAACCCAGGTCTGGCCCATGCCAGCCAACTCAGGCTTACAGGACTCGGATTGTTTCATTGCTGTGTAGACTTCCAGGCTCAGGCTTGAGCCTGGACTCTAGGACTTGGCAGAGTGGGAGGGGCCCAGACCTTGGGCTTTAGACTTCTGGACTCAGGCTACACAGCGATGGAACAGCTGCATAGCCTGAGCACCGTGAGCCTGAATTTGCTGACATGGGCTAGTGGTGCGTTTTTCTTTGCTGTGTAAATGTACCCTTAGGCACCATAAGTTCCTCTGGAGAAAGCTAATTAATCACATTCCCCAATCAGTCTGGGGACTGATTAACCATCAGCTGAGTGGGAGGTGGAAGATGATGTCTGGGATAGGAGAGCTCAGTATGCTCTGAGATTGCAAGGGAGGAGATCTGTTTCTTCACCTCTGTGGGAAGGGGTGAGAAACCACTGTAAATACTTTCCTGCACAAGATGTATTCAGGTTGGTGAGACTATAAATGTGAAGGTGCTAGGCACTGGAGAGTCTAAGTGGTTTCTAGGCATCAGAGGGTGAGGACTGAGCATGCCTTCTTACACCTTGCTCTGTGCCCCTCACTGGCTAGTTTATAATTGTCATTGTTGGGCAGTGGCAGACTGAGACTGCTTTAAGTTTGGCCTGTGGGAGAGAATTTTAGAGGCAGAATATAGTTTCCTTAAAGAGGATTTTGCCAGGACCTTGGCTTAAAACCTCACCATGTGCTGGTACTATGATGGGTTCTTTGACCACCATATGTGGTCAAGACATCAATGTCATGGTCCATCTGAAAAGTAGCACTGCCATCCTAGCACAATGATGGATCATGTCTTCCCTCCAAGCCTATTAAAAACAACAACATCTTACGGGTCATGGGAGTGAGACCTATTTCTAATACTCCTGAGGGAATTCTGCGCCACTGCACATGCACAGAATTTATCTCCCCTGCAGATTTCTTTGCTTCCCTGCAGAAAAATGACTTTCTGACAGGGAAGCAAAGGGAAGACACATGAGTGGTCATGGGACCCTCCCCAGCAGTATGTTTTAGGTGCCCAGGGCAACTGGCAGAGAGGTAAATCACTGTGGGACAGGAGGCGGACTGGAGAAGACCTAGCTGGTGGCTCCTACCCTGTGCTGGGCTCAGCTGCTAGTCCTGGCTGGGCTGGAAAGGGTAGGACTTTCTCTTCCCCTGTACGGCATGTGGGGCGTGTCAGACCCATGCCCAGATTTCTCCCCTGGCTCTAGGAGGAGCAAACTCTCCCTCTTCCCTCCCTTCTCCCCCAGCTTCCTGCCCCCATTGCTCCTTGAGCTGCAGGGGGAGGGATCCCTGTACAGGGAGCTGCTCCCCCTTCTACCCAACCCTCATGTATCCAGACCCCCTCATACTCAGACTATTCTGCCAACCCTACTCCCTTCACTGTACCCAGAGCAAGCCCCACTCCCCTGCAAAGTCCCATAATGGTTGCACCCCAAACCCCCCCAACAAGCCGCTGTGCACCTAGATCCCCTCTCTACCCAAATCCCCCACCAAGCCACCTGTGCCCAGATTGTCCCACACAGAACCTTTTTGCCCCACACCTGGATCCGCCCCCCACACTAAGCCCTTCCACACTTGGATCCTGCTGGGCTGAGCCTGCCTGCTCATATGTGGTGCACCTGGCACAGATGGGCAGGGCCCTGGGGTATGTCTTTGCGCTGGGTCGGGGTTGGGTGTAGCCTTGGTGTGGGGAAAGCTGAACAGTGATCTTTCACCTCTGTGTGGCCAGTGGCCTGTGCTCCCCAGTGCCATGCTGGAACCTCCACACTTATTTGACAAATACAATTTGCAGAATTTTAAAATATTTTATGCAGAATTTTTAGTTTTTTGGCACGGAATGCCCTCATGAGTGTTCTATGTAATTTGCTACATTAATGTAAATATGTCCTTTATTTTGCTTCCTTGGTTTCACTAAAGCAATCTGAGTACCATAAAGATTAGTAGCCAGATTCTGCTATTATATCTGTGTAAATCCAGACTTTTTAATGGAGTTCTCTGTAGGGGGCCAGATTTGGATCTTAATTACACATACTGCCAACAGGAATAATACATTGGAGCCTCATTTAATAATCTAAACATCCATGGCCAAATTCTGCACTAGCCATTAATGGGGTTGCAACTGTGTGCAGGCTGTCAGGGAATTTGATTAGTACTGTGCAAAATACTGTACATTCTGTCTGAAGAATCATGTCCCGAAGATACAGTTTGGGTGCAAGGACTGCTTAATTGGGGCAGATATTTGGTGTGGCTTTTGTGTGTTTTGCTGTAACCATAGAGATGGAAGGAAAGGAAAAGCTTGTAAATAGTAAGACAATGACCTCATAGGGGTTCTGAAATATGTAGGTTGCTTATTAAAAGCAGATGAGAAAAGCTGGACTGATTCTTGAAAATGAGTCACTTCAGAAAGCCAGTGCAATCAGACTCCCATCTACAATATTTTCCTCAACAGAAATGTTTCAGAGCAGTAATTTGTATGTTACCCATTAAACAAAATTTAGTGAAACTCCTGTTCCAATAGTGACTTCTGCTTATCCAGCAAGTGCTGTCCTCCTTCCCTTGCAGAGGGAATCCTCAGATGCTGCAATTACATCACTCTGATAACACAAGGTTGCCTAAAGTGTCTGGACGAGAGGCTGGAATCTGGCTCCAAGGGTGTCCTTAAGCCTGCAGGGTGACGTGTACTACAAAGGGGTAAATCTCTTATAAGAACAAACCTCAAACAAAGGTTTATTTCTAGGACGTTGAAGAAGGATAATGGCATAAGAAATCTTTAACACTTGTGCAGTCCAGTGAGTTTCAGTGGATCAAATTTGGTAGCATAAATGTGCTTGGAAACTAGCTCTGATACAACATTGCAATAACTTATTAGACCTTCTCTTTACAAAGTAAGGATCACTTACTTCATCTGCTCCTGAAATGGGTCCTGCCATCACTGAGGTGGAATGCGGTACCTGTTTAACAGTGTACAAAAACATCACACAACACTGTGGGACAGTAAGTAGAAAATAGAATGCCCACTTGCAACTTCAGGAGGAATTTTAGGTAGGCAGAATGCAAATATCTGGGTTAGACTCTCCCCAAGACACAAGTACTATACTATAGGATTGCAAGTAGGGATGTAAATAACATTAAAAAAGTTAACCGTTTAAGCAAAATATATTTTTTTAAATGGTTAACAGATTAAAGGGCCGGCTGGAGCTGCTCGGGTCAGCTGGCGTGGGGGTTAACGGTTAAGGTGGGTTAACTGGTAAGACTAATGTTTTCTGGTTAACATTTTACATCCCTAATTTGCAAATGACCATGAGTAGGCAAAACCTTACTCTTCAGACTTCTGAAAGACCACATCTCTAGTAACACTGTACCCACTAACACTGTGCTGGGACACTGGCTTGGTATTAACTCTGAGGAATGAGTCCTTCCTACTGAATCATAAGTATTGTGTCCTGCAGCACCTAGGTATTCTTGGAGGGCCAGTGTTCAAGTACTGACCTTATCTTACCCTGCTTAGATGGGGAGAGAGGATGGGATCTCAGCATGGACTGGTATGGATGCAGAAGTGCAGTGAAAGGTCACTTGGCTTGTGTTACTGTGTGTGAAGTAACTGGATAGCAGCTTTAGCTGATGCTTATGCTAGTCAGAGTGGCATGTTTCCAGTGTCCTGATTGCTGTTCAATGTCTTAGCCAGGCTGGCTGGCTGGAAGTGCTCTTGGATTTTATCTGTGCAGTTTTCAGCATGCAACTGAAATGGGTGCCCAATGTGCTTAATAAATATCTTTATTCTGAGTAAAAGGCTCCCATGTGCAAACACTCTCATTGTGGTAAAAGTAACCAAGCAGGTGTGAAGCACCTCTCTTGGATTTCTTCCTCCTTTTCTCCTCAACCTTCACCTCTCACCTTTTGGCTGTGATTTTCTTGGGTGGCAGCATAATCTAAACAGTCTGGGCATTTCTTAGGCTGTGGAGTAGACATAGCTTCTGTCTGCAAAACTTGTGTCCACTCGTGTGTGAATATTCCACCACCTGAGCATTGCAAGTTACACCGACATAAGCACTTGTGTGCACAGGGAGAGCTGCTCCTGGTGACATAGCTTCTGCTGCTTGCTAGAGGTGGGCTTTTTATGTCGAGAGCTCCCGTCAGCATAGTGTGTCTTCACCAGATGTGCTGTGTCTGTACTGAATAATGGCCGAATTTTAGAGGGGAGAACACAGCAATTCCTTGCTTGTAGAAGGTCAAATTCTCCATATTTGTAAGGAAGTCAGTTAATCTGCACGTTTACATCAGGGTGAATTTGGTTTATAGATTATAAAGTGCTTAAGGATCCTTTAGAATGAGCGCCATGTGAATTTTTGCAATCATTAGTGTTACAAACACACAACCTTGAATACAAGACACATGTCCTACAGCCTTTATTTAAATGAAGAATACAGCAGCCCAGAGTTTTTAGAATTCCCATGCAGAAAGTTTATTGACTTAAGAGTGTGCTCTCAGAATATAGTAGTCTCTTTTGGGGTTCTTGGAGCTATTGCTTAGAATTCTTCTGTTCTCAGCCAGTGTCAACTGTCTTACAGACTGACTTTGATCAATTATAGGATAGTGAGTGAAGCTGTCAAACTTTGGTGCTTGCATTTTGCAAGGGTTTATATGAACATCTCTCCAGCTGCATATGTCCTCCTGAATTTTGGGGTTTAAACCCAAATCAGTCATTTGAAACAATAGTCTTGCTTCAGTTCACACTGAAACCACAAATGAGATTTGCTCATGAGATCTGTGAACTTTACTTTTTGTTTAGCTTTTTTTTTAATTTAAAGGAGTGTACAGTTGTGGAGCGATATAAGTATCCTATTAGGATTAATCTGCCATCCTGTTCCCATGGGCAGAAGAATTTTATTGTTTAACTGCTCTGAAAGTCTCTCAAACAATGGAGAGCTTTAAATGAAGTTAAATTTTTATTAAAGCAACTGATAGTTCAAGTTGTGATCAGTGTTTTTCTTGCACTCATGGTAACAGTGCTGCTATGAATGTCTTGATTGTTTATATGTTGGTCATTCCCTTTCACTTAATGTGAAAATCATTTGTCAGTTTATACCCCTTTGCTCTGTGAGAACTGTCTGTCTGTTTTCTTAGCTGCTCACCTGTACTTTGCCTCTTGTCCTTTTGTCCATTTGGCATGTTAGTCTATTTAGAAAGTTGGTTGTGTTTATTTTCTGAACTTGTATTGCTTCAGGCTACCTAGCTTTCCAGTTACAATCTGCTTCTGTAACCCCCTTTCCTAAAGGGGATCCAAGACATTATCAACAACTTTCTCTCTTGCACAGATGTTTGTAGGGTGGAAATGTATGTGTGGACATGTGAAAATTTTGCCCCAAGTACATACACAATTACTTAGTCATATAGGAGCCAAAGGCTATGTCTACACTTGAAGCTGGAGGTGCAAATTTCCAGCTCTAAAAATAGCATAAAACAACTAATCCCTTCACCTGCTCACCTAGCTGTGGCTACACTCTGTTTTTAATGCGCTAGCTTGAGCAGAGCTAGCATGGGTATGTCTCCAGGAGTTGGAATTTACACCTTCCAGCTCAAAAGTGTAGACACTGAAAGTCAAGGGCTCCAAAATCACTCAGATGCTTTTGAAAATTTTACCCATTATGTAGAAACAACCCGCAATGACTCTCTGGCTACATTTAAATCCTGATTTTGAGCTGTCTGTTTGGTATGTGCGGGCCCGTGTGTGTTTTGAGAAGGACTGATTGAGGGTTTTTTCTAGTGATTTATGTGATCAGTACAATACAGCTTTATTGTGTAGTCTGTCTTACAGAATCTCCGTCCCCAAAATGCTTCAGAATTAAAAACAAGTGGACTTCAATAGAAGTAGGAGAGAGAAATGGCCATCTTTTGTACAGTCAACCAGGTGGAAAGAGAGAGGGGAAAACTGCTCCAGATGGTGGCCTCTGCAGAAAAGACCCATCACTGATCGCGCTGACTGCCACAGACAAACACGTGTAGACAGAAATAAGCCTCCCTTTACTCTAGCAATTTTCTCACTGTTGATCTGGCAGCAGTGGGAGCAGTAATGTTGGGTGGGCACAAGTGTTCTTACTACCATGTTGTCTAGTGTAGGCCAGGTGCAGACTTTTGTGCCAGACCTAAAGTTAGGATGACCCAGCTACAGTGCTCAGGGTGTGAAACTCCACCCCTCCTGATGGATGTAGTTAAGCTGACCTAACCCCAGGTATAGACAACACTAGGTCAACAGAAGAATTCTTCCGTAGGCCTAGCTACTGCCTCTCAGGGAGGTGGATTACCTTTGCTGGCTGGAGAATCCTTCCCCTTGGTGTCAGTAGTTTCTACGCCAAATCACTGCAGTCGCACTGGTGCACCTATGCTGCTGTAGCATTTCAAGAGTAGACAAGCCCTGGTACTGGTAGCACTGTGGTGGAGCTATATCAGTGAAGGCCAAGGGTATGGCTACAGCTGCACTGCTATCACACTTCACTCTAGATACCAGCAGTGCTTAGTGGAGGGGTTCTCCCATCAGCATAGATAATCAGTCTCCCTGAGAGGCAGTAGTTAGGTTGATGGAAGAATTTCTGTCAGCATAGTGCTGTCTGAGGTGGGGTGGGGTGTCTGTGGTTGGGTCGGCTTAACTCCATTGCTCGGGGTGTGGATTTTTCACAGCCCTGGGACCTATGCCACTGTAAGGTCCCAGTGTAGGTCTGCCCTAATAGTGGGAGAATTAAGTCTGTCTTTATAGACAAGGTTTATGAGAGAAGCTGGAGCGTTCAGGGTTTTAAAAACAGGGAGGGGTAATCCTGAATAGCCCTTTTTGAAGAGACTGACAAATTGGTTGTGTAGCAGAGGCAGTTTCATACTGCAGTTGCGCCTTTGGGCACTAATTAAAGATCAGCGCCCTGCCCTGCTATGCACTGTGCAGACATACTGTGGAAGGCAGGGGAGGGAAGTCCCTGCCCAAAACAGTCTTCAAGGAAGATGTGTTCTGCTGGCAGATTTTCTTACCTGCCTCACTTATGTGGCCCAAAGGGAGAAGAAACTGATTTCATTTCCTCTGCTGGGAATTCCCCCATTGATATCTGTGATGGGTTGGCTCACAGACACCCCCTTGGGAGCTGCCAACTGATGTGTCAAGACTACCTCTGCTCCTGTTTTCCCTGCCAGCTCAGGACTCCAGCACCCTGTCTTCTGAGCCAGACGCACCTGTCTGCTCCAACAAAGACACAGGGTCTGAATTACTTGCCCCAAAGCTACAGGTTTACCTGAAAACAGCTAACAGAAGTGTGCTTGTCTTTAGCACTTAGATGCCCAACTCCCAATGGGATCTAAACCCAAATAAATCCGTTTTATCCTGTATAAAGCTTATGCAGGGTAAACTCGCCCTTTGTTCGCCCTTGTCATAAACAGATAGCTAAGGGTTAATGTTTCTTTTACCTGTAAAGGGTTGACAAAGGGAACCAAACACCTGGCCAGAGGACCAATCAGGAAACCGGATTTTTCAAAGCTCAGGGGAGGGAATTTTTTGTGTCTGTGTCTTTGTCTGGCTCTCAGCTATGAGAGGGGATCTCTTCTATCTGTAAGCTTCTAATCTTCAGTTTCAAAGTTGTAAGTACAAAGGTAGAAAAAACAATAGGCTGTTTTTGTTGGTTTTTTTGTATTTACATGTGTGTAGTTTGCTGGAATGTTTAAATTGTATCTCTTTTTGAATAAGGCTGTTTATTCATATTTTTCTTTTAAGCAATAGCCTGTGTGTATTGTCACTTGATGCAGAGATCATGTTTATGTTTTTTTCTTTTTTTATATAAAGCTTTCTTTTTAAGACTTGTTTGAGTTTTTCTCTCTGGGTAGGCTAAGGAACGAAGGGGAGGGAAATTCTCTTTGTGTTAGATCTACGGAGGGTGAAGCTCTGCAGCACCAGGGAATTGGTGGGAGGGGAAGAGAGAGAGAGAATCATTTCTGTTTCCTTGTATTTGGTTGTCTCTTTGTGGAAGAGAGGAGACATGCTTCTTGGTATTGTGATGTAAAGAGGTTGCATCAGTAACTCTCAGGTTAGCCCAGAGAGGAAATTCTGGGTGGGAGAAGAGGGGGAAGGGAAGTGGGTTATTTCCCTTTGTGGTAAGACTCAGGGCTTCTGAGTCTTGGGGTTCCCCAGGGAAGGGTTTGGGGAGACCAGAGGGAGCCAAAACCCTGGAATTTTTGGCTGGTGGCAGCGAGATCAAATCTAAGCTGGTAATTAAGCTTAGAGGGGTTCATGTAGGCACCCAGATTTCTGGACGCTAAGGTCCAGATTTGGGAATGCTTATGATAGCCCTCTATAACACTGATGGAGCAAACAACTGTGCATCTCTAAGTATTAATACATACTTGAGTTAATAAGTAAAAAGTAATTTTATTAAATACAGAAAGTAAGATTTAAGTGGTTGCAAGTAGTAACAGACAGAACAAAGTCACCAAGCAAAATAAAACAAAACACGCAAATCTATGTCTAACTAAACTAAATACAGATAATCTCACCCTCAGAGATGCTTCAGTAAGTGTTTGTTTGTTTGTTTGTTTGTTTTTTGTTTTTTTGTTTTTGTTTTTTCCTCCGACTGGACACCTTCCAGGCCTGGGCACAATTATTTCCCCTGGTACAGCTCTTGTTCCAGCTCAGGTGGTAGCTAGGGGATTCTTCGTGATAGCACTCTCCTCCCTTTGTTCTTTTCTAACCCTTTATATATCTTTTGCATAAGGTGAGAATCCTTTTGTCTCTCTGAGTTCCCACCCCCTCCTTCTCAACTGAAAAACACCAGGTTAAAGATGGAATCCAGTTCAGGTGACATGATCACATCACTGCAAGACTTCATTACCCACTTGCGGGTATACAGGAAGACTTAGGGGTAAAACCTCCATTTGCAGACAGTGGTCCTAGTTAATGGAAGTCATCAAGATTCCAAACCACCATTAATGGCCCACACTTTACATAATTACAATAGGCCCTCAGTTATACTTCATATTCCTAATTTCAGATACAAAAGTGGTACATTTATACAAATAGGATGATTACACTCAGTAGATAAGCTTTGTAGTGATATCTTACAAGAGACCTTTTGCATGAAGCATATCTCAGTTACATTATATTCACTTATTTTTATAAAACCACATAGACTGCACAACATCCCGTTCAGGTCAGCCAAAACTGCAACCAGCGTGTTACTGCTCTGCCTCAATATGAGTGAGCTTTGCTGCTGCTAAGCTATGTATCAGCTCCCCAACGCACCAGCTTGTCTGCCTTGCCCAGCAAATTCTTCAGGGTGCTGCCAGTCCACACCTTGCCTTGCAGGTAACAATCAGTGAACCCCAGCTCCCAAGTTCCCCAGAGACGTCTCTTTGCAGTGTCCAGTCCCTCTCCCTAGACACTCACAAGAAGGTATTGCATTTGTTGCCTCCAAAGAGGGCCCATCAACCTGTCAGGTGAGCTGGAGACATACACTGAAGTGAAGTGCAACAGCAGCGTGAGAGGGCTTTGTAAGAAAACAAGAATAAGTTTATTGACAAAGAATATAGGTTTCAGTGACTTCAAGTAAGACTGAAAGAGAGGAAAGGTTACAAGCAACAAAACATGATTTCTAGTGACTTAAACTGTAACTTGCTGAAGTAAACTTTTTGTCCAAGTAGGTTTCTCACCTGTAGTCAGCCCCCAGAGACTTTAGTGCCCTTGAGTGAAGGTTCCACCTTTCTTATATTTCAAGAGTTCTGACTCCTTGTGTCTCTCAGGTGATGAATGCCAAAAGGGCTTTCTGTTCCTGCTTATATTTCCCAACAGCCATTGTCTCTATTTCAAGAGGGAGGCAGGCTTCCTGGAGGTACAGCATCCCCTGTTGTGATCATTAGTGGGAAATCTCTCCTGCACTGCCTAGTTTTGATGGCTTTGTTTACCTTTTATGTAAGTGTACTTTCATTGTTTCTGGCCTCACCTGGCTCAGTTTACACTGGAGCCGCAGGCAAAACATTTTTGTCTGGGAAAGCCTGGACTTACGCACTGTGTGCTGAACACACTTTAGGAACATAGTTCCAGCACATCTCTCTAATTCCTTATACACTGCCTGCACATAAATCACACTAATATTCATGCCCAGCTTCTTACCAGTTTGCATATGACATCCTACACAGTGCGTCCAGCCTGATGTGAGTTAGGGTATGGTGTGCACTTTGCCAGTTGGCATTTAGGGACTCTCAGGGTCACAGAAGGGAAGTTTCCAGTGTGCATCTAGCTGGCTCCTATGCTACCCCTCCATGTCCTGTTCCAGCTGACTGAGAGTCTCCTAGGGACTGTTGCCAGCTCTCATAAGTTAGTGCTAACCTGCACTGGGGCTAGGATTGAGCCTGGCAGATAATCAAGAAGCCATAACGGTCCCTGCGCCTCAAATCCTTGCTTAGCTGAACAGATTGCTGCTGCAGCAGTGTGTGTGAACCAATGTCTTTAGAGATACTTGGGGGGGCAATCTTAAGGCAGGAGGTTGCCTTGTGCTGGGTTTAATTGTGTGGCATTTTTTGTTCTCTTTTTTGCAGGCATCTCCGATGAGGATATTGTTAATGTTACCCTCCCTACTGGCGTGCCTGTGCTCCTTGAACTCGATGAGCATCTGCGTCCTCTTAGCCGTCACCAGTTTCTAGGTGATCAAGAGGCTATCCAAGCTGCCATCAGAAAAGTGGAAGATCAAGGGAAAGTCAAACCTGTTGAGAAGAAATAATGCTTCTGGATGCTGCCCCCACTCCCTTGTGTGTGTGGTAATAAGTAGTGCTTTGTGAGTGTTAAGTTGCACTTTGAGCTTGTTAATTTTAAATATTAATTAGGAGTGCTAGTTATGTGTTAGGTTAGTACACCAGCCTTTCACCTTTGGAGGCTAGAGTTCAAATCCCAATGTGGGTTACAGGTGAAAAGGCAGCAGCTGATTTCATCCTAAGCGGTAGTAAGGAAAACATAAAATTGTTACAGTCTGCCACAAATCTTTGCTCAAGAAAGGCCCAAGCCAGCAATATGGTAGGGTATATTACAGGTCAGGATTAAGAACTATTGGCAGAGCTCTGTGAGGAAAGCTTGCACTGCAGAACACCTGGCTCCCCATAACATTTGAAGTCCCTTGCTTTCACAAGTACTAAATGCTCCCAGTTTGCAAAAAGTATGTATTTGGTAGTAAAGTGCCAGTTAGTTTGTTCTTTACTGGAAGTCCTCTTAAGAAGCCTGCCTGTGGCACTAGCATATGCATTAGAGGCAGTTCTCTGTTCATCTTATTGCAGCTGTGCTTGAGAATGCTCTTTTGCTAGCAGCTCACTTTTTTGTGCTTCAAAAATATCTTGTGGCTTGACTCTTCCAAGGCTAATTCTTGCTCCAGAAAAAGTGCAGTCCTACTATCCACACAGTGGAGTGGGGTGTGCTTGGAAGAAGTCGTCTCTCTATCGTTCCCCCTTTTGCCTTGCTTTCAAAACCAGTCTTTAGGGCTTAATTCTGCTAGGTTGAACTAGTGATAGGTGAAGGATGGCCCAGTGGTTGGGGCACTGGCCTGGGACAAGGTAAACCCAGGTTCAACTCCCTGCTCTGCCACAGACTTTTTTTTGTGTGACCTTGGACAAGTCACTTAGCCTCTCTGAATACGTTGACACAGCCCACAGTCTGGGTCAACAGACAGGTTTGTGGGGCTCATGCTAGTGCTCTAAAAATAGCTCTGTAGACAGTGCTTGAACGGGATGGCTTGGGCTCTGAAGCCTTGGGAGAGGGGTTAGAGCATTAGTGTAAGCCTCGCTAGATTGAGTCTGTCGACTCAGGCTGGGAAGCTTGCTTCTGCAGGCTGTGTAAACGTACCCTTAGTGCCTCAGTTCCTATCTGTGAAATGGGGCTCCCAGAGAGGAGACAGGCACCCTGTGATAAAACCACCCATTGAAATGACACTTCTGCAGCCAGGTGTTCAGGGGATATGTACATGTGCATGCAAACCTAGTGGAATTTCACTGATTGAACTCAGCAGACTTCAGCCCTCAAAACACAGAGCACAAAGAGGTTAGTGCATGAATAGAACTTCAGACTTGTCATGGACTTAGCTCTTAATTAGAACAGGAATCTGGATAGGTTTCAAGCACTTAACAGAATCTACAGGCTTGATCCAATTCCCATTAAAGTCACTGATAACACTGACTTGACTTGAATAGGGCCTGATCCAAACCTTTGAAATTCTCCACTTCCACCACTCTGTGGCGTTCCAGATAAGGGCCAGAGAGTGGTCTCCACTGAACTCTACAAACATTTTTGCAAGCGAGATTCCCATGCTGGTCCCAAATTAACTCCTTGCAAGAGCAGTACTGAAGAGATTGTAATGGTAAGTAGTGTATGTATGTGTAGTGCCACTCCAAGAAATACAGCTGTTTCATCGTGTGATCCTGTAAACAGTAAAGAAAGTTAAAATTTACTTCAGAGTTTGTTCCTGTGAACCTCTTATCACAACTACCTACTACAGTGTGTGGTGTCTTAATTTCCTTTTTAAAAACAACCCAAAAAACCTCAACTTGGGTTTTTTTTACAGGCACTCGTCAGGAAATTCCACGTTATGAGGCCTTACTCTCATTTCTCTTGCACTGGTGTAAAACTGCTGTAGTTTAAATCTGAATCCATCCCAGTAACTGAACTCCTTCTGTGGTCCCAATTCTGCCCTCCGATGCACAGAGCTCCCGCTGATTTCCATGGAAATGGCATGTGCCTATCTGAAGGCAGAATTTGGCCCTTTGTATGTTCAGTGCAGCCAAGCTATGACTGCCGAGGGAACAACTATGAATTCCCTGAGTGCAATGCCTGTAAAAAATCTCTCATATAGCTGTTTGCAGTGAGTGGCTTGTTTAACTGGATTTTTATAGGGTCAAGAAAATGACCGCCCCCTGGCAAGTTGAGCAGCCTTGCACTTCTTTAGCGCTCTGATTTCCAGAGTGTAGTAGTAGCTTGTCACTAAAGCATGCTGATTGTAACGGACATATTGCTGGGTATCTTTGGACTCTTGGATTTTTTTGTTTATATTGCACTAGCAAAAGGGGGCTGGTGGCAGTCTCTCCTGGTGTTTTTTTTTTAAAGATAAAGTTTCTCTTTCTAAAATACAAAGTCATAGTTTACTTTAATCCGCAAACGTATTGTGCACTAGATGAGAACCTCTATGCAATCACCTATACTTGTGACATTGGTAAGGAACCTACAGCCTGGTATTTGGGGTTTTTTGTATATATTCATCTGTATATGGTGTTTGAGTCAAAAATGATCTCCTCCTCCACAGTAGCATCAGTACGTTGGCTGCCGATCGGTGAACATTCACTTTCCAGAGCCATACTGAAGAGCCCCATCACTAACATGGCTTTCTCTTCGGTGTGACAGCTGACACTAGCACTGGTAAAGATGTTCATGAAGCAGCACTACTACAGATTTCAGCAGGAGTGGAGTCCCTCATCTGTGTGGTTTGAGATGTTCTTAGATGCCTGAACGTGGTAGGGGGGAGGGAGTGAAAAGAAATATAGGAAATCTAGTATTTTTTTTGTAGACTATAATTAGTATAGTTTTGCAACCAAGGCTACCAGCACCACATGATGTTCTCCGCTATATACACGTAACTCCCATTGACCACACTGGGATTCATGGACGTGTAGCTGAGGCGAGAGCATGGTTTTCAGCTGGTTATGATACTGCAATGCCAAAGCAGTGGAACATAGGAATTTTGGGGAACTTGAGATGCTGCAGCTACAGTGTAACGCTTGAATGCTGATAAATAAGCCAAACTGCGCAGGCATTTCACATAACACAAAGGCAGGGCTAGATAGCCGTGTCTCGTGCTCTCACGCAGAAGGGAAAGGAGCACTGATCTTAGGAACACCTGGCCTTTAAGTAGACGGGTTGGAGGGAAAGTGCTGAGTAAATGTTCAGAAGCCCTAGGTTCAGCAGCCAGTTGAGTGGGGCAAATCAAAAATGGTTTCAAATGGAACTGGTTTTTTTGCAATGCTCTTAACTCACTTGGCAGTGGGAGTGCAGCAGGAAGTTGGACTGCAGTTGTTTGGGCTGAGACTCTATTTGATGACAAAGCAGCTCACCAAGGTTCAATACCCATGCTCTTCAGCGCTGCCAGTGCAGAGAGCAACAGACTGAGACCTTCATCTTCTCCTGGGGGCTATAAAATGCCCCTCAATAGGGATCAGAATTGGAGGCCCAAGCCAGGAGTTTCAGTGCTGGTAAGTGGTCAGGTCTCTTGGCATCCCTTGTAACTAATTATTGACACACAATGGGGAGGGGAGGTGTACTTGAGGACCGAAGCCAGCATTCATGGGGAAGGGGGCCTGATCTACAGGCTCTGTTATTTTACAGCAAAGGGATGGATGAGAAGCAGGCCAGTGATCCTTCAGTCCATGATTATAAGATACATTTTCCCTTGATCTTGAGTGAGCTTCAGAGCTCCACAAATAATATAACATTTCCACAGCTGGTGACATAGGCATGGTTGGTTTGCTTATGTGTTTGAAATGTGTGGTTTGTTGTGTGATCCTGTTGAACTTCTTGTAAATATTTACTTGTAGAGCTGGCAAGTTCTTTAAAATTCAATAAACCACCTGAAATGCAACTTTAAAATGATTTGTCTTCACCTTTTTTCCCTTATTCGTCTGTTCTTCCCATAGATCTGAAAACAATGGGTTTTCGCAAGTTGGAAATCTTATGGCAGCATAGCTGCATCAGTACAGCTGTGCCACTGTTAAGTCTGTAGTGTAGGCCTGGCCTTCATCACCGGGGCCTAGCACTTTCCGTTTAAAGATGCCAAAGTGCTTATCAAACTGCCATTACATTTCAGTGATGAGCCACTTCTGTGGTAAAACATGGCTAGTGTTTAAACAGTGCATGCGCACTGCCCAACTTCCCTTCTTAAATGAAAGGAAGTTGGGGTAGGGGAGGGGTGTGTATCCATTTCAAACTCTAGGGGAATGCAGATAACTAAAATTTGTGTCTAGTGTTGCCATCTTTTTGTGATTTCTAGTCTCACAATACTTAAAGCCTTGGCTGCTGGAGACAACCTCCTGCAAATACTCTTTTTACCCCAAGCAGAGTGCCCCCTCCCGCCTCAAATTGAAGAAGTGTCTGACTCCATGGGGTCTGCTTGACACATGGCTGTTGCTATTGATTTTACATAGATGGCACTCAGGTACCATGGTGAAAGGTGGCTGCATAAAACTCTAAGGTAGAAAACCCAGAAGGCAAAGTAAAGATGACACATTGTGAGGCTTTTAACAAACAACACAAACCCTTGTGATTTTTTTTTTTTAAGCCAATTCTGTAATTTTGGGGGGGCCTAACTGTGATGTTTTGAGGATCACCCAGACCAGGAAGCTGTTCTGAAACTGCCTGCCCATAACCTTGAGGGTCTTTATGCTGTGCTGCTTTGGTTCCGTTTCCTGATGCCAGTAGCCTGCCTACAAGCGCAATGTCTCACTTTGGCTTCCACCAGCACGGTTATTTCAAAGGGTGACACCAACCACCTTTCCATTCCTAGGCTTAGGCTGAGCATGTGGTACTTATCTCCCTCTTGTTCATCAGCTCCAGAGGTGTGAAACCTGGCCCCTTACCCCCACTTATCGGTTCACTTTGGCACACATACTCAACATAGTTTGCGCAATGGAGACCTGCTTGGGATGAAAATAAATGTAATACAAAAATCACAGATTCAAAGATGAAATAGTAAGGGAGAGCACACGTATACAAGTTATACAGCAAATAAACAAAAGTGCAACCTCAGGCTTTACACTTCTATATTGGATAAAAATCCCTTTTTTTCCCTCTCCATCGCCCCCAATTAACTAATGGTCCATCATAGTCTTTTCCTGAGCTGCATCATCAATAGGTACTTGTTGCTTTTGTGTAAACTGGCTTGGGAGGTATTCCTCCCTACTGTGATGTGTAGTTAAAATTGTACAGATTGAGCATAGTTTTCTATATACATAGAACTGGAAGGGAGCTGGAGAGGTCGTCCAGTCCCCTGCACTCATGGCAGGACTAAGTATTGTGCAGACTAGACATAGATTCATAACCACAGTCCACATACATATCTCCTGATGACTTCAATTCAGAAGATTACAAGCTTTCATAAAAGAACTTGATATGGGTTTATCGTACAGTAGGAATGTAAATAGTGGATTCTCTGTGACTAAGTCTTTAAACCATGATTTGAGGACTTCAGTAACTCAGCCGGAGGTTAGGAGTCTATTATGGGGAGGAGGTTCTGTGGCCTGCAATGTGCAGGAGGTCAGACTAGATGATCGTAATGGTCCCTTCTGACCTTAAAGTCTAGGAGTCTATAATCCAGTATGCAATCAGCTGGTTAACTGCTCATTGTCTGTTCTCCCCGTGGAGTATCTGGACCCTGATTGTCATGCTGAGTCACGATTTTTTTTGTCCAGTTAGGGTTGGTCATGCCACCACCCAAGTGAAAGGTGCCCTGGGATTTAAGGAGTACAGGTGCTCAAGAACTCTATAGAACTCTTCTGAAAGGTGGCACCAACAGCAGTGATCCTTAGCCAATGCACAACATGGTACTAATTTGGATTTAGAGGGAAGAACAGCTCCTGGGGCATCAACAACATAATTTCCTGTATTACTTAGAATGAAAGAACATCTGAGCGCTGGCTTGGCCTGACCCTGCCCAGTTTTAGATCTAAAAGGTTACAGAGCAAGGGCAACTGACTGCAGCCACTTTTAACAAGGGCTGGAAAAAAATCCATTCAGCAGGGTGACTAGGAGTGGTATTTTTTAATGAAAGCTAGCCCTCATGGCTGTGAAGGAACTTCAAATGCACATCAGCAGCCAGAATGCTGCGGTGCTGCTGCTGCTCAGAGCTACCCTAAGATGCAGCAAAATGAAAACTGACCAGAGTCTTGACAGTCTTCAGTGCTGGTTTGTTCCCCATATCCATCCACACCCAGTTTCCTCTGGCAGCAATGTAGCTGACGAACATCAGGACATGCAGTGGTGTTGTAGCCATGTTAGGCCCAGGATATTAGAGACAAAGGTGGGTGAGGTAATATCTTTTATTGGACTGATTTCTGTTGGTGAGAGACACCAGCTTTCCTGCTTACACAGAGCTTTTTGGGTCTGGGAAACACTCAGTGTCACAACTAAATACAAGGTGGGACAGCTTATTTAGCATACGTAGTTAACACATTTCAAGAGACCATTCACAGTGAAGTGGCCAGTAAACATCTCTCCAATCATAGGGGGGAAAGGAGAGAGAGAAAAAAAAAAATCTGGGGAGGGGATTTAATGGGTTATAGATTGTTGTAGTAAGCCATAAATCCAGTGCCTCTCTCCAGTCCATGATTATAGTGTCAAGCAAAGTTATGAATTTAAGTTCCGATTCATTGTTTGAAAGTGTGCAGGTTTCCTTTGAGGACGAGGACTGACAGGTCATGTATAGAGTGTTTGTTTGCTTTATGAAGTGTTCACACACAGGTGATAAGGTGTTTTTGTCTTATATCATTTTTCTGTGATAGTTCATTTGTACCACGGTTTCACACACACAGTTTTTGGGGCATTTAGTGCCCTGGATGAGGTACACAACATATGTAGGACCCATGGAACTTGAAAGGTGTGTTGTGTGTGGTGTTGATCTTTGTAGCAGTGGAGATAGGTCTGCAGGTTTTGCATCTGTTGTTCTGGCAGGGTCTAGTGTCACTTTGAATTGGTGTGCCCTGCTCTGTGGGGAGCTGTCTTCTGATGAGGAGGTTGGGGGCTGTTTGACTGGAGAGGTGTTAACTGCTCGCTTCATTTTGCCTCTCTAAGGCCTGGTCTACGCTACGCGTTTAAATTGGTTTAATGGCCGTTAAATCGATTTAACGCCGTACCTGTCCACACGATGTTGCCATTTATATTGATATAAAGGGCTCTTTAAAACGATTTCTGTACTCCACCCCGACAAGAGGAGTAGCGCTAAATTCGATATTAACAGTTCGGAAAAGTTCGCAGGCTTCCTGTTGACCTCCTGCTGCATCCGGAGCGCAGATTGGCTGGCCCAGAGCGGTCAGGTGGTGCACTGTGGGATAACCCCGAGGCCAATATATGAGTTTCGTCCACACTAACCGTAA
>NC_133769.1:119918526-119941299 GCF_003597395.2 Chelonoidis abingdonii
CAATATCCCTATCTTGGCCCCAGACGCCAGGGCACCCAGTACGTAAACCGCAAGGGTACTTTTCAATGGTGCGCAAGCACTGGTGGATCACAAGGGACGTTTCCCAACATCCACGTGGGATGGCCAGGAAGGTTCATGACGCTCGGTCTTCAGAAGCACTAATCGTTTTAAACGGCTGCAGCAAGGAATTACTTCCCAGACCAAAATAACGTTGGGGATGTTGAAATGCCTGTAGTTATCCTGGTGACCAGCCTACCCCTGATGCCATGGTCATGAAGCATACTCAGGCAGCCTGGACAGTGGTCAGGAGCTGTTCAACTACAGGCTGAGCAAGTGCAGGATGGTGGTAGAATGTGCATTGGGCGTTTAAAAGGGCGCTGGCGATCATTACTTACTTGCTCAGACCTAGCAAACCAATGTCCCGTTTGCTATTGCTGCGTGCTGTGTGCTCCACAATCTCTGTGAGAGTAAGGGGAGACCTTTTGGCAGGGTGGGAGGCTGAGGCAATCGCCTGGCCGCTGAGTACGAGCAGCCAGAGACCAGGGCGATTAGAAGGCACACCTGGAGGCGCTGCGCATCAGAGAAGCCTTGAAAAGGTTTCAGCACGGGCCAGGGTACGGTGTGACTGCTGTGTTTGCTTCCCCTTGATGAACCTCCGCCTTGATTGACTCAGCCCCTGTAAGCAACCCACCTTCCCTTTGATACAGCTTGGTGAAGGAATAAAGTCAGTATCGTTTAAAAATCATGTATTCTTTATTAAAATCATTCTGTATCATTTAAAAATCATGTACTCTTTCTTAAAAGTCATTCCTGTAAGCAACCCACCCTCCCCTTTGGATGTATTCTTTATTAAAAGTAATTATAAAAAGAGCAGAGAATTATCAAGGTATCCCTGGCTGCTATGCTTTGGAAGGAGGGGAAGGGAAAGCCTTTAAGCACATTTTCAACGTAATTACAGCCTTTGCTTGCACTCTCCAGGGGGTGGAGTAGGCGGGGCAGAAAGCCTTCCCCACGCGTTCTTACAGTCTGGGTGAGGATATGGGACGTGGGGAGCTTTGAGGGTGGTTATACAGGGGCTGCAGCGGCACTCTGGTACCCCGCTGCTCTTCTGAGATCCACCATGCGTTGGAGGATATCAGTTGAGCACGCAGCAGATCCCAGGTTGCATCTCGCCACGCTGATCTTCCTGCCACACCTCTCATATCGTTTCACTGGCATCTTTCCTGTAGTTGCTACCACATCCTTCCACTATTCGGATGAGCTCTGTCATTGCGTGTTACTTCATATTTCTGTGAACATTTATCTCACTTCCTCTCTTCCTCCGCCTTATCTGAGCTAGCCTTCGGATGGCGTAGGGATGCCAGAGAACTGTGCAGCTGCATGGGGGAATGAAACGGGAGAGAAGTATGTAAAAGATACATTACAGAACAATGCTAGTACTCTTTCACAGTGATAACACTATCCACCTTACATAGCACATGTGATTTCACTACAGGTCGCATTTTGCATCATTTAAATATTCTGTGCCTGTGGCTTCTGGTGTTGCTTATCTACAACAGCGCAGTCCGGGCACCCACTTCCATACGGCGAGGTAGGCTTTAAAATTGACTTCTCCAGCGTTCATATACACAGTGATCTATGATGCCTTGTTCCTGTTAAGAGGAACCGCAAACCCCAAACCCCTCTCTTTCCCCTCCCCACTGCATGGTGCTATCATGTAAGATCGCTGCTAATGATCACCTCCTTCCCACCGCACGCATGGCTGGTAGCTGGGAGATTCCTGCTCGCCAACGCTGAAACTCAGCGCTATCCTTCCTGCTCCCCGCTCTGGCCAGTAGTTAAATCGCCATGTCTGCCCCATTTTAAATTCCTGAATTTCACCAGGTTACAATGTGATATCACTCTCCTGAGATAACACCGCAGGATGCAGATCGTATGTTTCTGGAATGCCATCAGTGCCCCGGCTTACGCAGCCGTGCTCTGTGAAGCAATGATTCCAATTACTGATACATGCCGGCGTGGAAAAGTTTCCTACAATGGGGGACGGATAAGGCCGCCTTGCCCGAATCTTCTCCTAAGACTTTTGGATACCCAAGACGATTCAGGAGATTTCTTTGGAGGATTTTCGCTCCATCCCAGACATGTTAACGAACTTTTCCTTAACTTTACTGGCTGCGAGTGCATCACAAGCCTGATGGCATGTTCATTAAAACGCTTGTTTAAACATGTTTGTATTTACAAAGTACACCACCAGAGTCGCTTCCATGGCTTCACTGTCTGGGCTTGTGGTTTGGAGGGCTGGGATGGTAATTCTGGAGTGTCAAAAAGCTCTGGCTGTTGGGGTTCACGGAGTGCTGTGTGCTCTCACCAAGCTCTTCCTCATCTTCATCTTCCTCGCATCTTTCCCCCTCCGCAAAATCCTCATCCATGGTTGATATTCAACCCCGACGTCTGAATGCGGGACAGGGGTGGGGTACTGTGTTTGCACAGCCCCCAAAATTGCATGCAGCTCGCATAGAAGCGGCATGTTTCGGCTCTGATCCAGACCTTCATTGCTTCTCTGGTTTTTCTGATATGCCTGTCTGAGCTCTTCACTTTTACTCTGCACTGCACGGAGTCCTGTGTGCCCTTTTTTCCATCATAGACTTTGAATTCTTTCAATATTTTTTCATTTCGTCTTTTAGGACGGAGTTCTGTTAGATTGAATCCTCTCCCAGATACCGATCAGATCCAGTACCTCTTCTGCGGTCCAGGCTGGTGCTCTTTTTTGATTTCAGGAGACTGCATTGTTACCTGTGTGATGAGCGTGGTCACCTGTGTGTGCTGAGCAAGCTCATGCTGGCCAAACATGAAATGGATTCAAAGTTCGCAGGGATTCGGGGCATTTCCTGTATACCTGGCCAGTGCCTCGGTGTACTGTCCGCTGCTATCATAGTGCCCGTGGCAGAAAATTTCTGAAGCAAAATTGGGATTGACTCACTTGGGACTGAGTCAATCGCTCCTTATGGTTTTTAAAATAGATAGTACGTCCTGCCTAAAATAAGGGGCATGTGTATTAAGAACCAGTGTATCATGAGCACAGCTGCTCCGTGTCGTATTCACAGGGGGTGCCCTGAACAACCGCACCCTTGTTTGCTCCTCCCCAACCTTCCTAGATTACTTGTCAGTGCCCCCACCCCATTTATGTCATGAAGTAGTAAGGAATACAGAATAAGAAACAGAGCTTATTGGTGGGGAGCATTGGAGACAGCCACTCGGGTATGAGAGTTGAGGCACGGAGGGTCTATTTTTAGAAACCATAAGGGAGAAATTGACTCATTGCCAAGTGATCAATCCAATTTTGCTTTCAAAAATTTCAGGCAGGGGTATCAGGATAGCAGCAGACAGCACAGAGAGGGAAAGATAACCGTATCTCATTGCCAGTTTTCTCCAGCAGTAGACGGTACAGAAGACTGGTAACCATCTCTGCTACAGCTATCCTTGCAAAAGCAAGTGAATGCTGCTGTGTAGCGCTGGAGTATCGCCTCTGTCTCCGCGGCATCCAGTAACATACGGTGCCGGAAAAAAAAAAAGGCTGAACGGGCTCCATGGTTGCCGTGCTATGGCGTCTGCCAGGGAAAACGACGCGAAAGGATTGTCAGGTGATGTTTTCCCGAAGGAAGGAATGACTGAAGACATTTACCAGAACACACGCGACATTAACATTCAACCCTGAATTTCACAGGGGTGGGGGAGCATGGAGGGAGGGAGGGGGTACTGAGGACTCCAGCTATCCCACAGTCCACAGCAGTCAGTCTCTGAAAACTATTTGATTCTTGGCTGAGCTCCCAATGTCTGTACTTCAAACACAGTTGTGGCGTGGTTCAGGGAACAGCTCATCAGTCTCTTTTCCCCCCCACACCACGTGAAGAAAAGGTAAAGAAATCATTCCTTGACTACTTAAAATGTCACCTGTGTGTACTGAATGCTGCTGGTAGACGCGATGCTGCAGGAGTGAAGAGCAGTATCCACTCCTCTCCCCTTCCCAGTGGTAGATGGTACATATGACTGATATCCGTCGTTGCCATCAGCCTGTGAGTGCTCCTGGCTGGAGTGCCTGGGTAAAAATGGGAATGACTCCCAGTAGATGGTCCAGAATGGCTGGTAACTGTCTTCATCATAGCAACTGGGGGCTGAGCTCTTCAACCCCCTTCCTCTCCTGTGTAAAGATTCTGAACTACCTGGACTGTCATAGCCCCCGGGAGACTACCTTCCCCCTTATTTTATCTCACTAACAAGTTCCTGCATTCTCATAACATCATGACAAAAATGCGGGGGGGGGGACAGTGCCACGGTAGCCCAGGAAGGTTTGTGGGAAGGAGGGAAGCAACAGGTGGGTTGTTGCAGGGCCCCCCTGTGAATACTGACACAGACAGCGTGTGCTGTGATACACTGCTCCTTTAATACACTTGCCCTTATTTTCTTGTCAGGACTGACTCTATTTTTAGCCCATAAGGGAGGGATTGACTCTAGTCCCAAGTGAGTCAATCCCAATTTTGCTTTGCGTTGCGCCCCCGGCCGATTTCAGCCAGGGGCACTCAGGATAGCAGCGAACAGCACAGAGAGGGAGAGATAACCGTCATCTTCATTGCCAGTTTTCTCTCGGCAGTAGACGGTACAGAATGACTGGTAACCATCTCTGCATCCTTGCAAAGCAAGTGATGCTGCTGTGTAGCGCTGGAGTATCGCCTCTGTCTCCGCGTCATCCAGTACACATACGGTGCCGCGAAAAAAAAAAAAAAAGATCGGGCTCACATGGTTGCCGTGCTATGGCGTCTGCCAGGGCAATCCAGGGAAAACGGCGCGAAAGGATTGTCAGCTGATGTTTTCCAGGAGGAAGGAGTATGATGAAGACATTTACACAGACCCCCCACGACCATTAACATTCAACCCTGAATTTCAAGGGGCGGGGGAGCATGGAGGGACGGAGGGGGTACTGAGGACTCGCGTATCCCACAGTCCACAGCAGTCTCTTAAAATATTTGCATTCTGTGCTGAGCTCCCAATGTCTGTAGGTTCAAACACAGTGTGTGGCGTGGTTCAGGGAACAGCTCTCAGTTTCTTTCCCCTCCACCACCACGTGAACGAAAGGTAAAAGAATCATTCCTTGACTTCTTCAATATCACCCTATGTGTACTGAATGCTGCTGGTAGACGCGATGCCTGCAGCAGTGAAGAGCATATCCGCTCCTCTCTCCCTCCCGGGGTAGTACGGTGTACAATAGGACTGGTAACACCTCATGAACCCCATCCCTGATAATTGCTCAATATCGAGAGGCAATTATTCCTGGTTATCCGAGTAGATAGGACATAATGGCTAATCACAGCTCATCATTGAAACAGGGGGCTGCAAATTTTTGAAAGCAAAATTGGGATTGACTCACTTGGCAATGAGTCAATTCTCCCTTAATGGTTTCTAAAAATAGAGTCCATCCTGCTGGACTGTCATATGCCCTGGGTGGCTGCCTCCAAGTGCCTCTCCCGCCCATTCTATCTACTAACAAGTCTCTGATTTCTATTCTTGTATTCCTTACACACTCATGACACAAGTTCCATCTATGGCCCCCCCACAGTTAGGGAATCCCATTGCAGCAAAGCCATCCACTATCACCTGCACGTTTCCCAGAGTCACAACCTTTCGTAGCAGCAGCTTAACGATTGCTTTGGCTACTTGCATCACAGCAGCCCCCACAGTAGATTTTCCCACTCCAAATTGATTCCCGACTGACCGGTAGCTGTCTGGATGAGAATGCAGGCTGCTCCCCAAATCATAGCTGCCAGGAGGCCCTAGGGTGGGAGAGGCAGAACAGAGAAAGTGGCCTTGTCCTTTCTGGCAGCCACTGCATAGAGGGGCTTCAAATTTATCCAACACATAGCTGGAGGCTGATGGGAAAGATGGAGTCCTGAGCAGGGTCCACAAAGCCCTATACCCTTCCCCATTCTTCTAAGATGTTCTAACTTACATATTGGTGCCTAAAGCCCCTTGGAGCTATTCCAGCAGCCAAGAATAGCAGACCTCAGTTGTGGCCTGGCCATGCCCCCTTCTCCTTGGCCATGACTCCATGCTGGGGCTGTCGGGTGCTTTGCGATACAGCCATTATGCCACCCGTACACCGTCTAGGAATATTCCCTGGCTAACTTATTCTGTCAGAGAACTGTAGAGGGACTATAGAGTAATGGTATAGAAGATCCCATGGCAACAGCCAGAGGGTATCTGTAACAGGATGGCTAATCCCATAAACTGGAAAGCCTGGGGCTAAACCTGCCCTGATTACAGGATGAGTCACACCTGGGTTGAATCAGATGCTCCTAGGATAAAAAGAGCAGGAAGGTATAGTGGCAGTGGTAAGCATAGGAAACTGTAGCTATTAAGAAGATGCCTGCAGGTGAGGAAAAGCTGAAGAAGCATGAGAAAGCTCTGGTAGGGAAGCCTGGGAGATGCCCTGTGGAAGAAACTGTGAAACCACCTGATCAACATCCTAAGAAACTGTGAAAGCAGGGGAGAGACTAAAAGCCAGTTGGGATGAAGAGTGTGTAAGTTTGTGGTGTCTTGGGTTAAATCAGGAGAGAAACACTGAACTGCTTGTGTCCTAGAGGGCCAGTATGCATTGGAGGACTAAAGTGGGACCCTATATGGTGGCTGTCTGAATCACCTTTAACTGAGGCTTTTAAAGGGCTGAGGAGGGGGAAACAGAGGCTGCATGCTACAGAGTGACTTCTGGCCCAAGGGGGTACCTAGGAGGTGGCCACTATGTTCTAGTATCTCAAAGGAGAGTGCATTGCACTTACCCAGCCTGCAGGTCACTGAAGGTATGTCTATACTGCAATTGCAATGTGGGTCTCAAAGCCTTGGCCAATTGGCTTGGGCTTGCAGGGCTAAAAATAGCAGCCTAGACATTACCACTCAACCTGGAGCCCAGGCTTTGAAACTAGGTGAGGGTCTCAGAGCCGGGGCTCCAGCCTGAGTGGGAATGTCTAGGCTGCTATTTTTAGCCCTGCAAGCCTGAGTCAGTTGTCTAGGTCTTTGAGACTCAGGCCTTGGCTACACTGGTGCTTTACAGCACTGCAACTTTCTCGCTCAAGGGTGTGGAAAAAACACCCCCCTGAGCTCAGCAAGTTACAGCACCATGAAGCGCCAGTGTAAACAGTGCCCTTCCCCCCCCCCCCTGCGCTGTAAGCTAATCCCCTTGGGGAGGTGGAGTACCTGCAGCACTGGGAGAGCTCTCTCCCAGCGCTGGCGCCGTGACCACATGCACTTCAAAGCGCTGCTGCAGGAGCGCTTGCGCTGTACAGCTGCAAGTGCAGCCATACCCTCAGTGCTGTAGTTGTTTGTTGTTGCAGTATAGACATTGCCACAGTGACCCCTGTCTTGCAGCATATTTACATGGGAGAGGAATAGTAGAAGCCTCCTGGCCTGTCCCAAATGGGAATAGGCCCTGGATGCTGCAGCTCCTCTGTCAGGATAAAAATAGCCACAGTAGATCCAAGCTGCTCCCTGGCATGTGCTTAGTGATAACAAAGGTGCTATTACCCTTCTCCCCACCACTCATTTTCCCAGCACCATTCTGCCCATCACTTCAGCTGAGATCAAGCCATTTATTTCCCCACTTCTCTGGCACAAGGTTGTCATGGTATAATTCCCAAATCTGAACGTTAGCGTCCAAAATATGGGTACCAGCATGAATCCTCTAAGCTTAATTACCAGCTTAGATCCTGTAGTGCTGCCACCAATCAGGACTTAGGATAGAGCCCCTGATGAGCTCTGGTCTCCCCAAAACCTTCCCTGGAGACCCCAAGACCCAGATTCCCTGAGTCTCACAACAAAGGGAAATAAACCATTCCTTTCCCCCTCCTTTCCTTTCTCCCACAAATTCCCTGGTGAGTGCAGACTCCCTTCCCTGGAATCTTATACAAGATAACCAAAAGATCAATTAGATTCTAAAAAAGAGGAAAACTTTAATAAAAGAAGGAAAAACGTAAAAATTGTCTCTGTAATCAAGATGAAATATTACAGGGTTTTTTAGCTTATATAAAATGGATACAGCCTTATCCAGAAAAAATACAATTTAAAATATTTCCAGCAAACTACACATTTGCACATAAAGAAAACCAAATAAAAAGACTATACTGTCTTTCTACCTTTGTACTTCCAAATTGGAAACAGAAGATTAGAGAGCCTGTAGAGACATGTGGTCACCCTCAGAGCCTAGAGAGCACAAAGCAAAAACCCAAAACTACAAACAAAGGCTTCCCTCCACTGAGATTTGAAAGTATCTTGTCTCCTGATTGGTCCCCTGGTCAGGTGTTTGGTTCCCTGTTTATTAACCCTTTACAGGTAAAAGAGACATTAACCCTTAACTATCTGTTTATGACACAGTAGAGCCAAGCTGCTCCCTGGCATGTGCTTAGTGATAACAAAGGTGCTATTACCCCCCTTCCCACCACTCATTTTCCCCAGCACCATCCTGCCCATCACTTCAGCTGAGCTTGAGCCATTTATTTCCCTACCTTTCTGGCACAAGGTGATAACAAACTGCTCTCCAGAGGATCAGATACACACTAGGTGAGTAAGATTCCACTTCTAGGGAAGTAGCATGAGCCCTAGTGAGTGCAAACCTCTAGGTTTAAATTGTTTTGTGAGGTAACAATCACATTGCCTGGCAGTGCTTTAGTGTTACCTTAGAAATCCCCTCCAGTCACAGGAGCAAGCAGAACAGCAGGGAAATGACTTAATCATGTTTATTATGGTAGTGCCTAAGGATCAGCCAAGCAGGGGGCTCCGTTGGGCTAGGGGCTGTGCAGATCCAGAGTAGCACACAGACCCTGCCTGGAAGAATTTGCAATCTAATTCAGAGGTTGGCAAACTATAGCCCGTGGGCCACATCTGGCCCATGGGGCCATCCTGCCTGGCCCCTGAGCTCCTGGCCTGGGATGCTCACCCTTGTCCCCTCCCCACTGTTCCCTCTCCCCTGCAGCTTCAGCTCACTTGCTTGCTCTGGCACAATGCTCTGGGTGGTGGGACTGTGAGTTCCTGGGGCAGCTGCAGAGCTTTGCCTGACCTGGCCTCTGTGCTGTGTGGCGGCGGTGGCGTGGCCTGGCTCCAGTGCCACTGGGCAGTGGTGCTCCAGGCAGCACAGTAAGGGGGCAGGGAGCGGAGGGGGTTGGATAGAGGGCAGAGAAGTTCGGGGTGGTGGGCAGGGGTGTGGATGGGGGCAGGGATCCTGGGGGGCTGGATGGGGTAGCAGGGGGCAGGCAGGGGTTCTGGGTATAGGGAGAAGGGATGGTTGGATGGGGCAGGGGTTGGGGGGGCATCAGGAATGAGAGGAGTTTGATGGGGTGGTAGGGGTCTTGGGGCAGTCAGGGGACAGGGAGTGGGTGTGTGTGTGGATGGGGCAGGGGTCCTGGGGGCAGATAGGAGGTGGGGGGCTGGGCCACAACCACCTCCCCTAACTGGCCCTTCATAAAATTTACAAAACCTGATGTGGCCCTCAAGCCAAAAAGTTTGCCTGCCCCTGAATCTAAATAGACAATGCTGAGATTCCTACTCCTATTAGAGCTAAAATGGATGTGCTTTTGTGTTAATAAAATAAAGGCTATTAATTTAAAATGGTGATTCTCAAACTGTGGGTTGGGACCCCAAGGTGGATTGTGAGCCTTTTTTAATGGGGTCACAGGGGTTGGTGTTAGACTTGCTGGAGCCTGAGACCTGCTGCTGGGGACCAAAGCTGAAGCCTGAGGTCCCCAGGTCTGGGTGTGGGGCTCAGGTTACAGGCCCCCTGCATGGGGCTGAAGCCTTTTGGCTTTGATCCCTCCACCCAGGGGACAGGACTTGGGTTTTAGCTTTGCCCCCACATGATGGCAGGTCTCAGGCTTTGGTCCCCTCCTGGGGTTGTGTAGCAATTTTTGTTGTCAGAAGGGGATCGCAGTGCAATGAAGTTTGAGAACCCCTGATTTAAAACAACACCCATCCTCTGCCGCTGCTGGACAACCTTACAAATACAAGGCTGTTCAATTTGCATGAGATCATTGTGTAAAATGGAAAGCAGTTAAACAAAAAAGCATGCTTGCCTGACAGATGTTTGTCTTGCTCCAACAGCTTTTATGGTGCCCCTTAAGCAGCACTGTAATTAAGGTTCAGATGCCACTGCTTTTCTAATGTGTAGTTCTCTCTCCCCACTGCATCCCCTTCAGGTTGCAGCATGCGTGCTGGGGGAGGAGTGGATAAGCTAGGTGGAAGATATAGCACATAATCTCTAAAAATACTGTTACCAGAACTGAGACTGTGGTTCACTATTTGGTTCTGAAACTTTGCAACCACATTGTCTTGCAGAAATGCAACTGAACAACAGATGGAGCAAAAGTATTAGGATTGGTTCACTCGGCAAACTAAAGGCATAATTTTACACTCTTCTGTGTATGTTGGAAGAGGAAGTTATGTTCCAGTCCCCGCCCTCCCCCCCAGGGAACTATCTGTGTTCTGGTATGTAACAATGCTCTGTAATGTCACAAGTCACATGAAGGTGACTTAGATTCTGAGGTTGAATAAATGGATTTGTAAGAAAGACCTAAATAATTACCACACAACATGTAGCCTCTTTCCTAATGTACCACCAACTTTGCAAGTCAAGACCAGATAATTACAGGAACAATATCTCTACCATTTCCTGGAAGGCTGGATGGTTTGAAAGTAAGTTTATTCAGGGTCAACAGTTAAGGCAGGGTCACATACCTGCTTTTATCTGAGTGTGAGTGGGTGGAATTAAATAAAACTGCAGGTGTTGTGGGGTAGCCTTGGAGTGTGAGCCTAGCAGCAGATGATTCATTTGATCCTGTTGAGGGCAAACCAGACTTGGCATGTTGCAGGAAGCATTCACAGGAGCAGGCTTTGACTTGCTACCATAGTTGTTACAGGCAGTGGTGTAAGGGAGGGATTGAGGTCTATAGTTTGAGAGAAGATTGGGAGTCAAGAGAGCTGGTTGTATAAAACTAACAGGTTTGGGGGGGGGGGTCATACAGCTATTGAGCTTGTTTGTGTACCCCAGATGTCATAAGATCTTTTAATGCTCCAGCTGCAAGTGTGGCTGACATTTGTTTAAATAAGATTTTTACACACATTGCCACCTAGTGGCTGAGCAGTATATTACAGTTTAGCATTCCTTTAGCGGGGAGTGGAAGGTGCGATTGTTTAAGCTAGAGCTGGGGAACAGGTGCTGAGAAGCATTCGGGTTAGAGGAACACATTTGTCAATGATACCCAGCTAACTCTGCTTGTAGTGGGAAAGGATGGGACAAAATACTTGTTGCACTAGAGGGACTGCACAGATAGAGGTAGGGGTGTGTGTGTGTATATATATGTATATAAAATAAAAACTTGTGTTTGAGTACCTATCCAGAGACACTTTGGGCCTAACTTTCAGAGACACTAAGCACTCACATCTCCAACTGAAGTCAGTGGGAGCCACAGGTACTCAGCACCTCTGAAAATTAGGTCCAATACATTTCAGGTTGGGCACTTCAAAAATGAGGCACCATCTAATGATGATGTGTGTGGCTTTTTTTTTTTTTTTTAAGTTTTGCTTCTGGTGTCTCGTCCAAGGTGTGTATGAGCCTCTAGGAGAGGTTGGTGAAAACAGAACTAGGGATATCTGATTCCCAGTCCTCTGCTGTAAATGCAAAACAATATTATCTCTGATTAAATATACCCATCTGAAACCTTCTGCTCAGTGTGGTGTGAAACTCATGAGTTTCAATTCCTAGGGTTTTCAGTAAACTTCTTGATGAGTTTTAGTGCATGAGAGGAATGCTTTTCAGGCATATGCAATAAGAGAAATTTCAGCTGTAGTGAAATGTACTACTATGCTGGTTGTTAGAATAACCATTAACACTGAACTTATGTCAGAAAACTACAGAGACATAAACTGTCTTATGGAGACTGTGACACTAGACCAAAGCCTTAGGAGAATCTTTCTCATGGAAATTTGCCATTTTCTTCTGATGCTGGAAATATCATATCCAGTGATACCTATGTCACATGATGAGCTCTGGCTCAAATGACTTCACCACCTGGAAGCCAGGAATGTTCTCCATCTTCCATGAAGAAGCTATAAATCCATCTCACAGGCAACTGGTACAGAGGCTGCTTAAGATCTGAGAGAGACAGACGGCCTCTTAGCCAGAAAGTAAATATCCGTGACAAACCAGGCACATACACAGATTTAGTAACAACAATATAATATAAGGTCACGGGTTTGCTGTTTTACCTTCTATGACTTCAGTGTTGCCTGCTCTTATCAAGGAAAATGGATTTTGTGTTGCCAATTCTCCCTGCATTTACCCTGAGATGATCAAAATGGCCAATTGATATCAGACTTGGCCTAATATGATGCTAATGACATCAGCTTGTACAGGGAATGAATTAAAGTTGTCCATAATGCAGTATACCATGTCAAAAATTGAGGCATTTACTCACCAGAGTGAGTAGCATGATAAATACCAAGATGGATAGATAATATAGTCTGACTTCATACAGGGTAAGATTCCAGCTTTCACTCTGAATTTTCTTGTTTATGCCACTGAGTTTGCTTGTATTGAATTTCTTATACCAAAGCTCTCTGCAACTTAAGTTACAATTGCAGCACTTCTGTTTTGTTGTTTCTTAGCTTGTTGAAGTTCTGTGCTGATCAACTAAAATAATAAGGAGCAGGTGCTGGTGGCAAAGTTTGCATTTTTGGCTGAAAAGAACATACAAACTATACATGCATTCTAAAGGGGCATTTGTTTGTTTAATATACTGTACTATGTTCTGTGGAACTGAAATTTCATGCAGATCAGTCTGGCAAGTTTCTCTCTCCATCAACAAATGTCAGAATCAATAATTCTAAAGGGTTTGACCCTCAAATTACTAAGAGGAAATGCGGTGGTTTGTGTGTGTTTGGTGGTGGTGTTTTTTTTTTTTTTTAAAAGGGATTTCCCACAATGAATTAGCTGGAATGTATGCATTATTGAAATGCTCTTCTAGGACAGTCTTCTGTGACCTTTTTTATAGATCTTCAAAAGCACTCTGTACAGCAGCTCTTCTGGCACAAATAGCCAGGTTTTTCAAAGGAACTTCTCACCAATGAGAGGAAGGATGCAGTAGTGGTTAGGATGCTTGCCTGGGGCTTGGGAGATGTGGGTTTAATTTCCTGCTCCATCACTCATGTCCTGTGTGACCCTGGGCAAATGATAAAGGGGACTTAAGCAACCTGTCACTTACTGAAACTAACAATCTTGAGCTAGGTGCCCAGGCTCCCTATACAATGGATGGGGAGAGTTAAATGCCTACACAAGGATTTACAGATGCCATATTGATGCTGGGAGCTATCTAAACTAGCCAATAGGAAATGTTGGAGAGAGGTGTGGCCTAAGCCCTGTCCCTCAAAAGGAGTTAGGCACTGGCTGGAGGAAAACAGCTCCAGGAGATGGTTCACATCTGTGACTGCTGAGTGGGGAGAGAAGTGCTTAAGTGTGTCCATCCCTTACAACACTTAACCCAGAAGTTAGAGCACTCACCCAGGATGTGGGAGACCTGGCTTCAAATCATCATGCTGCCTGCTATAGAGCAGGGACTAGAAGTTGGGTCTCTTCACTTCCCAGAAGAGTGCCCTACCCACTGTGATGGAGGTATTCTGGAGTAGTGCTCACACAATCTCTCATGTTGGAGCTGTTTCATTGTGTATTAAATACTTCATTGGGCCAGAGAGAGTTAGACTGGCCCTGTGGCTCATATTTTTATCTTTACAGAATCACATGTCCACCTCCTTAATTCCAGTCAAAATAGAAACTGAAAACATTTAAATTGGGAGTCTGCCTAAAAAATGTTTGTATCCAAACTTCCAAAAGCTTCAAGTACTTTTTGAGTACTTCTTCATACTTGGGATACCTGGCAATTACCACTTTAACTTTCTATAACTGAACCTACTTCCCTTCAGGTTGTTCATGTGTCTCCATCTTTCCTCCCACTCCCCGCTATTTTGAGAATATTTTTGATCTGAAATTTTTTCCTTGGCAGCATCTTGTCTAGGTATGGTATATGAAAAGCAGTTCTTCAGACTCTGGAAAAGAGAAATGTTATGGCTCTATTTAAGTAGACTGGGTGTATGTCACAAAATATAGTAAACAATATTTAGGATTTATTATGCAACACTAAAACTGCAGCAATAGTGTTCAAATCAACATTAATCACTTGACAGCCCTAGTATATAAATAAATTTTTTAATTGTGCAACTAATTGCTATTAATATACCATTTTAAAATATTTTTGGATGTTTTCTACATTTTCAAATTGATTTCAGTTACAACACCGAATACAAAGTGTAGTGTTCACTTTATATTTTTGATCACAAATATTTGCACTGTAAACAAATATTTCAATTCACCTAAAAGTATTGTAGTGCAATCTCTATCATGAAAGTTTAACTTAAAAATGTAGAATTATTGTTTTGTTTTCAAATGAAGGTTTGTTTGTTTTTTAAAAAAACATGTAAATCTTTGGCTGAACAAGATATAGGACTGAGTGGACTTGTAGGCTTCAATCGCTCAGACAAACAAGTTTGTTTACGTTTGCAGGAGACAACACTGCCTGCTTCTTGTTTACAATGTCATCTAAAAGTGAGAACATATGTTCACGTGGCACTGTTGTAGCTGACATTGCAAGATATTTACATGTCAGATGCACTAAAGATTCATATGCCCCTTAATGCTTCAACCACCATTCCAGAAGACATGTCCATGCTGATGATGGGTTTGGCTTGATAACAATCCAAAGGTGTGTGGACTGACAATGTTCATTTTCATCATCTGGGTCAGATGCCACTAGCAGAAGGTTGATTTTTCTTTTTTGGTGGTTTGGGGTCTGTAGTTTCCACATCAGTGTGTTGCTCTTTTAAGACTTCTAAAAGCAGGCTACACGCCTCATCCCTCTCAAGTTTGTGAAGGTACTTCTTCAGAGTCTTGCATCAAGTTCTGTAGCTATATTTAGAAATTTCTCATTGATATCACCTTTGCATTTGTCAAATTTGCAGTGGAAATGTGTTTAAAAGGAACAACATGTGCTGGATCATCCGACTATGATGCTATAACATGAAATATATGGCAGAAAGTGGGTAAAACAGCAGGCAACATACAATTCCCCCTCAAAGAGCTCAGTCACTAATTTAATTTAATGCACTGTTTTTTAACAAGAGTCATCAGCATGGAAACGTCTCCTGGAAATGATGGCCAAAGCCTGAAGAGGTATATGAATCTTTAGCACTTCTTCTTGCATGCAAATATCTTGCAATGCTAGATACAACAGTACCATGTGACTGCTTGTCCTTGCTTTCAGGTTGTCATAAACAGACAGGAGTTAATAGAACAGAGGTACTTTATACCTCTTCTGACTGTAAAGGGTTAACAAGTTCAGTAAGCCTGACTGTCACCTGACCAGAGGACCAATCAGGGGACAGGATACTTTCAAATCTTGAGGGAGGGAAGTTTCTGTGTGTACTGTTAGTTTTTGGTGGTGGTTCTCTCTGGGCTATGAGAGTGACCAGACGTGCAACCAGGTTTCTCTCTGATACAGGCTCTTAAGTTCAGAATAGTGAGTAGTAGATAGATAAGGTGAGTTAGGCTTATGTTTTCTTTATTTGCAAATGTGCATTTGGCTGGGAGGAGTTCAAATGTGTATTTGCTGAAAGAATTTTGATTTGTACTTGTATACTTAGGCTGGGAGGGTATTCCCAGTGTCTATAGCTGAAAGACCCTGTACCTATTCCATTTTAAATTTACAAAGATAATTTTTACTGTTTTTCTTTCTTTAATTAAAAGTTTCTTGTTTAAGAACCTGATTGTTTTTTTATTCTGGTGTGAGACCCCAGGGGACGGGGTCTGGATTCACCAGGGAATTGGTGGGGAGAAAGGAGGGAAGGGGGAGAGAAAGGCTAATTTCTCCCTGTGTTAGGATTACTGTCTCTCTCAGGGAGAGTCTGGGAGGGGGAGAGAGAAGGAGGGAGGGAGGTGAATTTTCCTCTCTGTTTTGTGATTCAAGGAGTTTGAATCACAGTGATCTTCCAGGGTAACCCAGGGAGGGGAAGCCTGGGAGAGGCAACGGTGGGGGAAAGGGTTTACTTTCCTTGTGTTAAGATCCAGAGGATCTGGGTCTTGGGGTTCCCCGGGCAAGGTTTTGGGGGGACCAGAGTGTACCAGGCACTGGAATTCCTGGTTGGTGGCAGCGCTAGAGGTTCTAAGCTAGTAATCAAGCTTAGAGGAATTCATGCTGGTACCCCATCTTTTGGATGCTAAGGTTCGGAGTGGGGAATTATACCATGACACAGGTGATGTAGTTAAGAAGTGGGCAGCATCATGTCCTGTAAATGTAAACAAACTTGTTGGTTTTAGCAATTGGCTGACCAAGAAGTAGGACTGAGTGGACTTGTAGGCTCTAGAGTTTTACTTTGTTTTGTTTTTTGAGTGCATTTATGTAACCAAGAAACCCTCTATATTTGTAAGTTGCACTTCATGATAGAGATTGCAGTACATTACTTGTATGAGGTGAATTGAAAAATACTATTTTTGTTCTTACAGTGCAAATATTTGTAATAAAAAATAGTGACCAATACACTTTGTATTGTTTGTAATTGAAATTGATATAACTGAATGTAGAAAAATCAAAATATTTAATTTCAATTGATACACTGTTTAACACTAATTTTTTGAGTTAATTGCATGAGTTAACTGTGCTTAATCAATAACCCTAATGTATACCCGTCTATTCAGGAGAAAAGTTTGTCATGAGAATCAAAAATTGTAATGAAAACCTATGTTTCAGATTAGTTTAGTTTAAAAACCAACAGTGCCAAAATAGATAGATTTGGCTCCAATTTTTAAATGGCATATTTTTGTAACAGGAGACTGTAGATGAGTCCCTATTCTAGTTTCCTTTTAAAAAACAAAAGGTAAACATTCAGAAAGTCATCTCTGGTTTGTAAAAAGTGCACACACAATACACATGAAAAAGAGCTGTAACTTTTTGTGCACTCTTTTTTGAATATAGGAACAAGTAATGATGCTTTGAAAAAACTTGCCACTGTACAAACCCAAAGCAGCACAGCTGGACCTTATTTGAGCAGACTAAGCTCTCAGTACAATTGATCCTTTGCATGTGTGGTGTGTTTTTGCAGCCCAAGTGCAGAGTAAATAAGTTATCAGTTGAAGGTACTATAAAGTAGTGAAATCATATTTACATGCTGGACTTGTGTTAAGCCCTTGTGGGCATGGCACACTTTTTGGGATTGGTCAGCTCAAAAACCATTTCCTTGTGTGCAGTGAGAAGAAGCTGTCTAATTATATTCACCTCTGGGTTAGATTAAGAGGGCAGAAACTGCACCATGTAAGAGTCTAAAAGATGACAACTCTGCTGGACTACAGCAGAAACAAGTTGTCTGCTAATCCTCATTAAACAATGTGCTCATTTGTCAAACAATATTCAGCTTTAATTTTTAAATCAATAACGTTTATAATAAGGTATAAATGTGAATTTATAATTTCTAAAAATAAACAATGAGATCTTGGCATTTATGTACAAATTTAGTTAGAAACATTTTATTTTTTTGAGAAAATTCACTTGCAGGGTAAGAAAAGCTAAATATAATATCACAGACCCAAAAGGAGGAACATAAAGCAGCTGTAGAAACTCTTCACATGCAGTGGAAACAACAGTACAGCATGTGTACAGAAGAACATAGAAGCCGTAGAATACAGTGCAGGTTAACAAAGTTTGTGTGAGGAACACAGTTCTCAGAGCAGAACTTCAGAGGAAGAAAATACAAATGTAATTCATAGGGGCCCATTCTAAATGCAATTTTTTTTCTCTGTGAAATGTTCACACTTCAGAAGGAAATGAAGGCAAATTTTGGTCAATAAAACAATAGTCCTTATCAATGGCTTTGAAATACTCTAAGAGATCATGGTAGCTTTGAAGTTTTAAGAGGTGAGAGACATGGAAAAATAGAGACCACAAATAATAATTACTGGTAACAAAGCATGACACAGGAAACATAGTAATTTTATCATTAGCCTTTCAAAACCCTTAATTACATAATAGGTTCCAGGTTGTCCTATATATCTTTGGGGATAAATAAATGATCTACCTTTTTATAAGGATGTAACACTAAAAAGGTTCAAAATGTTATTAGTAAGATAAAAGATTTACCTCACTCGCTATTTATACTACTAGTTGATTGTGAAGGGTTAGATCACAGAAACCCCCTTGGGAACTGCCAACTGATGTGCCAAGACTATTTCTGCCCCTGCTTTCCCTGCCAGCTTGGGATTCCAGCACTCTGTCTTGTTGAGCCAGACATGCCAGTCTGCTCCAGCACAGACCCATGGTCTGAACCATGTGCCCCAAAGCTGCAGACTTAACTGAAAGCAACTTACAGAAGTGTTCCTGTCTTTAACACTCAGATTCCCAATGAGGTGTAAACCCCAAATCCATTTTACCCTGTATAAAGCTTATACAGGGTAAACTCATAAACTGTTCACCCTCTATAACACTGATAGAGAAATGCACAGCTGTTTGCCCCCTCCCCCAGGTATTAATACATACTTTGGATTTTTTAATAAGTAAAAAGTGACATTATTAAATAGAGAATGTAGGATTTAAGTGGTTCCAAGTAGTGACAGACAGAACAAAGCAATACCAAGCAAAATAAAATAGAACACACAAGTTTTAGTCTAAGAAAACTGAATACAGATAAAAACCTCACCCAGTAAGCTTCCTTTTACAGACTAGATGACTCCTAGTCTGGGTCCAGCAATCACTCTCACCCCCTGTAGTTACAGTCCTTTGTTCCAGTTTCTTTCGGGTATCCTTGAGGGTAGAGAGGCTATCTTTTTAGCCAGCTGAAGACCAAATTCAGGGGTCTCTCAGGGGTTTAAGTAGATTTCCTCTTGTGGGGGGCGACCCCCTCCTCTCTCCTATGCAAAGTCCAGCTCCACGATGAAGTTTTAGAGTCACATGGGCAAGTCGCATGTCCATGCATGACTGAGTTTCTTACCAGCCAAGCAACATTTCTGGGAAAGCTCTGATGTGGATTGGCATCTTGGAGTTCATTGTTGGCTTAAGTGGTTCTTGTTGGGGCACTTGATTTGCACATTTCTTTCTCAAGAAGTTGACCTAAGGCTAATTAGAAATCAAGCAAGTTTACAGCCAATATTCCAAATTTCAAGTGCAAAAATGATACATGGGTACAAAAAAAAGGATATTAGATATGTTACATAGCATATGTAGCATAAAACATATTCCAGTTATATCATGTACATTCATAAGCATATTCCCATGAAGCCTTATGGAGTACACAGTGACAGTAATATCTTTGGGAGACAAGCTTTCAAGCTACAGCGAGGTTTTTCTTCAGGTCTCCGTATAGCTTGAAAACTTCTCTCACTAACACAAGTTGGTCCAATCAAAGATATTACATGTACAGGTCTCACTTCTTAAAACATGACTGGATTATTATAAAAATGTACATAAGAAATTATGGTGTGCACAGGAAAAACATGGTGTTACAAATCCCTTTTTTAGTGTGTTGTTAAAAGGGAAACACAACCTCCAATAATTCATTTTATTCAGAAACAAAATATTTTCTGAATAAAACCAGTGGTCTTGTTGTTTTACAAGTTATTTAAATTCTAACAGCAGCCTCTCTTAAAATTCACTTGTAACCAACATTGGCAGAGCAACAGTGTGAAGCTGACATCTATCTGTTAAATTTCATAATAAAAAGGACATCTTCCTTAAATCCCCAAACAGCTTCCCCTTTTGCAGGTAGCTCTACACATCTTGAAGGATGAAGCAGCTGGAGTTCATTTTTTGCTGCTTCATTCCTTGAAGTTCTTAGTGGTCACCCTATCTCCCTAGGAGGAAGGGCTATAGGGGATGCAACCAATCAGGAGTGCCCTTTGTACAGCTGATGGAGCCTGGGCTGAGTCAGCCATGGGATCAGGCTGCAAAGTGCTGGAGCTGCTGCCCAGTTGGAAGGAGCAAAGGCCAGCTGGGCGGGTTTCTGAGTCCTGGTGTCAGATGGACTAAGAGCACCCTCACTCCAAAACATTCCCTCCCTCTGTTGTTTCCCCCCCCCAAGAGACACTCCCCTGTTGCTGGCAGTATGTGAGCTCTATCCCATATTTTTGAAGTGCAATTTTGGCAGCCCTAGTGGGGGTACCTAATAACTGCCATTGATTTAAATGAGAATTAGGTACATAAGGGTAGGCCCAACTCCCTATTGTATGTTTACAAATAAATTGTGTCACAGCCCTGGTGAGGCTCCCTCTGCTGGACACTCACCAGGCTGCTCTCTTTGCGTTCCAAGCTGATGCTTCTTGAACTTGTAGGGTGCAGCCCTGACTCTTTGTGGGGATTCTCTGGCTCACTTCCTTGATCTAGAGGTGGGCTCTGTGTGTTACCCCTTCCTGGAAATGTGACCATATGGCTCAGCAGCCCTGGGCCTCCAGGACCAATGCTGACCTTCCAGGTTTCCCAGTAGTTTAACCACACCCTTCTCCAGTGCTGCAACCTCATCGACATTCTGGGTTTACTGTTACCTCTTCATGGCCATGAGAGTTGAAAAGCAAATAGACTTGCAGGCTTTGTAAGGGTTCTCAAAAACCAATCTCTTTACTTTAGCTAGCACAAGAAATATACTGATCTAGACAATAAGCATAACTGTACATATTTCCCTGCCTTGGTTTCCTCACACTCGTGAGCACTCATTAGTATAGGTGCAAATCCATGATTTTCCCCACCACACATAGCTTCCACTCTGAATTGTCTAGTCCCTCTCTCCCCTGAGCAGCCAGTTTCCTTCTTCCTTGCCTGGTCCCACAGTTAAACTGGTCTCCTGCATGATGAAAACAAGTTCTACTCTCCTGCCCAAGCTTTCTGTGAGTCTGCTCTGAGTTCTACCCTCCTCTCAGGGTATGTGGGTTTTCAGACCTAGGCTTAACATGGGATGTTTTCATTCTCCTGTATTGGGATTTTCCACTCTCTAAACTCCAGCCTCTTCAGACAAACTTGGTTGAACTGGTTTTCCTAAGCTTAACAATCCTATTATCGCAAGGTGCTTCTATTTGAATAGGTGACCCTTAAAGGTCTAATGATCCACCCTTGCACCAAGTCTGGAAGAGTTTGCTGTGACAGCAAATTTCACATACAGTGATGAACGATTTCCTAAGATCAACCAGAGTTCGTAAGTTGTACATAAATTCCCCAAATTGTCACAGATTCCCAAAAAGGGATACCGTGGAGCCAAATCTATATTCTGATCAGTTTTGTGAGGTATTTATTAGGGGTGTCAATTAATTGCAGTTAACTCACACCATTAACTCAAAAACATGAATCGCACTTATTACAATAGAATACCAATTGAAGCTCATTAAATATTTTTGGATGTTTTTTCTACATTTTCAATATTGATTTCAATTACAACACAGAATACAAAGTGCACAGTGCTCACTTTATATTTTATTACAAATATGTGCACTGTAAAAATAAAATAATTAGTATTTTTTCAATTCCTCATACAAGTACTGAAGTACAATCTCTTTACTGTGAAAGTGTAACTTAAAAATGCAGATTTTTTTTGTTACATAACTGCACTCAAAAACAAAACTGTGTAAAACTTTAGAGCCCACAAGTCCATTCAGTCCTACTTATTCTGCTAATAGCTAAGACAAACAAGATTGTTTACATTTACTGGAGATATAGCTGCCTGCTTCTTCTTTACAGTGGCACCTGAAAGTGAGAACAGGCATTTGCATGGCACTATTGTAGCCAGTATTGCAAGGTATTTACGTGCCAGATTTGCTAAATATTTGTATGCTCCTTCATGCTTCTGTCACCATTCCTGAGGACATGCTTCCATGCTGATGATGCTTGTTTAAAAAAATAATGCGTCAATTAAGTTTGACTGTACTCCTTCTGAGCGGGGGGATTGTAGGTCTCTTGCTCTGTTCTACCAGCATTCTGCCATATATTTAATGTTATAGCAATTTTGGATAATAACGCATCACATATTCATTTTAAGAACACTTTCACAGCAGATTTGACAAAACGCAAAGACAGTACTGATGTAGCTATTTTTAGAAATCTCACAGCATTCGACCCAAGATTTAAGAATGTGCAGTGCCTTCCAAAATCTAAGAGGGATGAGGCGTGGAGCATGCTTTTAGAAGTCTTAAAAGAGCAACTCTCAGATGCGGAGACTACAGCACCCAAACCATCAAAAAAGACAATCAACATTCTGCTGGTGGCCTCTGACTCATGATGATGAAAATGAACGTGTCAGTCTGCACTGCTTTGGATTGTTATCAAGCAGAACCATGATCAGCATGGACACGTCCTCTGGAATGGTGGTTGAAGCATCAAGGGACATATGAATCTTTAGTGCCTCTGGCACATAAATATCTTGCAATGCCAGCTATAATAGTGCCATACAAACGCCTGTTCTCACTTTCAGGTGATGTAAACAAGAGGCAGGCAGCATAATCTCCTGCAAATTCAGCAAAGAATCCTGTGGCACCTTATAGACTAACAAACGTTTTGGAGCATGAGCTTTCATGGGTGAATACCCACTTCGTCAGATGCATGTAGTGGAAATTTCCAGGGGCAGGTATATATATGCAAGCAAGAAGCAAGCTAGAGATAACGAGTTTAGTTA
>NC_133769.1:119943514-119961853 GCF_003597395.2 Chelonoidis abingdonii
AAGTGGGTTATTTCCCTTTGTTGTAGACTCAGGGCATCTGAGTCTTGGGGGTTCCCCAGGGAAGGTTTTGGGGAGACCAAAGTGAGCCAAGACACTGGAAATTCTTGGCTGGTGGCAGCAATATCAAATCTAAGCTGGTAATTAAGCTTAGAGGGGTTCATGCTAGCTTCTCAGGTTATGAACGCTAAGGTTCAAGGTGGCTAGGATGGTGTTTTCTGGAAGGTCACCAATGCCTTGTAGATTCCTCAGGAAATCAGTGGTGTCACGGAGGTAGCTGGGAGTACTGGTGGCATAGGGTCTGAGTAGAGAGTCTACATATCCAGACAGTCCTTCAGTGAGAGTGCCAATGCCTGAGATGATGGGGCATCCAGGATTTCCGGGTTTGTGTATCCTGCAAATTTTAACCAATCTTGTTTGTATGAGTGGTTGGCTGACCATGAAGTAGGACTGAGTGGACTTGTAGGCTCTAAAGTTTTACACTGTTTTGTTTTTGAATGCAGGGGTTTTATTGTACATAATTCTACATTTGTAAGTTCAATCTTCATGATAAAGAGATTGCACTACAGGACAATATGCAAAAATATTTAAATAAATGGTATTCTATTGTTTAATAGCAATTAATTTTTTAATCGCTTGACAGCCCTAACATTTATGCTTAAAAATAGAAGTCAATGGTATAAAACAAATGTATAACAATGTAGAGCTTCTTCAAAACTATAAACTCTATAGTTCAGGTTCTCGTTTTTAAAAGAATTAGAACATAATTTTTACTCCGTAAAACTGAAAACTCTGACTCCTAATCCTTAACTATGGTCTTGCTTTTGATCCAATATTCATAGCCAATCTCTAATCTAAAAATGTACCTGCCAAATTCAGAGACAGTATTAACAGGTGCTCCTTCCATGTAAGTCTCCAGGCCAAATTCAGCAGCCATGTAAGTGACAGTGTAAAATACACACCAAGTACAAGTAGACCAGTGAGCTGGTTTACATGGCAGAGTAGTGCAACTTGCACCAATTTGGCATACACAATGTGCTAACAAGTTAGTGTGCACTAAGGGAGTTGAAGACAGAAAAACAGCTAACAGAAGCTTTTACAGATAAAGCAAACTCCCCTTACTACACTTTATCTTCCACCCTCCTGTTTGCTTTTCCAGCTACTCCTACCTTCCCGTCTGCACTCATAAAGCTCAAATCCAAGGGCCTGATTTTGACTTCACTGCAAATTTATTTAGTCAGAAGTTACTTGGACTTGCTTTGTCATAAATGAGATCAAGTCTATCCTGAAGTGTTTTATGCACGTGGAACAACTTTAGTCTGAACATGATATGCTAGATTTTACAAAGCATTTCTATTAAAAAGCTAATAATTCAGTAGAGCAGAAACTGAATAGAATAGGTAAGAAATTGAAAACGTACCTGATCCTTCCTGTTTGTTTTCCAGCAGAGAAGTATTATCTATAACCCCTTTAGTGTATATTATGGTGTGAATATCAGATTCCTTGGGGTTTTTTAGAGCCTAGGGTCCCATCTACAGCCCTTATTACTTTAGCTTATTCTTTCCGCAGACACTTCATGGAAAAATCTTATCAGGCAAAACTTTGATACTGAGTAACCCCTCCTTTTCCATCTCAATTTTAGTGTCTTCATTTTGTTTTTCTGGTACACCTGTAAAATTTATCACAAATAGCAGTACATGGGCACTTGGCACACAACATAGTTCCCATAGTTTAAGGTAGAAATACTTTAGCAGCAGAACCAATTTAATTGTAATGGGGAAATGCTACACATTGCTGTCACACATAGATTGATCCATGCCATGTAATGAATTATTTTCGTAGCCCTGTCCTGCCAAGGTGCTCAGGTCTCTAATCATGGTGAGACTTGAGTGTGCTCAGCACCTTGGAAGATCAGGCTCTTAGTTAATTGTGTCACACAAGGCATGGCAGTTGGAATAAATGTCATTTGATAATACTTTCAGGATTAAGCGTTAAGGTCTCAAGACAAAGATGAGCCAATTTTAGTTAATCCAGAGAGAAAGTCAATTACAGAAATATTTGTGGTGGTATATTAAATATTCCTGCTATCTATGGGCTTTATATGGGCATATCGCACAAGTGACCAGGGAGCTTTGCGACCAGGGGCTGCTAACAGGGAATTTCGCAAGGGAGTTTCGAAGGGGAGTGGGAAGGGAGTGGGGGTCCCTTGTTGGTTCCATCTGTGCCCCTTTAGTCCCCTTAAAACCTATAAACCAAACTACATTCAAAAATTGTTGCTTTAAACAACCCTTCCGTTAACTAGGAGACAATGCAGGCAGAAGCCCAGCAGCAGAGTGGGGGCTATCCAGTTTATTGTGCCAAGTGTAGCATGTATGTTTACCTGTGTGTGGGTGGGTGGTGTATGTGTGTAGTCAGTGCAAGGAGCTCCTGGCCCTCAGAGACCACGTACAGACTTTCGAGGCCAGAGTGGCAGAACTGGAGGAGCTACGAGAGGCAGAGACATATGTTGATGAGGCTTTCCGGGACACTGTAGAATTGTCCCACCTCCGGTCAGACAGCCCCTGTGCTGTTGAGGAGGATGAAAGGCCCAGGGAAGCAGAGCAGTCAACGGGAGCAGAGGGAAACCTTCCCATAGTCGGGACCCTCTTTCCAGATAGTACTGTGGTTGCCTCTTGCACTGAGGTTACCTCTCCAGGGGAGGGAACTCCAGTTGCTAGGAAAAGGCAGGTGTTAGTAATGGGAGATTTGATCATTAGAAATGTAGATAGCTGGGTTTGTGATGACCGGGAGAACCGTATGGTGACTTGCCTGCCTAGTCGAAGCGTTGTGGACTCTTCGAGTCAATCTAGACACTTATGTGTAGCTGCTGGATGGGAGAAGACAGTGGTCATGGTACCATGTAAAGGTACCAATTGACATAGGGAAGCGGTAGGAGAGATGTCCTGGAAGCCAAAATTTAGGGCTGCTATGGGAAGAGACTGAAATCCCAGGACACCCTATGGGTGGCATGCATCAGAAATGCCTTCCCAGTTCCACGCGCAGGTCCAAGTAGCAGGCAGAGCTTCAGGTCTCAATTGTGTGGATGCAGACGATGTGTAGAGAGGGAGGGGTTTTACGTTTCATTGGAATTGCGGGAAAACTTTTGGGATGTGAGGAGCTATACAAGGAGAGATGGGCTCGCCTATTACAGGGAGAGATCGGCTCCACCTAAACCAAAGTGGAACCAGACTGCTGGCATTAGAACATTAAAGGAGGTTGTAGAGCCAGTTTTTTAAACTATGAGATGGGGTGGGGGGCGGGAGGGGGGAAGCTGCTGCCTGCAGAGGAGCATGTGACGTATTCGGAGATAAAGACTTCTCTTAGCGCTGAGAGTCTAATGATAGAGATTCTCTAGGTTTATAGTCAGGAGCACGAGGATGGAGAGGATAATGATAGAGCGATCAGTATTCCCAGACTGACTACATACGGTCATCAGTAAAAAAGAATCTGGTCACTATCAGTAAAAGGGCCAGACAAATAACCGGGACAAGTTATATCTAAAGTTGCTTGTATCACTAATTGCTAGAAGTCTCAAGAAATAAGATGGTAGTGAATACTAGAGTGCTCGATGATAAAGGACGGTGATAATGTACTTGATCATAATTAGGCATCACAGTTAAACGCTGGATGGACTGTATGAGAGCAATCAATGGGACACAATCATCCGCCGGGGTTTACTAAAAATATATCTGGCAGAATCTAGAAGGACAGAACACAGGTTCGCTGCGGGCGCTTTAGAGGGCGGAATGGCACTATATAATGTGTGAAGAAAGAGATTAGATTACAAATGCAAGTAAAATCTTAAGTTCTGAATCCACATGGTTCATAGAAATTCTTCTATGCGCAATAGAAAATTCCATGCGTACTTGAATAAAAAAGATAACATTACAGAGTTGATCTATATATTGACCACTCTGACCAGGGGACAGTAATAGTGATGATGAAATGCCTCAAGGGATTTACAATCTAAGAGTTATCAAAATAAAGTACTCCAAACTAAATCAGTGGCGTTGAATTTCAATCTATCTCCCATATCTAACTGTAGAACATGTTGACTCAGGACAAACATGACAGCGAACTAGAATTCTCCATGCTCTATAGAATGATTGCTTCATGTGCAGCTAGAACTGGTGAACAGGGAACCCAGTAAGACGGGCAGAAGAGCAAACTCTTAGATTTAATCTCTGCAGCTGGAGAGCAGGAGCTTGGTCCAAGATGGCTTTACCTATAGCGCCCGCTTGGAAATAGTGACTATACAATACAATAGCACTTCTCAAATCCCTGTGGTGGAAGAACACATCTGCAACAGCCTATACACTGTGCATTTTAAGTTTCAGCAAAACGGCGGGTGACGGAACTATGACATAAATAATCGAGAGGGTGTAGCTGAAAAACAGAAGTCTAAAAGTTACATGTGACCCTAAAGTGCAATCCCTTGCAATCGCTGCCCATGGGCGCTTGTTAAAGACATTCATAACTAAGAGGTCCAACTATCAATTCATACCCATCAAGATTACACGTACACCAGTAAAGAGAACCTAAAAGAGGTCATCTAGTGGTCTTCGTTAAGAGCTTAACCATGCTACAAGACGCTCAGTGAGAGATTAATAGACTTTCCTTTATCAAGAGGCTAACTATGATGTAGCAGCTCCAGATCCTAGTGAATGGCAAATCAGAATAGAGTAGCATAATAACACTGCACCAAATTTAAGGTGCAGAGTGTACATAAGTAAAAGGACATAAGTTAGGTTAGTCTGAAGAAACTGCTAGACTTAACAAAACTTTCCAAAGGTTTTTTCTTACAGCACATAATAACAAAATTGATTTTTTGGTTAACACGGATCAGAAACAGGAAGCCTGCTAAAACCAGTTAGTTGCCTTCATCAGATTGTGGGCCTCCCTTTGATGAGTCAAGATTACAAAAGGAATGCTTTAAAGACTATAATGTACATTGTTGGAGAATCGAATATGGATTCTTTGCCTTCAGTCTTCACGGCCTGAAGATTAGGGCATATTCCCAAAGCTGAGTACAGCTTTGTAGGTGACAAATCTGAGAACTGTCACAGGACTGAAGTGTCACTAGAAGGAAGTTTGGAATTTAATTGATAAACTCAACATTAAACAAGTCCACTGGGACAGATGGTATTCACCCAAGAGTTCTGAAAGACCTTCAAATGTGAAGTTGCCCCAGAACTATTAAGCTAAGGTTTGTAACCTTCTTTAAATCCGGCTTCTGTACCAATGACTGGAAATTAGCTAATATAATGCAATATTTAAAAGGGCTCTAGAGGTGATCCGTCAATTACAGACCGGTTAAGTCTAATGTCAGTACTTGCGGCAATTAGTCGAAACAAATAGTTAAGAATGAAATTGTTCCACGACACATAGAAAAACATAAACATGTTGAGCAATAGTCACATGGTTTCTGTAAAGGGAAATCGTGTCTTCCTACTAATGCTATAGCAATCTTTTGGAAGGTGTCAACAAACATGTGGACTAGGGATTCCAGTGACATAGTGTATTAGATTTACCAGACAGCCTTTGACAGGTCCCTCAACCAAAGGCTGTTACGTAAATTAATGTTGTTCATGCGGATAAAAGGAAGTCCTTCATGGGTTTGAGAACTGGGTTAAAAAGACAGGGAACAAAGTAGAATTATTGAAATTCTCAGAATGGGTCAGAGGCTAACTATGGTGTTCCCCAAGGGTCAGTACTAGGACCAATCCATTCAATTTATTCATAAATGATCTGGAGAAAGGGGTGAACAGTGAGGGTGGCAAAGTTTGCAGATGATACTAAACTGCTCAAGATGGTTAAGACCAAGCAGATTGTGAAGAACTTCAAAAAGATCTCACAAAACTAATAGTGATTGGGCAACAAAAGGCAAATGAAATTTAATGTGGATAAATGTAATGCACGTTTGGAAAAAATAACCACACTATACATACAATATGATGAGGGCTAATTTAGCTACAACGAGTTCAGGAAAAAGATCTTCGTGTCGTCGTGATTAGTCTCTGAGATGTCCATGCAGTGTGAGAGGCGGTCAAAAAAGCAAACAGGATGTTAGGAATCATTAAAAATGGGATATAGAGAATAAGACTGAGAATATATTATTACCATTATATAAATCCATGATACGCCCACATCTCGAATACTGTTGTACAGATGTGGTCTTCTCAGCTCAAAAAGAACTATACTGGCACTAGAAAATGTTCAGAAAAGGCAACTAAAATGATAGGGGTTTGGAGAGGGTCCCATATGGGAAAGATTAAAGAGGCTAGGACTCTTCAGCTTGGAAAATAGGAGGACTAAGGGGGATATGATAGAGTATATAAAATCATGAGTGATGTGATAAGGAAAAGTTCTTTACTTATTTCCTAATACAAGAACTTAGGGGTCACCAAATGAAATTAATAGGCAGCAGGTTTAAAACAAATAAAAGGAAGTTCTTCACGCCAGTGCAAGTCAACTTGTGAACTCCTTAAGAGGTTGTGTGAAGGCTTAGACTATAACAGCATTTAAAAGAGAACTGGATAAATTCATAGAGGTTAAGTCCATATTAAAGGCATTAGCCGGGATGGTAAGGAATGGTGTTCCTAGCCTCTCTTGTCAGAGGATGGAGATGGATGGCAGGAGAGAGATCACTTGATCATTACTGTTAGGTTCACTCCCTCTGGGGCCACCTGGCATTGGCCACGTCACGAGACAGATACTGGGGCAGATGGACCTTTGGTCTGACCTGGTATGGCCGTTCTTATGTTCTATACTTCAGTTTTATGGAGCTTTGCAATTGGGGGTTTATGTTGGTATCCCAATGCCAAGATTTAAAAAAAAATGGGTGCCTAAAATTAGGCTCAAATGGCCTGATCTTTCAAGGGTTGAGCACACTGACTTCTGTAGGAGCTGCTGGAAGCCCATGGCTTATAAAACTTAGATCACTTAATTAGGCATCCCAATGTGGATGCTGTGCTCCACAGAGACACTGAGATGGCAGAAGTAGGGGCTGGTAAGAGGTTCCATCATTATTCAGCTCCTGTAGCCAACAGCCAAATCCTAATGGACATTACACTTCCACTGGCATCCAAATAGGTTCTGGATGAGTAAGAAATACAGGATTCAACACTTGGATGCTGTGATGGGGTGCCCATCCTACACAAGCCCACAGTGAGTTAATATGCCAATTAACCTTATATGCTGCATTGGAGAGAACCAGGGATTGATAGGGTCTAATGGCAGATAAAACCCCAAGAGCAATGGAGGGAAGAAGCTGGGATAGGACTACAGAGCTAGGAAGTCAGAGTAGTAGGTGGCTTCAGGGAGGAGGTCTGCAGTCACTCCCTAGTGCAGGGGTGGGCAAACTGTGGCCTAGGGATCGCATCCAGCCCTTTAGATGTTTTAATCTGGCCCTCAAGCTACAGCCGGGGATCAGGGTCTGGGGCTTGCCCTGCTCTGCGCATGCCAGAGCTCCCAGGAGCAGCAGCATGTGCCCCTTTTGCCTCTATGCAAAGGGACAGCCAGGGGGTGCCGCACATTGCCCCTGCAGTTCCCACTGGCCAGCAGTCATGGCCAATGGGAGCTGCACGGGCAGTGCCTGTGGACGGGGCAGCATGCAGAGTCACCTGGCCACGCCTCCGCATAGGAGCCAGAGAGAGGACATGCCACTGATTCTGGGAGCTGCTTGAGGTAAGTACTGCCTGGAGCCTACACCCCTGACCCCTTCCTACGCCCCTGCCTCAGCTCTTATCCCTCTTCCACCCTTGGTCCCAGTCTGGGGCACCTTCTTGCACCCCCAGCTGAAGCTTTTACCCCCACCTGCACCTCAGCCCCCAATTTTGTGAGTGTTCATGGCCCGCCATACAATTTCTATACCCAGATGTGGCCCTCAGACCAAAATGTTTGCCCACCCCTGCCCCAGAGGGAAAGGGAGTTGGCTAGGGACAAGAAGGAAGCCTAGAGAAAGAGGAGGGAATTTGATAAGTGGGGTGAAGTACCCATGGAGAGCGGAGGAAGCTCTGTGGGCAAGCCCAGATGTAGGCAGGCAAATCAAGAAGTGAAGTAGGAAAGAGCCCAGGGTAACGGCACCAGGGTCTGAGACTGAGTAGACCTACGTTGCTAGTTCTAGGGTCCCTGGGCTGGAACCTGGAGTAGCCAACTCAGATTCCCTTATCAGCCACAGGGAAAGTGGTGCTGGACCTAGATTTGGAACAAAAGACTACCTGAGATGATATATGTTCAGCTTGTCCCATGTGGTGATTTTTTTTGTGGTTACCCTGAAAGGGGAAGACTATATAGTGACCTGGCTGAAAAGCAAAGTCACTAAGGGGGAGCATCCTGAGTCATCAGGGGGTTGGTGGGGCCTCAGCCTGAGCAACTGACACAAGGAGGTGCCAGATGGGATCAGATCTAATTCTTAGACCCAGCCACAAGGAGGCACACCTGTGGTAAGGCGGGACCCCTTCACATACACCCTCTTGTATTTTTTGTCTTGTCTGCGTCAGGTTATCTGGGGGCCAAATTCTGCTGTGATTGAAGTAAATGGCAGACTTGCCTTTGAGGTCAGAGGAACAGGCTTGGGCCCTTCCCGCTGTAACGATTTTACAGACTTGCAACTAGTGAAATTAAAGCAACCTGTGAAAAATGTAACCTTTCACCCATTAAACAAATGCTGTTCTTACAAAGAGATGAGCAGTTAAAGGAGTTGTGTTTGTGGATGACACACATGGTATTGAGAACCTGGACACTATAAGGACAAAATTGAAATAATTTACGAATTCTGTTCCTGTAATCTGAGTCCAGTAAACAAAGAGAGAGATAAATATTTCTGTGCAGTGAATTACGCTGTTTAACATTGAAATAATCTTCATTTTCTACAAAATGTCAGTATTAAATAAGTGCCAAAACTAGTTGAAACAGAGAAAGGATTGGTAGGGACAGGTGCTGCACTGGAAACCTCCAGTTTACTACTCATAGCTCTGTTACTGGACTCAGATTACAGGACAGAATTTTAAATTATTTCATTATGCCCTATAGTGTCCAGTTCTCAACCATTTGTCCATCCACAACAACTCCCTTTAACTGCTCATCTCTTTGTAAGGACAATTTGTTAATGGGGAAAGGTTACATTTTTCAAAGGTGCTAATCACTAGTGCAGGTCTGTAAAATGTAGAAGAGAGAGATAAATATTTCCTGTGCAGTGAATTACGCTGTTTAACATTGAAATAATCTTCATTTTCTACAAAATGTCCAGTATTAAATAAGTGCCAAAACTAGTTGAAACAGAGAAAGGATTAGGTAGGGACAGGTGCTGCACTGGAAACCTCCAGTTTACTACTCATAGCTCTGTTATGGACTCAGATTACAGGACAGAAATTTAAATTATTTCATTTATGCCCTATAGTGTCCAGTTCTCAACCATTTGTCCATCCACAACAACTCCTTTAACTGCTCATCTCTTTGTAAGACAATTTGTTAATGGGGAAGGTTACATTTTTCAAGGTGCTAATCACTAGTGCAGGTCTGTAAAATGTAGCAGCAGTGGGCTGAGCGGCTCAGCCTACTGCCGCTCAGGGGTTCCATCCTCCGGCTCCTGCCAGCCGGGATCCCGGCTGCTGGACCCGCTCAGCCCAGTGCCAGTCTGCGGTCATGGCCCTGCCCACATACAGTGGGTACCTACCTTCTCCCTGGTTCTGGTCCATTCTCTTCATCTCTCTGCACTGAACTGAGAGTTGGAGTGGACAGAGCCCAGGGCTGGGGGTGGGAGGCAAACAACATGTTTTTTTGCTTGGGGCAGCAAAATACTTAGAGCCGGTCCTGACTGCAACGTTTTACACCTATATTATAGTGATATCACATGCTGACAATCTGTATCATTGCATATGCAAAATGCTATGCACATATCATACAAATTAACTTCTGTGCTTTACTATAGATGAACATATACTTTTGTATGGCTGCATAGCTGTTGTGTGATTGGTTGCTGAGATGCTATTGTGGTGTATACAACAGAATGGAGTAGAGGATGGGGATCTTAACTCCGCTTTCCAGGTTATTCAAATCTCTCTTAATTGTACAGTGATTTAGGCCCTGCTCTTGCAATGAGCTCGACTGAGACAGCCCTTCTGCAACTTCTTGTAATGTTCTGGCACCAAGTACTCGTTTTTTTTTGTTTTGTTTTGCATTGCATGATTATTTGTAGCCAACAATCCTTTCCCTGATTGCATAATTTGGGCTAGGATTTGGAAGGACTCTTTGTGGTAACAATGCAACAAGCAGCATTCTGAGTCTGTAAGCCAGATAGAGAAGAATCTACCCCAGCATCCAGCCACCATAAAGAATTCCTCCAGTGCTTAGTGCACGGGTGTCCTGCCTTGCCTTGATCACGAGGCATATTACATAAGAAGCAAATCAGTCAGTGGGATTAAGGCTCAGCAGACTTACTGGTGATTTACGTGGCATCTAGTAGAAATGCCTCACAGGTGACCACAGACATTTCTTCAATGTAACTGCTTAAGAATTCAGTTAAACAGAACTAGTAAGACCACTTGCACTATCCCCATTTGATAACTTCCAGCACTGCAGCATGCCTCAGGATTATTTTAGCAGAAGTCTTTGTAACGTTATCGGATTCGTGAGTCACCAGTTGATGCTGTTGCAGATAGTTGTGTAAGTTTCGTTGAACTGGACATGTAGGTAGTGTAGATCCTGAGAAATGTTTTAGTGGTGATGCAGTCTTTTTGCATATTTCCAGTAAAAATTTTTCTCAGAGTGAGACTCTGACTAAAAACTGTTCCTTAGTTGCAGAGCTGCTGTCTACATGTAATATACATACAAGCAAACAAAAAACAGATGATGCCATCCACTAAGATTTACCCCTAACTTTAACTGCTGTAAAGTAGGAGTAATTCCATGAAATCAATGGAATTGCACCATTGTAAAACCAAAGCAAGTGAGAGAAGAGTCAGGTTCTTAGTTTTTTCTCATCAGAGTCATATGCTTTACTAAATGTTTTCCCACCTAGAGCAATCTCAAGCAGATCCTGCTAGAGTTGGGATCAGTGGAAAGGTAATCACTCTTGCTTTCTATCCAAAGCGAGATATTTTCGAGAATCATTGGTACAAAAACTGAAATCCAAATGACGGGGAAAAAACCCTCAGAATCCACTTAATTATCCTCCACAAAATGCACACATGAATTTCTGATTAAAGGACAACAAGCCCAAAGGAAATTCTCAGGACAGACACATTTTTAGTTTGAATTTGAAAATGTAACAGGAAATTAAAATAAGATGGGAAGTTCTATGACCAATACGCATGAAGAATCATTTGACCACTGTCTAGATCTCAGCTGTACAACAAAACTAAGCAAACCACCAAGAAATATCTATTTGTTATGCTTTTATGTGGGGGTGTCATATTTCCCAAGCTCAAACCACTTTAAGTAAATAAAGCTGACTACAGGAAATGAGTGCATTATGATTTTCATTGATGTACTTGTAACTAAAATATATGCACTTTGTCAGCATTAAAACATTGCCTTTTCTTTGCAGTCTAACAGGATACATCTGACAATAAAGGGTCCAATCCTGCTCCCAATGAAGCCAATAGCAACCCTCCTATTTTATATTAAGAGGAAGATCTGTGGTTACTGGTGATTGAATAGCTCCAGATATATTTGTGTTGATGCAAGATATTTTAATCACAAAAAGGTAAGTCTTGACAGCATCTTGATTCTGCTCCTTTATGTGTCTACACTCTATCCCCTTACTGACTTTGGTGAGCAGTTACTCACAAAAATAGTCCCATTGGTGCCAGTGGGACTACTTCTTGTGAGTAACTGCTTACCTGCCGGAATAAAAGGTTCACAATCCAGGCCTATAATAATTTTACTAGTCTTGATCCTGCTGACCCTCTGTGTGCTGAACTCTCCTTGAGAATGTACTCTAATATATTCTCATCTGCACAGTAATACAAAATGATGTACATGTGAGTCCATAACTATAGAAAAAAGTGCAATGCAAACAAAACCACTACTTACTTTGATGTATTTACATACGCTCGTTGGAAGAGCTGTAGTGCAAATAATATAATTCCAGATTTACAATATTTAATGCTTTATTATCAGAATAATATTTCCAGGTACCCAGCTGCTGTGGAAAACCCTCATTCTGAATATATTGTTCTCAGGGCATTAATATTATTCTTACTATTGTATTAAGACAAGTAGTTTTGCATAAAATTGAACATTCTCCTCTCCTCCGCGCCCCCCCCCCCAAACACCTATCCAGTTAATCATTAGCTGAATCTCTAAGGGGTATTTTTTCCACTTATAGGCTGCAGACAAGCATGAGAAATTTCAACACAATTGTAATGCTTGTTTTTGTTTTGGAAAGGCACCAATTATAGGACTTTAACCTAGAAGTGCCATCTCAGCTATTACTGTAACAACCAACCATTTCCCCTCCCCTTGTGCCTTCCTGCCCCAATTAGGGTCAGCAGGGAAGCTGTGCTGAAGCCCTACTCATGTAATAGAGGGAGGCAGCTGGCAAGGTCTTCACTTTAGAACTTTCTCCCCATATGCTACCCCCCTTGATCCTCAATTATTCTATTTTATTGTCCTTCAGGGCAGGCTAAGAGGCCCATTTGTCTTCCTTAGCTGCAATGGAATGAGAGTGGGGCTCTTACAGGTCTATCTATACACTTTTTGCTTTTTGCTGCTGGCTTATTATTGATGGTTGTGGATATGTTTGAAGGAGATTTGCTACAGGGTTGTGTATATCTCAGGGTTGCGTATATCTCAGGGTTGCATATTGAAGAATTGTCAAGGTGTGCCTAGAGCAAGACTTAGTGGTTCCTTCCCTCCTCCTGCCCCCCCTCCCCCGTACATCTAAATAAATAAACTTAACAAACCAGTTATTTCATAAGTGCATCCTGCCAGGATGCAATAAAATATTCTACAGCCTGATGTGGCCAATGTGCAGGGGCGGCTCTGTGTATTTTGCTGCCCCAAGCACAGTCAGGCTGCTTTCGGCGGCATGCTTGTGGGAGGTCCGCTGGTAATACGGATTCAGCAGCATGCCTGCGGGAGGTCTGCCGGTCTTACACCTTCGGTTTACCTGCCGACGAATTGCCGCCGAAACAGCGGGGCCAGCGGACCTTCCGCAGGCATGCTGCCAAAGGCAGCCTGACTGCCACCCTCATGGCGACCAGCAGGTGGCCCCCTGCGGCTTGCTGCCCCAGGCATGTGCTTGGTGCACTGGTGCTTGGAGCCATCCCTGCCAACATGGTTTGGCATTCAAGGGTCTTCTGAAAAGCACTAAGGCTGGACCTTCAAAGGTATTGAGACTCCTAACTGCCATTTAGTGGAAGTTAGGTGCCTAAACACCTTTGAGAGCTGGGACAAAGCACCCTCACATTCATCCACTGAGCACCTCCCACAGCTGGGACCTAAATAAAGATTATCCTTGTTTTCGAGGATGGGATTTCAACAAAAAGTGAATTGGAAATGTCTCTAGGGGCATGCTGTAGCGTTATCTACTGAGCTAGAAGAGAATCTAGTCATGGTCCTGTCTGTGGTCCCTGACCTGCAGGCTGCTTCAGGAAGAGCAAGCCTGTTCTCCAGCCTTTTTTGTATGTTGGAAGTCTCTGATCTAAATACTCAACAAGCCCAGATCTGCTTAGATCTATACAAATCTGAGGACAGCAGGTATATTTCAAACAGATAGTATATACAAACTATTGCCTGGGGCTGATGAACTTCCCCTCCTCCCCAAAGTGTGTTGGGGGGAACTGGCTTTCATTGAAAGAATATTTTCATTGGTGGGGTGGGGAGAATCAATCACTTTTCCACTTTTTCCATGGGCTTTCAATTTCATTTCAAACTTTTTTTGGTAAAAATACTTATTTTCCAAAAAAAAAAAAAATCCTTAATGAAAGTGGTTTTCAAAAACTGAGTTTTTCAGTTTTGTCAAAAAATAAACTTTTTTTCAGGAAATTTAGACAAAGGGGAAAGCACATTAAAAACAGCCATACTGAATCAGAGCAAGGGTCCATCCAGCCCAGTATCCTGTCTTCCAACAGTGGCCAATGCCAGGTGGCCCAGAGAGAATGAACAGAACAGGTAATCATCAAGTGATCCATCTCCTGTTGCTTATTCCCAGCTTCTGGCGAACAGAGTTTAGGGACACCATCCCTGCCTATCCTGGCTAATAGTCATTGATGGACCTATCCTCCTCCATGAATTTATCTAGTTCTTTTTTGAACCCTGTTATAATCTTGGCTTTCACAACATCCTCTGGCAAGAAGTTCCACAGGTTGACTGTGCGCTGTGTGAAAAAATACTTCCTTTTGTGTGTGTTAAACCTGCTCTATTATTTCATTTGATGGCCGCTAGTTTCTTGTGTTATGAGAAGGAGTAATAAACACCTCCTCCTTACTTTTCTCAACCAGTCGGTGATTTTAATAGACTTTTATCCTATCCCCCTTAGTCGTCTCTTTTCCAACTGAAAAATCACAAGTTAGTTAACTCTCCTCATACAGCAGCTGTTCCATTACCTATAATAATTTTTGTTGTCCTTTTCTGAACCCTTTTCTAAGTCCGATATATCTTTTTTGGGAATGGGCAACCACATCTGCACGCGTATTCAATATAGGCGTACCATGATTTTATATAGAAGCAATAGATATTTTCTGTTGTTATCTTATCTCTAATGATTCTGATATTCTGTCACTTTTTTGACTGCCACTGCACATTGAGTGGATGTTTTCAGAAACTGTCCACTGCTCCAAGATCTTTCTTGAGTGGTAATTAAGACCCCATTATTCTATATGTATAGTTGGGATTAAGTTTCCAATGTGCATTACTTTGCATTTAGCAACACTGACTTCCATCTGCCATTTGTTGCCAGTCACTCAATTTTGAGAGATCCTTGTAGAGCTCTTTGCAGTCTGCTTGAGACTTAAATATCTTGAGTAGTTTCGTATCACTGTAAATTTGCCACCTCACTGTTTTACCACTTTTTCTAGATCATTTATGAATATATTGAATAACCTGGTCCCAGTACAGACCCCGGGCACCACCACTATTTACCCTCTCCATTCTGAAAACTGACTATTTATTCCTAGCCTTTTGTCCTATTGTTTATCCAGTTACCAATCCATGAGGGGCTTTCACTCTTATCTCATGACTGCTTACTTTGCTTAAGAACCAGCTTGCTAGGGACCTTGTCAAAAGCTTTCGGAAAAATACTAAATATACGATAGCCACTGGATCCCGCTTTGTACCACTGGTTTCTGACCTCAAGTAGAAATCTATAGAGGTGAGTAGAGGTGAGCATATTTCCCTTACAAAAACCATGTTGACTCTTCCCCCAAACAAATTATGTTAAATCTGTGTCTGACAATTTGTTCTTCACTATAGTTTACAACCACAGTTTGCCAGATACTGAAGTCAGGCCTTGACGGCCGTAATTGCCACAGTCCTCCTCCAGAGCCCTCTTTAAAAAGAACATTCACATTAGCTATCCTCCAGTCATTTGGTATAGAAGGCTATTAAATAAAGGTTACAGATGAAAGTTAGTAGTCCTTGCATATTTCGCATTTGAATTGCCTCAAGAACTCTGGGTGAATACCATCTGGTCCTGGTGACTTTATTTCTGTTAAGTAATCAAATTTCTCCAAAAGCACCTTCAATGACACCTCATCTGGGACAGTTACTCAGATTTGTCACCAAAAAAATGGCTCAGGTTGGGAATCTCCTTTACATCCTCAAGCTGTGAAGACCAATAGCAAAGAATTCATTAGTTTCTCTGCAATGCCTTATCATCCTTGACTGCTCTTTAAATCATCTCGATTCGTTTAGTGGCTCACTGCTTGTTTCATCAAGGCTTCCTGCTTCTTGATGGTACTTTAAATTTTTTGCTATTATTTTTTGAGTCTTCAGCTATGCTGTTCTTCAATTCTCTTTTGGCCTTCCAATTATATTTTTACACTTCATTTGCCAGAGTTTATGCTCCCTTTCTATTTTCCTCACTTACTAGTTAAATTGACCCCAAAAGAGACAAGTTCTACAATTTCCTTTTAATTTGCAGCTTTCCCTGGATCTTAATTTATCCATCCCAGGATGTACTTACACATCTGCTTCTCCAGTATATAAATTTGTCAACCTACTTTGGTAAATGTCATTCCTTAACTCTTCCATTTGTCGTCTGCTAGGTAGAAAGACATCGTTTCAGGAAAATGTTGCCGAATGACATTCACCATTGTCAAAGTTAGAATCAGGACTCACAATTTGTCAGACCACTCTGTTTTATTAGCGCAGCGCTCCGCCAATAACACCCAGATAATGTGAGTGGCTATGCAAGACCCAAACAGTTTTATTTATACAGATAAAAGAGCGGGAAATAGACAAAGGGACAAAGAAAGCAAAACAGTAAAATTTACCTGGGGCACAGCATGCATATCCTACTTCCTTACTAACTCTTAACGATTTAAGGCTAATACTTTACCAATTGCCCTTAAACAGTGCAATTGTTCTATGTTAGTGTTTGTATTTCTGACACTGGATTGCAGCATTTCAACAGTTTTTTGCTTAAAGGTACAGACAGCATTTCTTTGAATTATATTGTGAAAATAAAAATAATTATTCTACTTTCACACCATGTATGATAAAGTTGAAGTTTTTATGGGGCACATATGTCATGTGAGATTCTTCCCACAAGGAACGTTTGAACTGAATTGTCTTTTCTTTCCTGAAAAGTACAGTGTATAAAGCAGGCCTGCACAACATATGACCCGTGGGCCGCATGCAGCCCGCGGAGGCTCACTATGTGGCCCACGGCGGGGAATCAAAGGGCTCTGGGCTGCCTGCAGTGGCGGGGAGCCCAGAGCCCTTTAAATCTCAGCCGTGCCTGGGATTCAAAGGGCTCTGGGCTGCCCGCAGAGATTCCCGCCGTGGCTGAGATTTCAAGGGCTCAGGGCTCCCCGCCACCACAGGCAGCCCAGAGCCCTTTGAATCCCGGCAGTGGCTGAGATTTAAAGGGCTCAGGGCTCCCTGCGGCTGCGGGCAGCCCAGAGCCCTTTGAATCGTGGCCATGGCTCCAGCGGATGGCCTGGGGCTGGGATTTAAAGGGCTTGGGCTCCCCTCAGCAGCAGGACCTCTGGGCCCTTTAAATCCCTGCCCCAGGCCCGCAAAGCTCCAGATTCCCCCAGCTGCCGGAGCCCTGGGCCCTTTAATTTTCCCCTGAGGGCTCCAGCCATCTCTTCAGCTGGGAGCCCCGGTTGATTTAAAATCAAGTATCACCTCCTCACCCCCAACCTTCATTTTTGGCCCACAGCTGTTTTGGTGGGGCGGCGCTGGGGAAGGAGGGTTTGTTTCTGCAGGGCAGGGCTGGGCGGTGCTGGGGCGGGTGTTTCGTGGGGCCGGGAGGTCCTGGTGGGGGGGGTGGTTTTCCGCGAGGCCGGGGGGTTTCAGCCCAGCTGTTTTCTTTGGAGTAATGTGGCCCTCGCCGCTTTAAACAAGTTGGTGCAGGCCTGGTATAGTGTGTGATGTGATCCACAGGGTACAGCCTGAACTGGGGTACTGCTGTGTGCCCCTTAATCTCTCCAGTCTGGCTGTCTCTCACAATGCTTGCTAGTGACAAGCAGCAACCTTCCAGGAGCCATATCACTCAGCACAACAGCATGTAGAACCCCACTCAGCTAGAACGCAACAAATGCTCCCTGAGCCGCTTCATGAATCTCACAGGAAAAAGCACCAGAAAATCTTCCAAGCCTCCAGCTTTGCACCCAAACTGTACCTTCTTGGTCTGGTCAGAAGCCTGACCAGTGTACATTTGTTACACAGCTCACTCTTCCCTCAATGTGGAGAGGACACAGATGTGTAAACTGAGCTGAGATTCCCAAGTACTTTAAGCAAAACACATTGTTTAGGTAAATAAGAACAAATATTAACTATAGAAAAGATAGATTATATTGGTAACTACCACTTAAAAATAAAAAGAGGTAATTCGTGCAGTAAACCTTATCAGACTAGGCAGTATTTAGATCAAGCAGTTTTTCCCATCACACTCGATGCTGCAGATAAGTATAGTTCTTAATACACAGGCTTGTCCTTTAAGCCTGGGACCAGTCACATCAGTTCAAGTCTTTGTCTTCCCAGTGTTCTTGTTGCTCCAGCATAGGTGGTGGAGAAGAAAGGGATAGTGGCATCATGCTTTTGCCTATTTTATATCTCAGTCCATGTGCTGTCTGCTGCTGCCTGATTGGGTACTTCCGGTTCCAAATGAAGGTTGTGGTTGGCGGTATT
>NC_133769.1:119961878-119988526 GCF_003597395.2 Chelonoidis abingdonii
AAAAAAAAGAGAGAGATCCTCATGAATTTATCTAGTTCTTTTTGAACCCTGTTATAATCTGGCTTTCAACAACATCTCTGGCAAGAAGTTCACGGTTGACGTCGCGCTGGGTGAAAATACTTCCTTTGTGTGTGTTAAATCTGCTCGCTATTAATTTCATTTGATGGCCTCCTATTCTTGTGTTATGAGAAAGGAGTAAATAACACTCTTCCTTACTTTCTCCATACAGTCGTGATTTTATAGACTTTTATCCTATCCCCCTTAGTCGTCTCTTTTCCAACTGAAAAATCACAAGTGTATTAACTCTCCTCATACAGCAGCTGTTCCATACTCTAATAATTTTGTTGTCCTTTCTGACCCTTTCTAGTCCGATATATTTTTTTGGGATGGGCAACCACACTGCAGCGTTATTCAAGATATGGGCTACATGGATTTATATAGAAGCAATATGATATTTTCTGTCTGTTATCTATCTTTAATGATTCTGATATTCTGTTCACTTTTTGACTGCCACTGCACATTGAGTGGATGTTTCAGAAACCGTCCACAATGCTCCAAGATCTTTCTGAGTGGTAATTAGACCCCATTATTCTATATGTATAGTTGGGATTAAGTTTTTTCATGGGCATTACTGCATTTAGCAACACTGACTTTCATCTGCCATTTTGTTGCCCAGCAACTCAATTTGAGAGATCCTTTGTAGCTTTTGCAGTCTGCTTGAGACTTAAATATCTTGAGTAGTTTCGTATCACTGTAATTTGCCACCTCACGTTTACCACTTTTTCTAGATCATTTATGAATATATTGAATACCTGTCCCAGTTACAGACCCCTGGGGCAACCACCACTATTTACCTCTTCTCTGAAAACTGACGATTTATTCCTAGCCTTGTTTCCTATTTTTATCCAGTACAATCCATGAGGGGCTTTCACTCTTATCTCATGACTGCTTACTTGCTTAGAACCATTGATAAGGGACCTTGTCAAAGGCTTTCGGAAATCTAAATACACGATAGCCACTGGATCCCCTTTGTACACAGTGGTTCTGACCTCAAGAATCTAATAGAGGTGAGTAGAGGTGAGGCATTTTCCCTTACAAAAACCATGTTGATCTTCCCCAACAAATTTGTTATCTGTGTCTGACAATTTTGTTCTTCACTAATAGTTCAACAGTTTGCCAGTACTGAAGTCAGCTTACTGGCCTGTAATGCAGGTCTCCTCCAGAGCCCTCTTTAAAAAGAGACATCACATTAGCTTCTCCAGTCATTTGGTATAGAAGCTTATTTAAATGATAGGATCAGATGAAGTTAATGCTGCAATTTCGCATTTGAATTCTTCAGAACTCTTGGGTGAATACCATCTGGTCCTGGTGACTTATTTCTGTTAAGTTAATCAATTTGCTTCCAAAGCACCTCTAATGACACTCATTCTGGGACAGTTACTCAGATTGTCACCAAAAAAATGGCTCAGGTTGGGAATCTCTTTACATCCTCAACTGTGAAGACCAATACAAAGAATTCATTTAGTTCTCGGCAATGGCCTTATCATCTTGACTGCTCTTATATCCGATTGTTTAGTGGCCTCACTGGTTGTTTCATCAGGCCTTCCTGCTTCTGATGTACTTAAATTTTGCTATTTTTGAGTCTTCAGCTAGCTGTTCTTCAAATTCTCTTTTGGCCTTCCTATATATATTTTTACACTCATTTGCCAGAGTTTATGCCCTTTACTATTTCCTCACTTACAGTTAAATGCCCCCAAAAGAGACAAGTCTACAATTTCCTTTTAATTTGCAGCTTCCTGGATTTAATTACGCATCCCAGGATGTATCTACACATCTGCTCCAGTATATAAATTTGTCAACCTAACTTTGGTAAATGTCATTCCTAACTCTTCCATTGCTGTCGCTGCTAGGTAGAAAGACATCGTTTCAGGAAATGTGCGAATGACATTCACCATTGTCAAGTTAGAATCAGGACCTAATTTGATCAGACCACTCTGTTTTTTAGCGCAGCGCTCCGCCAAAAACCCAGATAATGTGAGTGGCTATGCAAGACCCAAACAGTTTATTTATACAGATAAAGAGCGGGAATAGACAAAGGGAAAAGAAAGCAAAACGTAAATTTACCGGGCACAGCATGCAATATCCTACTTCCTTACTAACTCTTAACGATTAAGGCTAATACTTTACCAAATTGCCCTTAAACAGGGCAATTTGTCTATGTTAGTGTTGTATTCTGACACTGGATTGCAGCATTTCAACAGTTTTTGCTTAAAGGTACAGACAGCATTCTTTGAATTATATTGTGAAATAAAATAATTATTCTACTTCACACCATGTATGATAAAGGTTGAAGTTTTTAATGGGGCCATATGTCATGTGAGATTCTTTCCACAAGGAACGTTTGAACTGAATGTCTTTCTTTCCTGAAAAGTACAGTGTATAAAGCAGGCCTGCACAACTATGACCCGTGGGCCGCATGCAGCCCGCGGAGGCTCACTATGTGGCCACGGCGGGGAATCACAAGGGCTCTGGGCTGCCTGCAGTGGCGGGAGCCCAGAGCCCTTAATCTCAGCCGTGCCTGGGATTCAAAGGCTCTGGGCTGCCCGCAGAGATCCCGCCGTGGCTGAGATTTCAAAGGGCTCAGGGCCCCCGCACCACAGGCAGCCCAGACCCTTTGAATCCGGGCAGTGGCTGAATTTAAAGGGCTCAGGGCTCCCGCGGCGCGGGCAGCCCAGAGCCTTTGAATCGTGGCCATGGCTCCAGCGGATGCTGGGGCTGGGATTTAAGGGCTTGGGCTCCCCTCAGCAGCAGGACCTCTGGGCCCTTTAAATCCCTGCCCCAGGCCCGCAAAGCTCCAGATTCCCCCAGCTGCCGGAGCCCTGGGCCCTTTAATTTTCCCCTGAGGGCTCCAGCCATCTCTTCAGCTGGGAGCCCCGGTTGATTTAAAATCAAGTATCACCTCCTCACCCCCAACCTTCATTTTTGGCCCACAGCTGTTTTGGTGGGGCGGCGCTGGGGAAGGAGGGTTTGTTTCTGCAGGGCTGGGCGGTGCTGGGGCGGGGTGTTTCCGTGGGGCCGGGAGGTCCTGGTGGGGGGGGGGTGTTTCCGCGAGGCCGGGGGGTTTCAGCCCTCAGCTGTTTTCTTTGGAGTAATGTGGCCCTCGCCGCTTTACAAGTTGTGCAGGCCTGGTATAGTGTTGTGATGTGATCCACAGGGTACAGCCTGGAACTGGGGTACTGCTGTGCCCCTTAACTCTCCAGTCTGGGCTGTCTCTCACAATGCTTTGCTAGTGACAAGCAGCAAACCCTTCCAGGAGCCATTATCACTCAGCACAACAGCATGTAGAACCCCACACTCAGCTAGACTGCACAAATGCTCCCTGAGCCGCTCATGAATCTCACAGGAAAAAGCACCAGAAAATCTTCCAAGCCTCCAGCTTTGCACCCCAGAACTGTACCTTCTTGGTCTGGTCAGAAGCCTGACCAGTGTACATTTGTTACCCAGCTCACTCTTCCCTCAATGTGGAGAGGACACATGCTGTAAACTGAGCTGAGATTTCCCAAGTACTTTAAGCAAAACACATTGTTTTAGGTAAAATATAGAACAAATGTATTAACTATAGAAAGATAGATTTATTTGGTAACTACCACTTAAAAATAAAAAGGTAATCGTGCAGTAAACCTTATCAGACTAGGCAGTATTTAGATCAAGCAGTTTTTCCCATCACACTCGATGCTGCAGATAAGTTATAGTTCTTAATACACAGGCTTGTCCTTTAAGCCTGGGACCAGTCACATCAGTTCAAGTCTTTGTCTTCCCAGTGTTCTTGTTGCTTCCAGCATAGGTGGTGGAGAAGAAAGGGGATAGTGGCATCATGCTTTTGCCTATTTTATATCTTCAGTCCATGTGCTTGTCTCTGCTGCTGCCTGATTGGGTACTTCCGGTTCCAAATGAGGTGTGTGGTTGGCTGGTCAGTTTGTAATTCTGGTGTCCATAGCTCTGAGGTTCTACTGTAAAGCCCTGAAGGTTAGGAAATATCATAGGTATGGTTTGCCTTTGTAAATTTAATTGGATCCCCTTATGCATGTGTGTATGATAATATCTTTAATTATATATTATTCTTTCCCCCACAAACACACAAACAGCCCCCCTGCCCTGTCTATTAGTAGTACAAGGAGAATGATATTGAAACTGGCAAATCATGTGGTTGAACAAATGGCTTTAAGTTACTCCTCCTTTGCTGCTGCCAATGTGGGGACAGTAAAAATATATCTGAAAGTATCAAAAACATGCTTGAAAGCTAGCAGGGTATAATTAATGCATATTCACTCTAATATTGCTATGGACAAGAAGAGGGTAAGTGACCCCCAACACAGTCTGAACAGCTGTTCTTGCTGCATTTAAGAATTTATATTAATCTTTTGGAGTGGGGAATGTTATAGTCGCAGGGCCTATTCTTTGTGCTCTGACGAGCAACAAACACATGAGATGTGGGCATATAACAAAGCCAGGCACTGGTATTGACAACTGCAGCTGGTATTGACAACCAGACAGCCTGCAGGAATGTTCACTTCCCAATCGGTAATCTGTATATTGAGGAATCCTCTGGGTTCTCAAGTTCTTCCACGTAGTATCTTACGTGCATCAGTGTCTCAAAAATCAATGTCTAAATGCTATCCCATTCTTCTCGGCGCTTCTGGTGTCATCTCCAAAAGCAGTAATACAGCAGCCCAGAGCCTTAAATGTTTACCTTATGACAGATACTGCATCTTGTAGACCAACATGTCTTCAGAATATTCTTTGAGCTGTAATCAAGTCCTTCAAATAATGAGGGGAGCGGAGAGAGGTCTAAAACACTACAATGGCATTGCTGCTGTTCTGGGAGCTGACAGAGCAGCCAGAGTGATATATTTCGAAGAGGTATTTTTTCATTTTAACCAGGGCCGTTGCAACCTATTAGGTGACCTAGGCGGTTGCCTAGGGCACTAAGTTTTGGGGGGCAGCATTTTCTTCAGCGGTGACCATGGCGGCCGGATCTTTGACCGCCCTGGTCACCACCAGGATTTAGGCGGAGGGAGCTGGGGCATGGGGACACAGGGAGGGCCGCCTGCAGCAAGTAAGGGGGTGGGGCAGCTCGCAGGGGAACTCCCTGCCCCAGCTCACCCCTGCTCCACCTCCTCCCCGAGCACACCGTGATTGCTTCACTTCTCCCACCTCCCAGGCTTGCGGCGCCAATCAAGTGAAGCAGCGATGGAGTGCTCGGGGAGGAGACAGAGCAGGGGTGAGCTGGGGTGGGGAGCTGCCATGGTGGGGGCACCTCAGGGTGGAGGGGGTGTGTGGAGCTGCCGCGTGGGAGGTGCTGCAGGGCAGGGGTAGGGAGTGGGGAGCTGCTGCAGGGCTCGGGGAGGCAGTGGAGCAGAGGTGAGCTGGGGTGGGGAGGTGCTGCATGGATCCCCGGCGGGGGAGCTGCCGTGGGTTTGGGTGCCTCAGGGCGGAGGGGGGGCAGGGAGCTGCTGCAGGCTTGGGGAGGGCACTAGGTGGAAGTTTCGCCTAGGACGCGAAACATCCTTGCACCGGCCCTGATTTTAACATAACAGAAAAAACAGTTGTAAACAGTTACTTTAGGACCCAGAGTTCAAACTCTGAAATGTTTATAAAATACTAGAGCATTTGGGGTTGAATGGAACCTTTCTCCATGTTACCTCACCGTGGGGATGCTCAGGAACAAGTTATTCAATGACAGGAACACAGTGTATTCACACACATAATCCAAAGATGCCTACATATATTCCCTTTTAAATGGTTGACCAAAAAAAAGCAACACCCACACATTTGGGCTACAACAGCATAAGATGTCTCAGCCCCAAAGTAGAATGTTCTGAGAAAGCTGAGAATTATAGAAAGTGAATGGGGTAAAGAATGGAAGTGCCATCTTAGTATTCACTACTGCTAAACTCTGTGTTTGGGGGAAAAAAATCCAAGAGAAACATTTTGTTTCTAAGGGGTGCTTTAAACTTTCAAGCAGTCACAGCATTCCTAAGATCTGTACACTCAGAGAAATGGGACCTGCTACGATTTCTTCTGAATTTTAAACTGTTTAAAAATACAAATATTGGCTGGGGAATACTCCCTAGTTTTGTTCTAATTTTCAAGAGTTGCTCAGGATACTAACTTGTTGCTTTGAAGCTACTGGCATAAGTCAGACACAAGAACGGACACTGGCCATATTTTTCATAGGCCTGCAAATAAACTTTATTCCCAGTTCTGAGAATCATTTTATAGTCCTTTGGCACATCATCTATAATCTGGATACCCTCACTTCACTGTAGTTAGTAAATTATTGCTCATCCTGACTTAGTCTTGGCTTTAGAGCATTTCTGGGGAAAAATCACACCATTTATTAATTTGACATATGCAAACATGAGAATTAACCAGTAAGTATCTAAGTTTGATTTGGTTGGAAGAGTAAAGATTTCAGTTTACAGCTGTTCATTGACATTTCTTTTCGATTCTTTTTTTAAAGACTCTAGGGTTTTTTTAATGAACTTTCCCACAAAAATCTATTTTTGTTTCTAGTCGGGTGGATTTACTTGATGTGCAAAGCAAAGCAGGGGGAGGGAAAAATAATTTGGTATGAGTGCTTTAACTGTATGCATTACAACCCATCTCTTCTGTTAGTGAAGCAGCCAGAAATGTGTTCCTTCTTTATAAAAGAGGGAACAGAAGGGCACCAGATCATAGCTCTTTAATGCAATAAAATCTTCACAGAGGCCAATATGAGGAACTCCATCCTGCTCTGCTGGAAGACCGAGCAGGGAGCCAGACTGCTAGCATTGATCACTTAGGGCCTGATTAAATACCCACTGAAATCCATGAGAGTCTGAGATTTTGATTTGCCCACAGTCTCACATGGGAAATCTGTGGCCAGGCTGAGAATAAATAAAATTCACAATTCCTGCTTCACCATCCTGTCTCTTAAACCTTAGAGACAACCTCCCTCCCACTGCTAGCCTGCTCTTATATTTGTCTTGCACCATTATTTATTCTTTTTATTTCGTCTTTGCCTTTGCAAGACTTTCAGTAAAAACCATACCTGAAAATAAGAACAAAATACCATTACATCCTTACTGGGCCACTTGTGCGAACAAAGGGAGACAGATTTGGTTTTACGGGCCTGATTCTATGTTCATGGAAATCAATGGGACTCTCCAATAATTTCAGTAGCCTGTGAGTCAGATTCATAAAAGTAATTAGCCCCCGAACTCCCATTGACTTTAATGGGAGTTAGGACCTAAGTATTTTTGAGTCCCCCACCCTAGGTGTGTTTGGGCCTGATCCTACAACAATGGCAAGAGTAAAGATGACGTGAGTGTGTAAGAGTTTCACCCTTACCTGGCACTCATGGCAGCTGTGTAGTAGTATGTGAGTGTCAGTGTTATCATCCCTTCTCTCAGTTCTCCTGGAGATTGCCCTACTCTTCTCTAGAAGTGATGTTTTTGCCTCTCCTATTGAAGCAGAAACAATCCCAACATCTCTACTGCCATGAGGCCTTCTTCCCTGTTGAATGTCCAAGAATCCCTGCTGGTCTCCCCTTTCTTCCTGGCACCAATAGCCATGTGTGAACAGTCTGGCTGCAGTGCAACATAGCACGGTTTGTTCTAAGTCGGTGTTTCTGAAACCGGAGTCGCTGCTTGTGTAGGGAAAGCCCCTAGCGTCCCAGGCTGGTTTGTTTACCTGCCCTGTCCACAGATCCGGCTGATTGTGGCTCCCACTGGCCACAGTTCGCTGCTCCAGGCCAGTGGCATCTGCTGGAAGCGGCACGGGCCGAGGGACTTACTGGCCACCGCTTCCAGCAGCCCCCATTGGCCTGCAACGCCCGTGGCCAGTGGGAGCTGCAATCAGCCAGACCTGCGGATGGGACAGGTAAACAAACTGGCCTGGCCCACTAAGGGCTTTCCCTACACAAGCGGCGACCCCAGTTTGAGAAACACTGCTCTAAGTATGAAAGTGGTTTATTATGGAGTGGTGACAAGTTGGTGTGCATATTTAAGCCAGATGTGATGGCTATATAACATAACAGGGACACTTGACTGTAGCGTAAGTGAGTGCCATCTTCTTTGGGTAAAAATGTCCTAATTTTATTTAACACCTTCTGTTATTACTTCTGAGGTTGGCTAAGCTCTTGTCTGTGTGTTCTGAAAATGTATGCCGGAAAGACATGTGCCTTGTTGACCAATGGGATTTGATGGTTTTAAAATGAAAATATTTTTCTACTTACTTGATCAGTCAGAATTCATCTTGCAACATTGTTAATTTTTCTTGAATTTCATGGGTTGGAAACACTGGTGATGCAAAGCTGTTTTCATGGATGACTACACCCCTATCCGTGTGTGTTGTTCTGCTGTCAACAAAGATAAGTAGGGTTGTTGGGCAGTGTTCCTTCTAATTTTTTACATCCATATGCAGAATGAATTTTATGTGCACCAATATGGAGGTGATGTGTGGTGGGAGTGTGGGGGAGCTGAGGGCTCTGGGGTGGGGCTGGGGATGAGGGGTTTGGAGTGCAGGCTGCCCTGGGGCTGTGGCAGGGAGAGAGGACTTCCCTCCCCAACCCCCCATGGCCCTTTCTTGTTGCAGCAGCTCAGGCGGGGCCGGGCCGGGCCGGGCCGGGCCGGGCCAGGCCAGGCCAGGCCAGGCCAGGGAAGAGACGCCTCTCTTGGGCCGTGGCAGTTCCGCTGTGCCGGGGGAGGAGCTCCTCTTCCTGGCAGCACTGGTGGGCCAGTCCTGGCCTTAGGGTTGTCAGCTTTCTACTCGCATAAAACTGAACAGCCTTGCCCCACTCCTTCTCTGAGGTCTCGCCCCTCTTCATTCCATCCCCCCATCCCTCTGTCACTTGCTTTCCCCACCCTCCCTCACTCGCTCATTTTCACTGGGCTGGCTCAGGGGGCTGAGGTGCGGGAAGGGGTGCGGGCTCTGCGGTGGGGCCAGAAATGAGGAGTTCAGAGTGTGGGAGGGAGCTCTGGCCTGGGTCAAGTCATTGGGGTGTGTGAGGGCTCTGGCTCGGGATGTAGACTCTGGGGTGGTGCTGGGAATGAGGGGCTCAGAGGGCAGGAGGGGGTCAGGGGTGCAGGTTCCAGCTGGTGCTTACCTCAAGCAGCTCCCAGAAGCAGCAACATATTCCCCCTCTGGCTCCTACATGGAGGTGCAGCCAGAGGGCTCTGTGCACTGCCTCATCTGCAGGCACCGCCCCCGCAGTTCCCACTGTCTGCGGCTTCCAGCCAATGGGAACTGCATGGATGGAGCTTGGGGTGGGGGCAGCATACGGAGCCCCCAGGCTGCTCCTACTCATAGGAGCCGGAGGGGGAATATGTTGGCTGCTTCCCAGGAGCCATGCCGTGCAGAGGCTAGCAGGGAGCCTACCAGCCCAGCTGTGTGGCGCCGCCACCAACCAGACAGTCAATGGACCAGTCAGCGGTGCTGACCGGAGTTGCCAGGATCCCTTTTTGACCAGGTATTCTGGTAGAAAACCAGACACCTGGTAAACTTACCTGGGCTGCGCCAGCCTGGGGGAGGGGCTCCTCTCCCCGGCAGCTCTGGTGGGCTGGGCTTGGGCAGGGAATTTAGTTAGTGGGGAGCCCCCAGAAACTTTTCACATGGTACTCTCCAGGGCTTCCTGCCACCCCTCCCCTGGCCAGCTGCCCCATGCGGGCACTCACTGTAGCTCTTGGGATGGTCACTGAGCAAGTCCCAGGCAAAGCAGAGGAAACACGGGTTGCAGGAAATAGGGTGAAGGTGGGAAGACCCCTAAGGGGAAAGAGCTTGCCCCAGGAGTAGCAGCACTGGCTGTCCCAGTGGCACTGTCCACTCAGGTTTGGCCCTGGCGGGGCATGATAAGGTCAACATTGAGTTAGTGGTGGAGTGACTTGTTGCACAGGTGTCACAGTGCTGCTCAGGTTTGGATGAAGGAGCTGCAGGGCCCAACCTGAGTAAGCAGTGGCGTGGCCATTGCTGCTTCTCCTCACTGCTGCCACTGGGAGGGCCCAACACTGATGACTTTGGTGCCCCTCGCGCAGCTGCGGGCACCACTGAGGGCTGGGTCAGTTCAGTGGGGGAGCTTGGGAACATTTTGAGTGCTCCAGGAAATATCATTCCAGTGTATGAGAGTCAGTACTGACCATTGTACCAGGAGTGGTGAGGTGCTGCTTTTCAGATGTAAAACAGAGGTCTTGATGGCTCAGCAAAGATTTGTAGTAGCAGGGCTGTTCAGACCAATGTCCTGGTCTAGTCAAATTCAGGTGGTCAGATTCTGCCTACACACATTCCCCTTGCAGTTTCAGACTGGATACAGTATTCTTCTTGCTCTGTTCTAAATGATCATGTATGCATCTTTGAGGTGGCTGTATTGCACTGGTGGGGAACACAATCCTTATGTACCTCACAGAGGAGTTGTGAAGATTATTCTTTAATATTTGTAAAGAACTTTGAGATCCTCAATTGAAAGTGTGATAGAAGTGAGAATTATTATTCTTTTTGTTAGAAAGAAGCATCATTACTGCCTAATTCTGCCTCTTGTCTCAGCTGTGTGCACCTGCAGGCTCCAGGAGGGAGTTTGGGTACAGAAGGGGGTTTTGAGCTGGGGCAGGGGATTGGGGTGTGAGAGGGGGCTCTGGGCTGAGGCAGGGGGTTGGGGTGTGGGGTGCAGGCTCTGGGAGGGCGTTTGGGTGTGGGAGGGGTTTTTGAGCTGAGGTGGGGGTTGGGGTGCAGGAGGGGGCACGAGGTGCAGACTCCAGGAGAGTTTGGGTATGGGAGGGGGCTCAGGACTGGGGCAGAGGTTTGGGGTGTGGGAGAGGGTGCAGGAGGGATTTCTGACCTGGAGCAGGGTGTGGGGGTGTGGGAAGGGATTTGGGGTATGGGATCCAGCCAGGCAGCACTTACCTGAGATGGCTCTCGGAAGCAGCTGGCATGTCCAGCTCCAAGGTGCATGAGGTGACCAGGTGGTTCTGTGCGCTGCCCACACTTGCAGGTGCCACTCCCCCGGCTTCCATTGGCAAGGAAGGTCCTAGCAGCTTGACTGCCTTAGGTGGCCTCTTGCTCATGCCCCTGGCTTACTCTAGAACTCAAGTAGTTACTTGTCCCTGTCTCAGTGTTTCTGCTTCCATTTCTATAAACTTCCATGATACTGTTATCCATATGCACCATCTAAAAAGACCCAAAACCCAATGACCTCTAAGTTTGCATCTATGACTCATTGTGGGCAAAATCAGTTGCAGGTGCAAATTATAGAATGTGGACATGAAGCTACCTGATATGTGTTAGTGGAGGCAAAATTAGAGATGGCTTTGAAAATCGGGTCTGCCACTGAAGTCACTAAGTGTTCTGCATGCAAAATTTTAGAATGAATGTAGAAAACACAGGAGGGAAAGAGTAAGAAGTGAATTAGCACATCACTTTTCTACAGTTTCTAACTGTCATATGGGGAAATAATAAGGATTGGAAGGCAAAATAGAGGGTAGTTTACTACCCACTTTTTTTTTTCCAATGGAAATCTGGTAGCTGAATCAATTGAAGATCAGGGAAAGGGAATGGAATGAATAAATGGTTACAGTCTGAAAAATATGGAAGAAAATAATATTATAAAATGTCCTACCACGTGAGTCTGCTGTTCAGTCCAAGGAGTTGATGGGAACCCATGTGAATAATAGACTCATTATTTATGCTTGTTTTTCTGTGGCAAGAGCTTTAATCCTTGCCTTATTGCACAGACAGAAGTCAAGGATGTCATGATTGTGTTAAATGAAATGAGTAAACAATAGGTCTGGAGTGATAACTACTTTTGGTAGACTGAAAGCTGTCCTGAAAACTCTTGGCATTGAGTCCATCTGTTTGCCCGCTAGAGATAACCAGGCATTTCCTGCAAAGAATGCAACCAAACCCTTTTAGCAATGCATGGGAACGCCTGAGTGAACTGAAGAAACTCAAGTGGCTTATGGACACAAGTAATAAAAATGACAAATTGCAAGGGAGCGGTAATGTTTTTTTCAAAATTCCTTCGGTGGGGAAAGGCAAGATGTTGAAGTGTAGTGACAGCTACAGAACAATTTTACAGAAGTTAGGGGGCTTGTAAGTAGTGTACGGGAGAGCATGTAACTTTGCAAAAGAGACGGTCTGTCGGGATATTTGAAAATGTGTGATCATTTTTGTGAGCTGAAATGGACTAGTGTCCTTCTCTGCCACTTACTTTAAAAAACTGACTCTTTGAAGGTCTCAGTGTGGGGGTTTGCCACTCCCCTTGAAATACTTAATTTCTAAACCTAACCAAAAGGGGGTTGGGTTCTAAAATGGGTGTTAGACCAGAACGTGCTCTCCTCACACCTGCTCAGCTCTGTTGGCGCATGTCTTGAGCATTGGTGGCAAGTTTATAGAAATTTTGATGGTGCCCAGAACCCGCCCCCCAACTCTGCCCCTACCTGCCTAAGGCTCTGGGCAGGGTTTCAGGGGGGAGGTCTGGGGTGCAGGTCCTGGGCTGGGGATTAGGGTGCAGGAAGGATGCAGGCTTTGGGAAGGAGTTTGGGTGCTGGGTGCAGGCTCCAGGCTGGGGTAAGGGGTGGGTGTGCAGGAGGGGGTGAGGGGTGCAGGCTTTAGGACGGAGTTTGGGTGCAGGCTCTGGGCTGGGGGTGGGGTGTAGGGAGGGGTGCAGGCTCTGGGAGGGAGTTTGGGTGCTGGGTGCAGGCTCCGGGCTGGGGCAAGGGCTGGGTGTGCAGGAGGAGGTGAGGGGTGCAGGCTTTGGGATGGAGTTTGGGTGCAGGCTCTGGGCTGGGGGTGGGGGTGTAGGACGGGAGGTGGTGCACGCTCTTGGAGGGAGTTTGGGGATAGGGGGGAGTGCAGGGGTGAGGGTTTTGGGGCTGAGGATGAGGGGTTCATGATGGGGGGGCTTAGGGCTTGGGCAGAGGATCAGGGTGTGAAGGGATGAGGGCTGTGGCTGGGTTTGAGGGGGTTCATGCTGTGGGGGGGGGTCAGGGATGGGGCAGAGGATCAGGGTGCAGGGGGATGAGGGCTCTGGCTGGGGCTGAGGGGTTTGGGGCGTTGGAGAGGCTCAGGGCTAGGGTAGAAGAGCAGGGTAAGGGCAGCCTGCTTTGCCATTAGGGGATGGTGGGCGCTAGGACCCTGGGGCAGCAGACAGCAGTTCTGCCGGGAGCTGTTCTACTCCGGCAGCACAAGCAGGGAGACGCGGCCGGGGTGGGGGCGGTGACCCGCAGGGGCTGGGGCCTGATCCAGGCAGGGCCGGGGAAGAGACCCAGCTCCAAATATTGCTGGAGCAGGGCACCCGGCCCTGAATATTCCTGGTGCTTGGGCACCGCAAATGTATATAACCTGCCGCCTGTGGTCTTGAGCATATTTGACTGGGAATGGGAGTACAGAAATAATACATGAGAAGTTGTCTGTATGGGATTTTCAGCCTGAATGGAAGTTGATGGGGTGATTGCATTGAACAAATTGACATGTGGGTTAACATTCCTACTCTATATATAAATGTTCAATAGGATCTTTAAAGATCACAAACTCTGTCTTACAGCTGTGCAAAAGACAGCAACACAGTGCCCTGTAGCACACTGTAATCCTTCTGACTCACAAGACAGGATGCTACCTGATGAATCACCAGCACTACATCTTCCAGCACCTGGGTTTCCCACCCCAGTACTGATCAATCCTCCCCATACTTAGCTTGTGAGCTTTGATGGGATCAAATGCAGCCAGCAGGGGCGTTTCCAAGGGAGTAGCAGTATCCGGAGCTACAGACTCTGTGGGGTGTGGTTGTGGTGGGTGCATTTGATCCATCTGTGGGTCGTTTGTTTGACGGTCTGTATGCAGGCTCTGTAGCTGGGCTGTGGGCCCCTGAGTAAGCTTTGATCAGTGCCTTGCTAAAGGCTCCAAAGCTCTAGCCCTTGGAGTGTTGATCAGCCCAGCTGTTTGAAGTCTTTCATTAATTGCTCCCTGGTTCGTGAGGGGTGGGCAGAGCTGAGCTATGCAGGGAAGACTTGATATAAAAAGTCATGTGGTAGGTGAACTTGAGAGCCATGAATAGAGCAGCTAACAGGTATTTTGGAAGAGTTAGAGGCTTTTCTTTTAGGTTCAGCACTACATGGGAGATCAAGATGGCTGGCAATTGTACAGTGGTCGTGATCTGCAATGGATGTGCCCCATTTGTCTGTCATTCCTGAAGACACAAGGGATTTCCTGTGCATGAAGTGCAAACTGGTGGCTGGAGAAACAGATTCTTAGATTGGAGGGGCAAGTTGAAATGTACGCAAACAAGAATCAGAGAAGCTGAGCTGTTCCTAGACAGCCAGATTTGGGAAACACCAGTACCTCAGGTTCAAGGAAGAATGGAGCTGGCCACAAAGGAATTGGTAAGAGAGGAAATTATAGAGGAGGCCTGACCATTTGTAACCACCAGAGAAAAGAGGTAAGAGTAGCATGCTACACCATTGGAGACAGATGAAGATAGACAAACCGTGTGTGGCTACTAGACAGAAGAGAAGCAGAAGGAACTCCACAGCTAAAAGTTTCAAACTGATATCAAGTCTTCACTATGAAAGATCCCTTGGACCCACTGACTCTTGAAAGGGAATGGGGAGATATACAGGACCATGTGTGGCTGGTAGTTTGGCCCAACTTGTAAGAAAGTTGACCTTACCCACAAAGAGTTCTCCAATCATCCAAGGAAGAAAGACTCTCCTTGGAGATTCAATATTCAGAAGAATTAAAAGAGCCTGCTGCAATGGACAGGCAGATAACAGGGCATTGTTCTACCTTCCTGGAGCAAAGACACAAGACGTCTCAGTGAGGCTTGATAGGCTTCTGAAGTCTGTGCAGGGATCTATTGGTGATGGTTCATATCGGCACTAATGACACTGTTGTGAAGTATCTTGCAGACAGTAGATGGCAGGGAACTTGGAAGTGTGCTTTGACATTCTTCTTCAGCAATCTTCTCTGAGATCCTTCTTGTTCCACAAGCAAAGGAAGATAGATGGCAGAAGGTTCTGGAAGTGAATCACTGGTTAGTAAGGGCAGAAGGCTTTGGTTTTTTGGAACATTGGTCCACCTTCATTGGGGAAAGAGGGCTTCATAATTTAGATGGTCTCCCCCTCATTAGAAGGGGGACCAATCTTCTTGGGGACAGGCTGGCTGGAGTATCATGAGGGGGTTAAACTAATAGCAAAAGGGGAGGGTAAAAAGAGGAAGATATGAGCACTCAGCACAAAATCAAGATGTTGAGAAGAAAATTAATCAAGGAACTGCAAGACACGAAGAGAAGAAATCCTCTAATGCTAGGAGCCTGGTAACAAACAAGAGGAATTGGGATTGCTCATTTATGAGCCTCAATTCAATCTCGTTTGTATTACTGAAACCTGGTACACACATACACACAATTGGAATGTTAGAATCAATGGTTACAACCTATTTAGGAAAGATCAAGTAGGCAAAGGGGAGGAGAGGGTGGCACTCTGTCAAAAATGGCATTACCTGTTTGAGTCACTGATAACTTAGAAGACAATAATTTTGAATGCTTATGGATCAATGTCCTAATAGGTAAAGTGCTACAGATCACCAAATCACACTAGGGGACAGGATGACTGCGTCCTTACACAGGAGTGTTTCTCAAACTGGGCTCGCTGCTTGTGTAGGGAAAGCCCCCGGTGGGCCGGGCCGGTTTGTTTACCTGCCCGGTCTGCAGGTCTGGAGGATCATGGCTCCCACTGGCCGTGGTTTGCTGCTGCAGGCCAATGGGGGCCGCTGAAAGCGGCGGCCAGTAAGTCACTCGGCCCGCTCCACTTCCAGTAGCTCCCATTGGCCTGGAGCAGCAAATAGGGGCGCCAGAGGGGGGGCAGGGACAAATGTGGCAATTTACCCCAGGTTCTGGGCCCCGCGAACCACTCTGGGTTTTCTTTGACACTTCCGCGGCGGGCCCTTCGCTCACTCCAGGTCTTTGGTGGCAGGTCCTTCAGTGCAGCGGAAGACTCGGAGCAAGTGAAGGACCTGCCGCTGAAGTGCTGCCGAAGCCTTCAAGCGCTGCCCAGTGATTACAGGTGGTGGGGGTGGGGGGGGAGCTACGATCGGCGGCACTTAAGCTGCTCTACTGCTGCTGCTTCATTCTTCGGCAGCAATTCAGCAGTGGGTCCCCCTTGGAGGGAAGGAGCCGCTGCCGAATTGCCGCCGAGACCCGGCCCTACCCCAGGCCCCCTGAATCCTCTGGGTGGCCCTAGCAGCAAACTGCATCCAGTGGGAGCTGCGATCAGCTGGACCTGCGGACGGGGCAGGTAAACAAACCGGCCCAGCCCACCAGGGGCTTTCCCTACACAAGCGGCGACCCCAGTTTGAGAAACACTGTTATACAGCAATCTACAATGTGTAGGTGAAAAAACTGACCAGTAGGAACTTCAGTTTGAATGACACATGTCGGAGACCTCATGCTGCCAATACTAAAACATCCTTGGACTTTCTAAACGTTATAGATGACAATTTTCTAACTCAAAAAGTATTGAAGCCAACATGGGGGAATTCCATATTAGACCGTGTCCTTTGGTGGGAGGGATAGCTCAGTGGTTTGAGCAGTGGCCTCCTAAACCCAGGGTTGTGAGTTCAATTCTTGAGGGGGCCATTTAGGGATATGGGGCAAAAATCTGTTGGATGATTTAATTGGGAACTGGTCCTGCTTTGAGTAGGGGGTTGGAGGTCTCTTCCAACCCTGATATTCTATGAACAGATAAAGAGGAACTGATCACAGAATTGACAGTTAATACTAGTTTAGTTGCAAGTGATTATGGCTTGATGACATTTATAATGTGTAAGCAAAATAAAGTCCAAACCAGTTTTTTATGTATAAAAAAATGACCTGTCTCACTTGGTGCTTTAATAGGGCCAGTTTCACAAAGCTCAAAATAATTGAGCCAAATCAACTGTGACAAAACTGAATTAGAAAAATGTGAATAATCATTGGAAATAATTTAAGAACACGTTACTAGATGCCCAAAAAGCCAAAATTGAGGAAGGAGGCTGTGCTACTTAAAAAACCAACCTGGTTTAAAGTGGAAGTGAAAGCAGCTGTAAAATAAATATATATTAAAAAATGGAAGAAAGAGGAAGCTGATAGTAATGAATATAAATCAGAAGTTAGGAATTGTAGAAAATTGATAAGAGAAGCCAAGGGATACAAGGAAAAATCTATGGCCAGCAGAATTAAGGACAATAAGAAGGATCACAACCCAACATGGTACAGCTGTACGTAAATGATTTTCCACTGAAAACTAGTAGCAGGCACTACTCAGTATATTAAAAAGTAACACAGGTATTTGGATTTTCTCTTTATTATCGTAAAACAGGGGTTCTCAATCTTTTTTCTTTTTGAGTCCCCCCCACCCCGAATATGCTATAAAGACTACATGGGCTGCTTTTGCCACAACTGGTTTTCTACATATACAGTAGATTAAAACCCAGGGCCAGCATTAGGGGGTAGCAAGCATGGCAATTGCCTGGGGTGCCATGCCACAGGGGGCCCTGCAAACCTAAGTTGCTTGGGCTTGGGCTTCAGCCCTGGTCCCTACTGCATCTAATGCCAGCCCTGCTCTCTGGTTTATTTTGGCAGACCACAGGGGGTCCCAGATCCCTGGTTGAGAACCACTGTCCTAAAACACCCACTATTTTATTGTAGTGCAATGGGAGAAAAATAAATGACCTGGTCCAATGGAGACAACAACCAGTTTACATAGTTGAACTTCAGATGCCATAAAATTTTCAAAAATACCCAGGTTTTTTCCATATCTCATTTCTTAGTAGCATGAAACTTCAATCAATTTTGTTTATTCTGTGTACAGCCGGTAAGAGACTGAACTTCATTTCTTGGGTTCAGCCACATGACAAAGGTTCTAGGGTTACAAAAGATTTTACCAGTATTCTGTAGCAGAGGTTAAACTCTGATGACTGCTGATATAGTGATGAGCATCACAGATATATGCATACCAAATAAAGAAATGAACCTTAGCTGAAAGGCCAAGAAGAAGCAAAGTAGCAAGCCTTATTGTACATTTTTTAAAAATTGGAATGTCTTCCATTTCAGTGCCATTCCGGTGTTTGAGAACCATATGAAAGTACAAATAGCAATGGTGAATAAGTCATTCTTTTCTTCAGTTTTTAACCAGACTTGGATTAAGTTTTGAATTATTTGTTCTTAACCACTAATATTTTCCAGATCCACTCTACTGGTGAGTGTGGTGGTAACTAAGTCTTAATTTTTATTGGAAGGAAGCTACAGTGCTGTCTTTTGGCTTTCTTTATTTGCTTGCTTTTACTCTTTTATTTTTAGCCATATTTTGTATTGCATTTGTTGTTGTTTTTTTTAAATTGATAGTCTTCTCATATTTTGTGGCATTGATTCTTGGAAGTGGATTTAAAAGCTGGGATTGAGCAACCTATGAAATTTCTGCAGCAGCAGCACACTTTTTCTTGAAAGTCGCTGTTATGCTCTCAGTCCTACATTTGTCAGGCTTTTGTTTAACCACTGTGAAGAATCCACACCCATATGTGTTCATTAGCTGGCTGAGAGAGAGAAAGGAAGATATTGTCAATTTCCATTGCAAGTTTCAGCCCCGATTTTCCCCATGGAGCTCTGGTCCAGAATCTGTCCATTGAGGTGACTTGAGATGCAAGTCACTCAAAGCATTGATTCCATCTTATTGAACAAACTGTGTCGGGGGAGAAAAATCTGTTTAATACATGCTTCCTTGGCATGATTTCGCTTCCAAGTCAAAGTGCAGAAGAAATGGTTCCTTCTTCTCTCCTCAAAAGTGGAATTTCCCCCTTGAGGCCCAGCACGGGCAAAACACTGCTATGGATCAGTGACAATTTTTCTGTGCATAAAAAGTCAGGATGTTAAGTCCAATATCTTGCATCTCCTCCAGGTGATAGAGACAGGGTCTGTATGCTACTTGGGAAGGGGAGATTTCCAGCTTCCCAGTGGGACTCAGCACTCACTTCTGGAAGATAACAAGATAATGGATTTTAAGGCCATGATGATGATGATTAGAAAATGTTATGGGTCATTTTAGGGGATGGGCTTTAGAGGGAGTAGCTTTTCTGTCTCTCTGAGCCCTATACGGTTGGGGCTTGTAACCAATATCTAGCTTTCTAGCAGTGCTTTTCTTTCAAGATCCTGTAAAGCAGAAATTCCAAAAGTTAATTAGGAGGAAGTTCCACTCTCTGTCACGGCTTTTTGCTTCCCACTTCAAGAGGTGAGGCCAAGTGCTCCCATTTGTATCCTATCTCTACTGCATTTGTCTGTGTTTTCACCATAGGGAAGCAAAGAATACTTGACTTGTGGCCAGTAGAACCAGGAGCACTTTGACTGACCTGCATCGCAAAAGCCTCCAGTTATTCATATGCGCAGGGCGTGTATGACACAAGTAGCTTCATACAAAAGACAAATCAACAGAAGTTCTTCTCCTGTCTTATTTCCCTCCTCAACTGGCTTTGTCTTCCTGCTTCCTCTCCCTCTCTGCAGTGTTGCCAGACTTCCTTCATTGACTCCCACATGACTACTTCTTAAGTTCAAATGGCACAGACCTTTTTAGTCTTGGTTCTGGGAATACTACAAATCCCAAATTAATTGTGTAGGCAACCCTGGAAACATTTTCAGCAAAGCACTGTAGAAACCTACACAAGAGTCATTTTAGTAGTCGTAACATTGTGATTTCATAGTGTAACACTGTGTCTTGTGACCTCTCAGGGTTAGAAACAAGGGCCCTATACCATTATGAAGAGGAGATTCACAGCTTTCCAGTGGGGATAAAGATCTCATTCCTAGCTCTGATGGCTCTAAATGTTAGAACCGGTCAAAAAAATCATACTGAAACTATTTGTTGTCGGTTTTTGAAACTTTCCTTTGTGCATGCATAGGTGCCTCCTCCCCTCCTGCCACAATATTTATGTGATAAATAGTGGAACAGTGCAATATATTGTATTTATCTTGCATCTTTGGCTACCTAACCTGGGAACTAATCCATCTGAGCTGGGACTGTTTCTAAAATGCCAAACCTACAAGCAGTTTAAAAAAACAGCAGCCATCATTTAAAAGGGACCTACTTCCTTCAGTACACCCAGTCTGCCACAAATGTTTCTGATCTCATCTCTGCTGCAAAACTTATATGTGAAATGTGTGTGGGTCCCCAGCAGGGGGAGCTAGTTTATCCCTTTTTTTAAAAAATAAACTGGAGCTATGTGCAATTAGTAGAGCAAGCCATTCTCCAAAACTTCTGTCAAACTTGTCATTTTCAAGTGAATTATACTTTGACTATTTTCATCTGCCTCCTGATTACACAGGGGCAATATTAATCCCTGCTTCCCAGTGCCCTGGATAAAAAACATTGGGTGAAGAGAAGAATTGTCCCATTTCCTTTCAAAATGTGAAACGAGAACTTTTTCCAGTATGTTGGGCCCTAGGAAGGGTGGTGGAGTACAACTGCCCAGAGAATACTGACACTGTAGTTGCCTGGCATAAAGTAGGTGTCATATTCCGGGTATTTTTTTATTATTAAATTAATATACAAGGGAGTACAGCAGAAATTCTACTTCTTAACCACACTTAGGGGTTTAAGTTATTAATGCCAAATATAATAAAAATGTATTCTAATCTTGGTCATGTTTCTGGTTCTCATTTGCTGTCATCTCATATTTCTCTGCTCTTTCTCTTTCCCATTCCTCTGTTTATATTATGATTCTTATGTCTCTCTGTCTCCAGACTTCCTTGGGCCCCCTCCTTTCCTAAGTTTTCCTTTACTTTGTCCTCTAGTTTCATTTTATTTTTTCTCTTCTGTATTTCTTCAATTTCTATCACACTATCACTTTGGGATTTTTTTTTTAACCTTTGCTTCTTTTAATCTGTTTCAGTTGCCTCTTTTCCCCTTCTCTTATCTCAAAGTCCTCTGAATTCAGAGGGTTTTTTGATGGACTTCAGTGGGTTTGGATCACTCCTATAGTCCCTATCATCTTGCCTCTGGCTTTCTGCATAACAAAAGAATAACTTGTACCACATACTTCTTTGTGGTAAAGAAGAAGATACACAACACCCTGTTGTCTCCAGGTGCAGTCAAGCACAGGCACATGAGTATAGTATTTGCATACCTCCTGAAAAACAGGTGCTCAAATAATCCATGCTAGTGCTGCATACTCCTGCTTCTACCATGTACTCTGCAAACATGAGACAGTCAAATATAAACTGAAGCTGTCCCTTCTAGCTCTAAAGTATGCAGCTGAGTAGAAGTGGTCTCCAGAGCATTTGGAGGGAAAGATATGGGTATTAAAAAGATAAATTTTGGTGAAAACAGATCTATGCACATTACAGCACAAAAGAAACTCAAATCCTTTCTTTTATTTCTAAAAGAAGATAATTAGAGATTTTGTTTTTAATTTTTTCATAAGCTGATTGTAAAATGTCTGTGGGGGGGAGGGGAATGGAAAAAAATCTAACAATTTGCTGGAAATATTGTTTATTTTGGCAGAACTTGGAAAATGTCTTCCCTTGTTTTTGTTGCAGTCACATGTTTTGTCCATCTAATAGCAACCTACGCTAGCATTGTACCATGTCTTTTCATCATGGCAGATTCCCCAGGCATGTTTCAGACCATATATAGGGATCGTTTTCCCACTTCTTGGGTGAAAGGCAGAGGCAGCATGCCATCTAACTGTGCCAACAAGACTACACAATACACTGTGAGAGGATGTGAAGAATAACTTTTCCTGTTGAAACTACAATGGATATTTAAAGTCAGTTACATGAACTTAAAAAATAACTGTGTTGCACCTGTAAGAAAAAACGATGATGTATTTTTTTTGTACTTGGATTACTGCAAAATACTTTTCTGTTAAATCTAGTCATGTGTGTCTTTGAACAATTACAGTCACCTGAAAAGAGAGAACTGACCAGACCTAATACAGTGTGTCTGTTTCATATTCACTGGCATTTCTGGCTGCTTGACCCCACTCCTATGAAGGAAACTAGCCATCACAGCATACCAGTAAATCTGGCCCAACACAGTTGTTTTCCTGAAGTTACAGAAATAAACATAGGGGTGAGGTGGACATTTGCATCGTTTCATTAGAAATAAATGATGCAGCAAGCAGGCACAGTTATAGGAGTCTCTACTGAGCATGCTGAGAGGCCTGAGTTTGCTATCAACATATGCTGCTGCATTTTCATGCGTTTTATAGACATGTAGGGTTGGAAGGGACTTTGAGAGCTCAGCCAGTGCAGCCCCCTGTGCTGAGGCAGGAGCTAATATACATAGACCTTCCCTGATAGGTGTTTGACTAACCTGTTCTTATAACCCTCCAAGGATGGAGATTCCACAACCTCTCTCCTAATCTCTAACTTAAATCTCCCTTGCTGCAGATTTAGATGATTATGTCTTATCCTATCTTTAGTGGACCAATTGTTTACCATCCTTTTTATAACAACCCTTAACATATTTGAAGACTGTTATCAGGTCACCCCCCAGTCTTATTTTCTCAAGAAATGTCATGCTCAGATTTAACTTCTCCTCATAGGTCAGGATTTTTTTAACACCTTTTATCATTTTTGTTGCTCTCCTCTGGAATCTCTGAAGGTTATGCCCATTATTCCCAGAACAGAACACAGTATGCCAGTTTAGGTCTCACCAGTGTCAAGTAAAGCAGGACATTTACCTCCCGTGTCTTACATACAACATGCCTGTTAATACACCTGACAGGGAGTTCAGGGTGCAATCCAGAGCAGTGAGGGGTTGTCATCGCTTGCATTATAAACCTGAGAGGCTCCCTGCCTGGGGTGTGCATACAGCCTGCAACTGCCTTGCGCCTCGTGTTGCGTATGCTGTCCTGCTCTGATTCAACCACTTTGAATCCAACAGCCTGCCAGCAGTTGGCACAGACACACACTTGCATACTAGGCGTGATTAATGTCAGCAGATAACCCCAGTACACCTCCAGTCCTGAATGTTCCCAAACCCGTATGCTCTGCAATGTCCAGCTCTCTCCTGCTCTATTTAGAGAAATAGGAAGATCTGTTTGCTCCTTTAAAGAGACAGAACCCACTATCTTGCCACATTAGCTGGAGTTAACACTTAAACCAACAGTGCTGTGTTTGAATTAAACTTAAAAGTAAAACAGGTTTATTAACAAAAGAAGATAGAATTTTAAGAGAGAAGGTTAGAAATGGTTACAAGCAAATAAAAGTGAAAACACATTTAAAGGCAGGGCTTTGGAGTGGAGCGCGGAGCTGGAGCGTGGAGCAGCTCCGGAGCAGTGGAGCTGCAGGATTTTGCCTGGAGCGGAGCCGGAGCACAGCTCTAAAGCTCTGTTTAAAGGTCTAAAACGTAATCTAGCAAGGTTCAAGCTTTGTTCTTGATGGCTTTTCTCACCTACAGTCTTTCAGCAAGAGGGTGGCTGAATCCACCAGGTCAGGACCACCTCCAGAAGCCTAAAAAAACTGATTTCTTTGTCATCTTGGGTGAAAGAGAGATCTTGGAATTTTCTGCCCCCTTTCTTTTGAAATGGATTCTTCCTAAGGTTACCTCTAAAAGTCAAGTTCATTCAAGCTGGCGGTGAAGGAAGCTCCTTGCTTTTCTGCACTTCTGGCATTTGCTAAAATGCAAACTCTCCTGTTTTCTACAATCTCCTGTCCCTGCTGTCTTGATTACTGTTTATTGCTAATAATGTAAACTGAGGTAAATCCACATTCTTCTTCGAGTGCTTGCTCATATCCATTCCAGTAGGTGTGTGCGCGCCACGTGCACGTTCGTCGGAGACTTTTACCCTAGCAACACTCGGTGGGCCGGCAGGGCGCCCCCTGGAGTGGCGCCGTCATGGCGGCTGATATATAGCCCTGCCGGCCTGACCGCTCCTCAGTTCCTTCTTACCGCCCGTGTCGGTCGTTGGAACTGTGGAGCACAGACTATCTGTTCTCCACCTCCCTAGCATTCACTTGTATCCTCTTGAATTTTGTATATAGTTGAACTTTTAAATAGTAGTTAGTAGTTAGTTTTCGTTTTTTAGTAGTTGTTTGTAATTAGTTAGTAGGGATCGCGGCTCAGCCCGTCCCCTACCCCGGTACCGGGCTCATGCCCGGGTTGCCGGGCTTCAAACCGTGCGTGGCCTGCCGCCGACTGATGCCCACAGGCGACCTGCACGATTCTTGCCTGAAGTGTCTGGGCGAATCCCATCTGACAGACAGATGCAAGATTTGTAAGGCATTCAAGTCCCAGACCAAAAACGAGAGGGACGCTTGCCTTAAACAGTTGCTCATGGACGCAGTGCTCACTCCACCGTCCTCGGCACCGCCCGCGGCACCAGGAACAAGCGCTTCCTTGGCACCGCATCATACGCCCTTGAAAAGAAGACACCTCATCAGTCTCCGGCAACAACTCCTGCTCGGCACCGCTCGCGCTCTCCGAGAGGCAAGAACAGTAAGCCTCCTGCGGCCCCTACACCAGCCCTGCAGTCAGAGCGCTTACCCACAACAGACCGCCCGGCACCAACTCCTGCCGCGGCCTCGAGGTCTGTTGCACCGTTGATTCCGGCCTCGGAAAGGCTGTCGAGTCCGGTGCCTATTGGCTCCCCGGCGCGTGCCGCGGTTGAGCTTATTGTGCCTTCGACCCCGGAGACGTTCTCAGCCGCACGAGACCTCATTGCGATGACGGAGTCTGAGCTGCCTCAACCCCCGGCACCGCCGGTGTGGGTCCCACAATCTCTGGGCAAGCCGGCTCTCGTGAGACCTTCTTCACCCGGCACCGTGGGACTTAGTTCCAGGTCGAGGTCACGCAGACGGTCCCGGTCTCACCATCGCTCCGGATCCCGCGGCCGCTCGCAGTCCCGGTACCGTTCTCCTCCAAGGTACCGGACGTACTCGCGGTACCGTTCACGATCCCGATTGCCGTCAAGGCATTACTGGCGCCGTTCCAGATCTCGGCACCGCTCCCAGCACCGCACGTCCCGCAGCCGATCTCGGCACGGAGGCTCCCAGCACCGCGCTGGTAGTAGGTCCCGGTCGCATTCGCGGCACCGGCGGGACTCCAGATACCGCTCCCCGCCACCACGCGGACAGGACTCAACTGGCCGTAGAGATGATCCTCTCACACTCTCGGCCCCGCCATGGCCATCCCGCCAACCATCCGTTTCCTCCCATGCCGACTCGGCATCTTATGGGGATTCGGACACTCAAGGACCTCAGCCATGGCCCTTTTGGACTCCGTGGGCTTACCACCAGAGCCAGGGGCGTCACCAGCCACCGCCTTGCTCCGTCCCTCCGACCAAAAGGGCACCTGAGTCACGGTGAGGCAGACCCACCTGCCAGAACTGTGGAGGCAGCTCCCAACCCGGGAAACACGGCCTCAACCTGACCAAGCCGTCGATGCCCCACAGGACCAAGAGTCTTCAAGACCCTTTGGTCCTGGGAAGTCTCGTCCTCTTCTTCCCCGGAACGAGCTGTGGCGGGAACATCTACATCAGGGCCACCGCTAATCGACCTCAGGGCTCAACCAGGACCTACTACCGGGTTGCTTTAAAAATATAAACTTACCCGTAGAGGAGGTCCTGAAGTGGATTGACCCAGGGTGCAGCACCTCTCGGGGGAAGGCCCAACCACGCGTAAGCGCTCCCTTCATTCGTTCCATCCAGGCACGAGGCCGATACAATCTGGCAGACTCCCCGGCTCGTCCTCCCAGGCTAACGGTTGAGCGCAAATACATGGTCCCGTCCTACAGGGTACGAATACCTCTATGTCCATCACTTTCTGCCTTGCTTGTTGGGGTCCATCAGTCAACGAAGCGTGAGCGGCATGGTCAACAAGCCCCTGCGCCCAAGTCCTAAGAGGCCAGCGATGGACTCCTGGCAGAAAATCTATTCTGGCTGGGGTCTCCAGCTCCGAGTCCCATCAACCAGGCCCTACTGAAGCCGTTACAGCTTCACACTTGGGAGGCAGGTGGGAAATTTACCTGAGCTTCTCCCACAGAACTCCCGCAGGAGTTCTCGGCGCTCCTACAGAAGGACAAAAGGGGCAGGACCCCCTTCAGGCCTCCTTAGATGAGCGGACTCTGCGGCTAGAACCTTGCATTCAAGAGGTTCGCTATGAAGGCGTATTTCGTGGCTGCAGCGTCCGGGTTATACCGGAGCTTCCATAAAAAAAAAAAAAAAAAAAAAAAAAAAACACAATGATACAGGACCTAACCTTGACGGCCAAGGGTCTCTTCTCTGAAGAAGACAGACCCTCACCCTCCAAAAGTCTAAAGCAACGCGTATAATAGCGCATCGCTGGGGATGCAACACGCCGCAAACTCAAAGAAACGGTCCTTCCAATCCCAGCCCCGACGGTTTCTACCCACCTCGACTGAGACAAGACTTCTCCCCGCGTAGAGGCGACCTATCGTAGACGCCAGTCTGGCCCTCAGGGGGTAACAACTCCGTCCCGCCAAACCACCAGCCGGGACGAAAACCAGCTTTTGAAGGTGTGCTCGAGAGGCACCGTACCGATTTCCTCACAATCCCGCTCAGTTTTCAACCGTCTCGCCGCTTTCTTCCCTGCCTGTCCCAGCTAACGATCAGAACCGCGGGTCTCAGCACGGTGG
>NC_133769.1:119991023-120086877 GCF_003597395.2 Chelonoidis abingdonii
GAAGCCGCACACATCCTGCCGAGACCAGCAGCTACACACCCTGGATGTTCGCCGGGCCCTCGCGTTCTACATCAGCAGGACTAAAGCTTTCAGATGCTCGCCCCAATTATTCATAGCAGTGGCAGAGCGTATGAAAGGTCTCCCTATAACTTCCCAGCGAATTTCATCGTGGGTAACATCTTGTATCCGGAGAATATTAATGATCAGTGAGTTATTACTTTTCAAATTGAACCCCACAAGTTGTATTTGGTACAAAAATTATTACAATAAGATGTAGGGTATGAATACCTGGATGCTTTGGGTCACAATGCCCCAGAATTATTTTAACCTTTTTCACAACTGCCTCCTATTGTTGACTCTTATTCAAATTGTAATCCACTAAACCCCCTTCCCCGCCTCGAACCTTTTCAGCGCTCTAGCAATGTATTCCCCATTTTGTAGTTGTGCATTTGATATTTTTTATTCCTAAGCTTAGTACTTTAATGGAGGATCTACCTCTACACAAAACAGAGTAGCTTAATAGAGATCCAGGGCTTAATAAAGCCCGGAGGAACTTCATCTTCCATTACAAAGGAGCCTATATGAAGGAATGAAGCCGGGAACAGAAGGGGGCTTCTGGAGAAGTAGTCTGCAGTCATTCTCTGGGGAAAAGGAGGTTTGTTTAGAGCTACAGAGTCTAGCAAGAAGTATATGATCTGTATTATACACACCTTTTAATTAAAAAGGTGCTGTGTGTTTTGTTTTATTCTTAGCCTAGTGCAGTGGTTATCAACCTTTCCAGACTACTGTGCCCCTTTCAGGAATCTGATTAGTCTTGGATACCCCCAGATTTCACTATAAGTGCTGGAACTAAAGGTGCTGGGGGTGCTGCAGCATCTACTGACTTGAAGTGGTTTCCATCATATACAGGGTTTACAGTTTGGTTCAATGGCGCTGAGCAGCCCCGCTATACAAATTGTTCCCGCACCCCTGGATTTCACCTCACTTAAAAAAACTACTTGCTTACAAAATCAGACATCAAAATACAAGTGTCACAGCATACTGTTACTGAAAAATTGCTTACTTTCTCATTTTTACCATATTATAAATTAAGTACAATATTTATATTTCAATTGCATTTTAGTTCATAGTATATAGAGCAGTATAACCAAGTCATTGTCTGCATGAAATGTCAGTTTGTACTGACTTTTGCTAGTGCTCTTTATGTAGCTTGTTATGAAACTAGGCAAATACCTAGATGAGTTGATGTACCCCAGGAAGACCTTTGTGGACCCCCAGGGGTCCCTTGTTGAGATCCACTGGCCTAGCGGTGGGGCAGTGATCTGCAGTGATATGTGGAAAATGTGAACTTGACTGTAGCTGCTGTTACCTTACTACATATTGTTGTAAGCTCTTTGTGGTAGGAACTGTGTCTTTGTTCTGTGTTTTGTACAGCACCTAGCACAATGGGGTTCTGGTCCAGGACTGGGGAACTTGGGTGCTACTGCAATACAAACAGAAGAATAATGATAACGTTAAAAATCACTATCCTGCAACTAGAGGACCACGAACTACTGAAAGGTAACACATAATTAGCTTATCCTCCACACACATTAAATGATAATTGAACCAGCACTACCTCACATAGAAATGTCAAAATGTTTCCTAAGGATGGGATAAATACATTGAAAAATGCAAGAGAAACAAGATCTCTTCAATATTTATATTGCTGCACTTTAAAAGTAAAATCTGGCCCCTTCTGCATGATATGTTTCCATTTCAAAGCTGTGCATTAGTGTTTCCATTCAATGGATTGAAAATCCGTTCAGCAGCATTACAGCATGGGGGCAAAAAAACCCATTGTTCTCGGAATGAAATATGTATTTGCTTGTATGTAGGAAACATAACATTTATGGCACATCAGATAGAGGCATGTGTCAGATTTGTCACGTAAGGATTTACTTGTTCAGTTAGGGTTGCCTTTTAACTCCTAATATCTGAAGCCACAGCTTTTCTTAGCCCATTTGTTAGAAAGAAGAGCAACACACTTTGGAAAAAAAACAAGAGAGAACAAAACAAAACAGAACTGAGAACAATACTTTTGTCAGAACAGAGACATGTTTAAAGACATGACCATCCAAAACATATTGGAAAAACCTAGTTAAATAAAGAAAGTAATGGGTGTTCTCATGTCCAGTTCTGCTGCTTTAAAATTACACGGGCAATAGTAGCAGGAGCTCAGCAGTAGTATTTTAGGTCAGGTCACGTCATTAGGGAGCAGCTGAAACACAAGCTAAACTACAAGATGGGACCAAAATGTAGTGTGGTGCACGGAGCATAGATAAAACAAACTGTCATTAAGTCTCAGTGCAGCCGTTTGCTTTATGGGGTTGGCTGTGAATTTACCTTTTAAAAAGTACAAACTGTAGCATTCAGTGCTGCTACGGGGGATTTTTCTTCTTGTCTTTGGCATCTGAGGCAGTAAAGAGCTTAAGGGTCAAACCCAGCTCATTAGTAGCCTGATCCAAAGTCACTGGGAGTCTTTTCATGCCCTACCTCCATTGGGACTACTTGTATGACACTGAACAAGAAACGACTTTTCAGTTTTTCTGTGATGTGTGTATCTCTCGTTTTGTTGTGTGCTAAGTATATACTGTGTACTCTTGCCTCCCTGCTAGGAGCCAGGGCTGTGAGAGGGAATGCAAGTGGGTGGATTTTACTTCCTCTCTCATGAAAAGTTTACATTTGTTCCTTCTTTGTTTGCTTTAATCTAAATTATTTCCTGTGCAATGAAATACATGTTTTTGCTCGTATGTAGGAAACATAACATGTATAGCACATCAGATAGATGCATGTATCAGCTTTGTCACGTAAGGATTTTCGTGTTCAGTTAGGATTGTCTTTTAACTCCTAATATCTGAAGCCACTGCTCTTCTTAGCCCATTTGTTAGAAAGAAGAAGACTAAGCTTTGAACAAAACAAGCTGGCTTCCTTTTCTTGTCAGTAACCAGGAGATCATGCCCTCTTTAGAGCTTCCAAAACAGCTAGTGGCTGAACATGCAACTGCATGGAAATATTACTACAAGTGGAATCCTTTCTGACATCAAAAGAAAATGGTTTCCTCAGATCTTCAGATTGGGAGGAGAACAGAAACCTCTGGAAGCATGTCAGCTGCAATTGCCCACCAAGACTTATGTGCCACATGCTAAATTTACACGAGTAAGAGAGAGTTGCTAAGCCAAGGAGCTTATAATCTAAGTAGAAAACTCAGACAGAGGGAGAAGGAAAAGAAAGATGCACTTCCCCATTTTCCAGATGGGGAACTGAGGCAGAGCGCACATGTAAATGAATTCTGCAGGGGTGCACAGAAGTCTATGCTGTAGCAAAACCGGGAGTACAACCCAGATCGCCAAAGGCCCATCACAGCACAGTTAACTATAATACTATCCTTCCTATTTTTGCTGTTAACCCAGGTTTAGTAATTTTTCAAGTAGCTTTCATACAGGAGGAGAGCCATTGAAATCTCAGTCCAGTACCTATTAGCCAGTGCAAGCTGAGGAGCAGCCAGTGAAAATGTACATAGACAAATGCATGGCCTGGGTCAGGTTCTGATCTCAATTATTTCTGGATTTACACCAGAGAGACCAGAATTTGGGCCCTTCTGTATTGGGAATTATAAAGTGGTTATTTTAATCACACGACTAGAGTTTTAGATAAACATTCAGGAAGTAACCAAGGCATGTCCTCTCAAGTTAAGTGAATCACACACACCATTTAAGGTAAATAAAAGGGGAACAGCTTTATTCCAGCTAGAGGCTCATCCAAAAAGTGTTCCAGCATTTGGCTGCAGGCACCAGGAGTGGGGAATTTAGGCTTGCAAAGTTCCTCCACACACTAATTCCCTTGCAAAAAATTATGCAGCTTTAATCCTGTACCATAATCTGCCTGGCAATGTGCTACCCTGATGGATCCTTGCAGTGTGATGTACATATGATTTTTTAAGGTAGATTCTTCCTTTTCCCCCCACCCCCTTACGCTCCAGCTCAGTAAACCACTGAGACACATGCTTAGACTTAAGTGCATCCTTAATGTTATCCCTATTCAGCATAGTGCTTATGCATGTATTTGTGTCCTGCTAAATCAGAGTTTTAATAAACATACCAGACTTTTCTTTATTATATGTACTATTGAATTTAAAAACTTTTACAAAGTATGCCACGTGATTTATCATGGGACCCCAGCCATGGTGCTGATCCTGTCAATCCACTGGAGTGCGTGGAGGGGAACTTTGCTTTATCCTGCTAACTAATGTGCTTATTTCATTTCATTCCTTCCTCTTGCACTGCCTGATAATCCCCTGCCATCTCTATTGTCCTAGCACTGGCTCTTAACATTACATTCTGGGGGAGATGATGGGGACGTCTCAAGTATGAGAGAGTTCTAGCAATCAGAAAATGGATTTTAAATATTTTAGTGCCAAAGCTATTTCTGAACACATGCAAATCACTGGCTGTGGAACTCTTTGCCAGAAGATGTTGTGAAGGCCAAGACTATAACAGGGTTCAATAAAGAAATAGATATGTTCACAGAGGATTGGTGCATCAATGGCTATTTGCCAGGGTGGGCAGGGATGGTGTCCCTAGCCTCTGTTTGCCAAATGCTGGGAATGGGCAACAGGATTGGATTACTCGATGATTGATTACCCGTTCTGTTCATTCCCTCTGGGGCACCTGGCATTGGCCACTGTTGGAAGACAGGATACTGGGCTAGATGGACCTTTGGTATCATCCAGTTTGGCTATTCTTACATTCTGATCTCACATGGTCTGGTCACACCAAGTCCCAGTTGTGCAAACATTTAAGTGGCTAATTGAGTGATTAATTTAACGTATGTACTTGTTTGCAGAGTCGGGATGTGACTCCATAGGTTCGCACCAGAGCTTGTGTTTCCAAGCATATTCATAGAAAGAGCCAAGCATAATTTGCTGAAAGAAGCTGTAGAACTGTCAGAACCCTGAGTCCTGGTCTGAGCTGCCAACACTCCTTCCTCATTGCCAGGGCCAGCTCTAGGTTTTTTGCCATCCCAAGCAAAAAAAAAATCTAGCAACCCCCCCATCCCAGTCCTGGGCTCCTCGCCGCACCCCCCTGCTGCCCCAGCCCTGGGCTTTCCACCCCCACCCACACCCCCTGCTGCCCCAGCTCTGGGCTCCCCCCTTCCCCCACCATTACCCCCACACACACCTCCTGCCGCCCTAGCCCTGGGCTCTCCCCCCCCACCCAACCTGCATCCTCCTTCCACCGCAGCCCTAAGTCACTGGTAACTCGCTCCCAGGGCAGGTCATTCAGTGGGAATTTTAGATGTGCACAGAACACACACAGGATTGGTTCCCATATGGTTACAGAACTGCAGTAAAGTGGAATTTTCAGCTTGTGTGGCGAGGATATCTGGATGCATATTATAAGACTGTCCTACATAAATGAGGAAAAGTTGAGGTGCCTTTATTATTCTTTTGTTCCATTCTTTCTTTCTATGGGGAATTCGCCAATGCAATATCACTGTCTTCCTTTTAAACAAACAAACAAAAAAGGCAATGGCTGTTGAAAATAGCAATTCCAGTCCTAATAACCACTGGGAAGCATTTCTTGCTCAATTTTATCCTATTTTTTCTACAGCAAGTTACAATGGATCAGTATATTTGATTTGGGAGAAATGAAGTAACAGCTGCCCAAACTGAGCTTGAGCACTCCTGAATTTTGAGGTATTCAAATCTGGAAGGCAGGTGCTGGGGGCAGGGTGCTGTGGCTCTGCGGGGGAGCACGGCAGCATGTATGCGGCAGCATGTCTGGCGCTGCGTGGAGCGAGACATGCTGGTCTGAGTGGCACGGTAAGGGGGCTGCGGGGTTGGAGAAGAGGTAGGCGGTTCCGGAGGGGCAGTTAAGGGACAGGGAGCAGGGGGAGTTGGATGGGGTAGAGGTTCGGGGAGGCAGTCAGGGGCAGGGGCAGGGAGAAGGGAGGGTTAGATGGGTCAGGGGTTCGGGAGGCAGTCAGGGGACGGGCAGTGGGTGGATAGTCATGGGAGCCATGGGGGTTTGTCAGGGGACAGGTAGGAAGTGGAGTCCTAGGGGGGCAGTTGGGTGGGTCTCAGGAGGGGGCATTTGGGGACAAGGAGAGGGGAGGCTTAGCTAGGGGGTGGGGTCGTGGGGGGCAGTTAGGGGCAGGGGTCCCGGGATGGGGCAATCAGGGGACAGGGAGCAGGGGGGGTTGGATGGGTTGTGGTTTCTGTGGGGTCAGTCAGAGGGAGTGGACAATGGCAGGGTGGGGCTACCCTCCCTCCCCGTGGAGTGTCCCCTTTTTTGAACGTTAAAATATGGTATCCCTGCCCTTCACAGAGCAGCTCTCCAGTCACAGCATTCTGCAGCATGAGGTCTCAGCTACCTCACTCCCTCCCTCTTCCGTTCCTGTTGATAGTGGCCAAAAGAATGCTGGGAAATGTAGTTCTTTTCCTGCTCCAGGGCTGGATCTATAGGCAGGGAGCTAACCAAGGAACTACAGCTCCCAGGGCCCACTGTTGGTTCTCAGCTCCCATGCTAGATCCCTGCCCCTCCTGCAAATGGGTTGCCCCAAAGCAGCTGCTTGCTTTGCTGGTGCCTACAGCTGCCCTTGCTCATTGCAGTCACAGGTTTGATATTCACGCACAATGAAGATGAAGTATCTTTTTAAAAGTTCTATCTCTTTGTTATTTAGAGTGGCTCTGCTCTAGCTAAGGCTGGTTTCTGCTCTCTGTAAACCAGGAGTTACTTCATTGAATTCCAAAGAATTACGCTGATGTAAAACTGGTGCAAATGAGAGCAGAATTGGTCCCATGAGAGCAGAGCTGAGGGTAGCTTGGTGGTGTCACTCTGTAGAGGTTTGGGTGAATATTTTCTTCAATGCTGATTCCCATGCGTTGTACGTCAACTCTCCAAATTCCCAGGAAAAGTCTGTTAAAAGTGCCAGGTCAAGTGTTCAAGGCAGGAGAAGCCATGGGTTTTTCAGGGGTTTAGGAGTGTAGTGTTAGATAGCTACCGCACAGTCACCATGAGGTGATGGCATTTCAATAGTGGATGAACTGACTTCTTAGAGCTAGATTGGCAACTTGCACTGAACTGCAGCAGATAGTGTAACAATTTGGGCCCGGTTTCCCATTCCTGACCCCTTCTGCTATGCTGTCCATCGCATCCCCACTCCTACTCACCTGCTTCCTGTCCGCTTGCTCAGGAGGAAGAGGAGTGGCCCCCTGGCACCTGTTTTCCCCTGTGTTGGGGCTTGCAATAGGGGTGGCTCACATGAAGAGTTTCCTCATGCCCCTGTACTCTCCTGTGGCGTTGCATAATCTGGTTCATGATTGAACCTTTAACAGTGTGCATCTTTGGTGTCCTTTTGAGATAAAAGGTGCTACATAAATGTTACACATCACTACTGTTGTTGTTACTGCACTTGAATTTGTTTCTAAGCCACAGTATTTATATTGGAATTATTAAGGGACTGACTTGTCTAAGAAGGGATTTTTCCTCTGAACATACATATTGTACTGCTATCACTACCACATGTACAGCTACACTGCAGCTAGTGTAGTCTGTTTTTCACTAAGTGCATTGGTGAGCAGCGTTTAAACAGAGGGGGGAAAAAGTACTGGCAACAAAGACATGACTTATCATTTGCAACTCTAAAAAGAAGCCTGCAGCTATACGGATCTGGAAATAATATAAACTTAACCCACAGGACTTTTGCATTGGTTTTAGAGGAGCTTACTTTAAAGCTGGTATGTGGAGTCACTAAGAGACTGAGTGGTTGGCAAGGATGCTAACGATTTATGGAATGTGTCTTTGGAAAGGATTAAAGAAAAAACATGTTGCTTCTTACCAGCTCTGAGCTAGGAATATAGCTTTAAGGGTTGAGCGTTAAATTTTAAACATCCAGTATGTAAAGTTTTTAAGGGAATAAACTTTCAATTTTTTCAGTCCTAGTGCTCAGGATCAAATTCACTCCAGACCGGATAGACTAATAATCATTCCCATCTGACGTCCAGAAATAGGTCAGAAGTTAAAGGAGAACTGGTAATTGTGAGCCAGTTCCCAGCTTGCGTAAGTACTATTTGTGAGCCGCCCAAGATAACACAGTCAGCATTTTAGTTCTAAAATGTCCCGGGCCTTGTAAAAAGGGACGGCGGGGGGTGGGGGGACTATACAGAAGCAGTTAAGTTCCTTTTTAAAAACTGCTTGTCTTCTCCCACTGAGACATGAATAAAAATTGAATATTGAGAATTTGGTTAAAACATGCTGACTTTGTAAGGAAGTCCTTAATTTCCTACATTTATTGAACCTGTAACAAAAATGTCTGTCTAGGTAGTCATGCCCTGACACACTGAGATCCCAGTACCTCCTGAGTATTCTACAACAGAAATGCAAGAAACAGTCTCTCCTTTCTCAGCTTGTAGTAGAAATGACATAATAGTTACAGGATATTTTTAACTTTGTGTATGTGCGGGGTGTGTGTGTGTGCATGTGCATGAGAGAAAGTGAGAGGGTTTGTTGTCTGTATTTGTGTGTCTGGAGGAAGCACTGTGGGAAAACTAGACTGAAGAAATGAGCTTGCTACTTAATTTCTGAAATCCCAAGGTCTGTGGTCATACTTATCATGTGCAGGAGTGGATTCCACAGTCTAATTTTGGTTCCTGTGGAAGTTCTGCCTCTTGTATCCCCCACCCCCGACTTCTCCGTTGGTTGATAGTTTCAATGTTCCCATGAAATGTGGCTGCTGTGGGAGAGGTGATGGCCCTGATAGCCAGGGCCAATCCCATGAAGACGTTCAATATCAGGACAGATGCTGAATTTGATTCTGTATTCAGTGGGCAGCCAGTGGAAAGAGCAGATCACCAGAGTGATGGGTTTACAACAGCTTGTGTTGCTAAGCAAACAGGATCCTGCATTGTGTACCAAGTTTATAAGCTGCTTTGGCTCTTTGAGTTGTAGTAGTAGAGCCTGAAGATCACAACTGCATGAGGCCCGGTAGTCTGGTCTGTGTCTGATAGGATGGCCAGTCACCAGTGGAAATGGATATTTGTTGCTGACAAGACTACCTGGGAACCTGGTAGCCTTGTGGAGTGCAGAAGGTACACATGGCTGCAAGCTAGTTTAATGATCGGAGGGCAGGTGCCCTTGGAAATGGGAGTATTGCAAAGGACACAAATTATGGGAAGTGCTTCCCTTTACCTTCCAGCGGCTTCAGTCTTGCCTGGGTTCAGCTATAGCCAGCTGCTCTCCCTCCTGCTGCTGATTTTGGCTGGGCACTGAGAGAGCTGGGCAATGCTGCTGTTACAATTGACATAAAGGTGATGCAGAGCTGTCTCTCACATCTATGTGCTGCTTGAGCTCCAGCCTGACCTGTGTGATTAGTCTCCAAATGGCTTCATATAGAGGTCAGATAATATGCAAGAGAGGACTGAGCCTTCTGAGATTCCACAGCCAAAGACTGGTGTTTGTGTTCTCCCAAGCAATTTTTTGGAGGACAGAGAGGATGATTTGGGGGCTTTGCTGTAATGCTATGGGGGGGCCCATCAGGATGAGCATGTGCATACATTCCTTGTGTATGGCCAGGCCGGTATCACCCACCAGACCATCAAGTTCTTCTCTGCATGATGCCCTGCCCTGAAGCCTGCCAGAGCAGAATCTGGGATGCTAGCCCCTGACAAGTAGCACAGGAAACTATTTTTTGCTTGCTGTTTGATTAGCTTGCCTAGAGAAGAGAGCCCCATTAGATTTCATGATTGTTTGCTCTGCCCTGTGGCTCTTTGGAACTTCATGGCAACAGCCTTGGAACTTGGATCCTCCTGTATTTTTTTAAAAAAGGCACAGGGCCCTACAACCTGAACTTAATAAGAATCTCCAATATAGCAGTCCAGCAGTACACCACCTATGAGACACAGCTTTCAGTTCTAATTCTGTCCAGTAGGGGGCAGAAGTACACATACACAGCTAGTTTATTACAACAGATGACTATTACTAGCAGTTAACATTCCCTCGCAATTATTTGGAGAACTGTCCCTGAAATTTTTATGCTGACTACTATGCATGAACTCCTATACTAGTAGCTGGATCAACTTCTTCTGCAGCAGGGAAAGTTGGTAGTGGCCTAAAGATCTCTTTGCCTTTAGAAATGTCAGTTACATTTGGGGATCTTCCAAAGGATCGTCTCTCTCTGGCCCTTCCCAGAGTCTGGTCCTATGCAAAGCATGAATGCACTGGCCAGGATGGGTTGAATGTAGTGAGACCTGAATTAATTACTTTTCAGATGATCACCCCCAAAGGATTAGGATCGCTTTGTCTAGGTCTAATTTTAAAAGCCTTGGTGCCCTATTATAAATGCTGACTTTACAACTGTATAACACGACACTTCTAATATGCTTTGCAGTTTTAAAAAACGTAAATATGTTTTCATTCTTCAGAAAATATTCTGTTGTGCTTGCTGACAGTGAATGTGTGTTTCAGTACAGTAAGACCAGAGCATATATTTGTAAGTCTTCTAGAAGGGTACAGTTAGAGATGAGCAAACTAACTTTTGTTTTAAAACAACTGTCCAGAAACAAAATATTTTTAGGGTCTAAATAAGATAATGCATGTACCCATTGTGATGGGTTAGATCACAGAACCCACCTTGGGAGCTGCCACCTGATGTGCCACAACTACCTCTGCTCCTGTTTTCCCTACCAGCTCAGGACTCCAGCACCTTGTTTTGCTGAGCCGGGCACTCCCATCTGCTCCAAAACAGACCCAAGGTCTGAATTACTTGCCCCAAAGCTGCAGGTTTACCTGAAAGCAGCTAACAGAAATGTGCTTGTCTTTAGCACTGAGATGCCCAACTCTCAGTGGGGTCTAAACCCAAATAAATCTGTTTTACCCTGTATAAAGCTTATACAGGGTAAACTCATAAATTGTTCGCCCTCTGTAACACTGATAGAGAGAGATGCACAGTTGTTTGCTCCCCCAGGTATTAATACATACTCTGAGTTAATTAATAAGTAAAAAGTGATTTTATTAAATACAGAAAGTAGGATTGAAGTGGTTCCAAGTAGTAACAGACACAATAAAGTAAGTTACCAAGCAAAATATAATATTATGCGCAAATCTATGTGTAATCAAACTGAATACAGATAAGATCTTCACCAGTTCCAGATTCTCCCTTTTACAGGCTAATCTCCTTTTAGCCTGGGTCCAGCAATCACTCACACCCCTTGCACACTGTCCTTTGTTCCAGTTTCTTTCAAGTATCCTGGGGGGTGGAGAGGCTCTCTTTTTAGCCAGCTGAAGACCAAATGGAGGGGTCTCCAAGGTTTAAATAGACTTTCTCTTGTGGGTGGAGACCCCCTCCAGGAACACTTCTGTTTAGCTGCCTTCAGGTAAACCTGTAGCTTTGGGGCAAATAATTCAGACCCTGGGTCTTTACTGGAGCAGATGGGAGTGTCTGGATCAGCAAGACAGGGTGCTGGGGCCCCAAACTGCCAGGGAAGGCAGGGGTAGAAGTAGTCTTGGCACATAGGGTGGCAGATCCCAAGGGGGGTTCTGTGATCCAACCTGTCACTCCCAGGTCACACCACTGCAATCTGGGATTTTTCACCCTACCACTTGTGCTAATGAAACCTAGAAAATTCTATGGGTGGGTTTTAGCAAATATGGTACCTTTTGCTTATTGTTTTCTACAAATCTTTGGTGCTTCCCTGAAGTCAGAGGTAGAGTGGCTAGGAACTTTTGGCAAAAAGTTTTTGGCAGAAAGTGCCGATTTGTCAAAACTGAAACCTTTTCCAGAAACATATCAGTTTTGAGGAAAAGTTCATCAGGAAAGGTTTCTCAGGATCCAGGATGGAATTTTTGGTCAAAAGGAGTGAGACACGTACCTCAAAACAGCCAATAGCTTGGTGGTTAGGTCACTCACCTGGGATGTGGGAGACCCTAGTACAGGTCCCTGCTCTGAATGAGGTGTGTAAATCACTGGGTCTACAATGGTAGACTTGATTGTCCTGGAAGAGGAAGAACTGGGGCTTCGGGTCAGATCAGGGGAACCGGTAAGGGAATGAAAGTGGTTAAAGAAGGGAAAAGATCTGCTTGCGTGGAAGCAGGGAGGGTGAAAGTCAAGGAAATGAAAAAGGCCTCAGAAGGTCTGAATTAGCTTCTGACAAATGTAAGTCCTGAGGCTGGAAGCTCTAGAAGGCAGGGAGCTTGCAACTACTATTCATTGGTGAACAGGGGAAAGAGCAACCCAGAGCTGCTTCAGAATGGCCGGAGGACAGAGGCTCCATAGGGGGAGAAGTGCTCTGCTACCATCTACTGGTGAACAGTGGGCGGGGGAAAAACTGAGCCAGGCCTTATTTGCATTTTGTTATGTAAAAATGTTCCATTTTTGGTTAAAATTCATTTTAGTTTTGGGTGAAAGGATAATGAAAAATTATCCTTGTTGGAGAACAAAGGGGCCAAAAATCTGCACCAAATATGCCCCGGTTGAGGGGTTGCCCTAACCTTAACATCTGTCTGGCGTGGTGTGTGGACACAAGTCAGAGAAAGGGCCTCCTATTTTCTGGTGTGAATGCTTCTCAGGTGGTAAGAGTCCTGTTCAACTTTGCTCTGTAGCAGTGTTTTCCCCAGGAATTGAAATTAGGGGGGGTGTTCAAATTTATGGGGGGAGGGGACTCAGGGCTGATGAAGGGTGATACCGTGAGAGTGAAGGTGGACTGTATGGCACCATACTAAAAACTGAAAAATGTTTCATGACCATTTTATTAGATTTAATTCATATTTTAAAATCATCACATAAATTAAAGTTGGCTACTCAAGACTTCTATGAAGACTACATCTACATCCTTCTTGGTTTCTTATTATAATTTTGTGCAACTCTGTTAATGAACTTCTTGAATGCAACACGTTCCTCTTTGGTGTCTTCTCGTGTGTCCAGTACTTCCATTCTTTCAATTGATGTGCTCATTAGTTCATTCACATGATCAGGCAGAAGGCAACTTCTTTCAGAACACAAAATTCTATTCAATTTTGAAAAACAATGCTCAATGGTAGTTTTTGTGACTGGAGTAGCAAGAGATGAATTCCTACTTCTTTCATCCCAGGAAACATAGCACAAAGATCAGGTCGAGCCACTAGTGATGATAAAAAAAGAAGTTGAAGTCAAATCTTCATTCATCGTACGATATTCCACTCTGTGTTCAAATTCTCTATTCTGTCCTGAGCACATGGCAGCCCCATTGCTGGTAGTGCCTCACTCCACTCAACTGTTGGTGCTTTATAGGACAGGGACCTGTGAAAGCTACATAGAGGTTGAGTTGAATCTAGAAGTCGCTGTTGTAGATTTTTAAGACTCAAGTCTGTGTACTTTATCAGTTGTCTTAACAAACACTTCTTGTCTCCTTTACTTAAGGATTCAATATAAATGCCTTTATTAGTCAACTTCTGGACTGAAGTCTTTGCTTCTTCCATTACTTTTTCAATGGATAGCTCTCTGATTGATCCAAATATAGCTTCTATTGCTGGACAAACATCTACTACTGTTTGTAGCAGATGCTTTGATGGCATTGTTTAATGACCCAAGTGGTTTCAACAGTAGATTTACAAGAGAGAGAATGGCAATAGTCTTCTCTGAATGTAGTGGCAAAAGTAATCCACCAGCCTCACTACTTAGATCCATCCCATCTTGGCAAATACTTTCCAAAGCCAGTAATAATGGCTGGAGTAATTTTAAGACAACAGCCAAGGATCGCTCATGAGAAAGCCAGCAGGTTTTCCAAGGTTGGACTAATTTGAACTTCAGTCGCAGTGTATCTTGTATGTTTTCCAAGATATTCAGTATTTTTGGACTATTGCTGAAAAACAAATGTAATGAAGACATTAAATTTATAGCTTTTTAAATCTTTTGAAGAGTCTGCAGCTCATACTAGTGCTGGTTGGAGTAGATGACCTCTGCAGTGTGTATAGAAGAGACTAGGGTACTCCACCATGTCTTCAGAGAAGTTTGCAGCTCCATCAAATGCACAAGCAGCCATCTGTTTGGGGTCCAACTGACAAACATTTAACCCTTCTAAGATGTGGGATGTCACAGATGCAGCCAATGTGTCGTCTATAACTTGAACATCTGGAAATGCATCTACTGGCCTACCACTGACATCAAGATAACATACACAGTGACTTAATACTTGATGCCCATTGCATCAGTGCATTCATCATCCATGTATGCAAATTTTTTCAATGTGGTGAGAAAGTTCTCCACTTTTTCAACTGTTGAGTCTTTCACTGTTGCACCACATGTTTTTAGCCAGTCAGCTGAGTTTCTTACAGAAAGATAGTGAGCATTTGCTGGTCTTATTTGGAACCAGTGTTCAACTTCAGGATGAACAAACGATAATGAACTTAATATTGGCCTCCAGTTTGTAGTGTGTGGTATCTCTTGCTTAAATAGAAAGTATGATGCCAGAGCCATGTTTGTTCACATGAACTGTGTTGTGTCTCCAGCATTCTTAACAGCCTCATTAACATTCACTGGTGTTGTCCTTGGTCAGTGGAGACTCAGAGTTCAGAGGTGCTTTCACATGAGTTCACCTCCTAGGTGGGGGGCAAGAAGGCACCTTGCTCGTTCCTCCAGCTGCTCACTGTTTGCTCTGGCCACTGTTGTTTGTTGGCCACTGTTCACTCTATCACTTTGTTGCCAATGGCCCTGCGCTGTCACCTTCTGCTGCCACCTGCCACTGTGACCTCTGTGGGTTGGTCTCTTGAGTTTCCACCCAGCTCTCGGTGATTTCAGCTGAGCTCTCAGTGGGGGAACCTCACTGCTAATGGAGACTGGGCCGTCTATTCCAGGAGCGGCGCCAGGGTTTTTGGCGCCCTAGGCGCAAGGCCAGCTCTAGCCATTTCACCGCCCCAAGCACGGTGGCACGCTGTGGGGGGCGCTCTGCTGCTAGCTGGTCCCGCGGCTCCAGTGGACCTGCCGCAGGCGTCGGTGCGGAGGGTCCGCTGGTCCCTCAGCTCCGGTGGACCTGCCGCAGGCGTCCGTGCGGAGGGTCCGCTGGTCCCGCGGCTCCGGTGGACCTGACGCAGGCGTGCCTGTGGAGGGTCCACTGATCCCGCAGCTCCGGTGGACCTGACACAGGCGTGCCTGCGGATGCTTCACCGGAGCCACGCGACCAGCGGACCCTCTGCAGGCATGCCTGCGGGAGGTCCACCGGAGCAGCCTGCCGCCTTCCCAAATCCTGGCACCCTAGACGACCGCCTAGGTTGCCTAAATGGAAGCACCAGCTCTGGTCTCTTCTACAGAAACACTGTCATATAGCAGGTCTAACCACTTAGACCTGATTATCAGTGATTTCAGCTGTAGTGGTCACTTAATGAAACAGTCTATTTATGGAGCCTAATCAGCTCTGTCTTTAAACAGTGGAGAGGGGCAGTTCAAATACTAGTTGTGACTCAGTCAGACCATCAAGCAAAACACCTGTCCCCACCCTCTCTCTTAATGCCCTCAATCAGCACAGGCTAAGTACAGTTCAACAGCCCTTTACTCGTACAATAAGAATAACATTTCATTCCCACCCTCCCCCCCACATTCAAGTGATTTGTAACCCAGTTCCAGCCCAAATCTATCACTTGGGCAACACAGCTCTGTTTGCTGGATACCTGGATAGATTAGGTGTGAATGTAAATACAATCTGGTCCTGGAGCCTTTCCCCCCAGCTCATCACTAGCTGTCAGGGAGAGCTCATTTAGACTTTGCTTATAACTCATAATTTGAAATTATTAGGTTGGCCAGCATCACCGAAACAACGACTGTATAAGGAAGCTAGTCTATGTTCATACTTTTCAAATCTATTATACTTTTTCAGATACATGTATTTTATCATATACTTATATGCTTTTAAAGTGTGTTTTAATGTTTCAATTTCAATTCAGGTTTCCAAAAAATCACTAAATTGGCAACACTTTATGTAACTAGTTCACAAAACTGGGGAGGAGGGGTTTGGAGGGGGTGTAGGGAAATCCCTGCTCTGTAACATTGTTCCATCTCTACTGAACACTGTGAAGAGGTAGCTTTGCAACAGGGGCTTAATGATCTTTGCTGCAGCTGCAGAGGGCGGCAACAGAGCTGAGTCATCTCTGGTGAGGGGACTACAACTCAGTACCAATAAAACTGAAATCACCTTAGGCAGTGGAGCCTCAGTACCTGACCAGGCAGCACGTCCCTTAGGTGCTAGAGACAGACTTACATGAACTCTGAGACTTCACTAAACAGCAGCAACAAACCATGAATGGGGTGTAGCAGAGGGAGAGAGGGGAATGTGACTATTAAAGGTACGTTGCTCATTTTGGGAGTGGGGGAACTAAGTTAAAGGATTACTGCCAAAGATACCATGGGTGTGTGCATTTTATTTAGCGTATGTATATAGAAAACAGAACAACAAAAAAACTGTATATAAGGAGAGCAGATGAGTACAATTAGATGAGCAAATCAAGTTTAAAAAAAATCCTCAAAATATTTTTATGGTCTAAATAAGATAATAAGTGTAGTGGTGTGTCAGGCAATTGCAGGTATAAACTAGGATTTTATTATAGCTTTACTGTGTTTTCCCCCAAGATGATTGTGTCCCTTCTTCTCCTCATAAAGCTTCATACACAAAAACTTAGTGTACGTGTGTAAGTATTGTCTTTAAGGATGTCCCGAAAAGTATTTCATTTACCTGGCTTCTGTGTGGGAGCGTGAGTCAATGATATTGGTTAGAATTTTAAAAGGAGCCCCTTTATATCTGAATCCAGCTCTTGTTTCTGCTGATAACACCTGGCAGAGGGTTATACAAGAATTGAAACTCTGAAACTGATCTGACCTCAAACAAATGTCCATAGCTTTACAGATGAACCATGGCTGGTATGTGTATCTTAAACTAACGATGGCTAAAGTGGTGATGGGGTGAGTTTCAAAAACTTCTTGGGGTTCTGAAAGAATCAGACAAACCCTAATGTTTAGGATTTTAATTCTAACAATATTCATGCTTTCCCAAAAGTTCAATTTAAAATGTTTTACCCTTTGTCTGCCAATCATCTCCCTTCCTTCCACATAGCTGTCTTTGCCTGAGTCAACAAGGCAATTTACCTACAGTAGGAGGGATTTATCTTCCGTCCTCCCTTACCGGCTGCTTCTACTGTCCATAGCTGCAATCTCTTTTCCTTAGAAAACTACTCACAACCTGATGCCTCTCCCTGGTGCTGATTGACTTGAGAGAGTCACCCTCACACTGTGTAATCCAGAATGTCTGGCCTGGTGTAACTATAGCTCAAGTCTGTGGTGTTTTACTAATTTGAAAGCATTTTCATGGATCTTAAAATTGTCATAGCTGGACGGGAGCAATGGCTGGGTCTGAAGGAGACAGTATGATTTAGGAGAAGAGGAGTTCCAAACAGGAAGGGAATCTGTGCAGAAAGAAGAGAGAGAGTGAGAGAGACTGCAGAGGGTGGGGGAGGTATCCTGAGGAAGTGGATCATAGCCACTGGTATGCACACAGGCTGTTGGGTGGGGAAAAGACAAGGGAGAGGCTGAAACTTTAGGGAATTTGGTAAATTCTCATCCTGGTGCTTGGTTTGCACTGATTGATCATCTGATGCAGCTGCGGGGATTTTCTTTTGGAGGGATGATGGGCTTTATTTTTAGTGAAGGGGTCAATTTGGAACACAAGAACAGCCATGCTGGCTCAGGCCAATGGTCCATCTAGCCCATTATCCTGTCTTCTGACAGTGCCAGATGCTCCAGAGGGAATGAACAGAATAGGGAAATTATTGAGTGATCCATCCTGTTGTCCAGTTCCAGCTTCTGGAATTCAGAGGTTTAGGAACACCCAGAGCATGGGGTTTTCATCTGTGACCATCTTGGCTAATAGCCATTGATGGACCTATCCTCCATGAACTTATCTAATTCTTTTTGGAACTCCATATACTTTTGGCCTCCACAACATCTCATGGCAATGAGTTCCACAGGTAGACTGCATTGTGTGAGGAACTTCCTTTTGTTTGTTTTAAACCTGCTGCTTACAATTTCATCACATTTTTGTGTTATGTGAAGTGGAGAACAATATTTCCCTATTAACTTTTTCCTCACCATTCACGATTTTCTAGACCTCTTTCATATCCCCATTGAGTCATCTCTTCTAAGATGAAAAGTCTCCAACTTCCCTTGTATGGAAGCTGTTTCATACTCCTGATCATTTTTGTTGCTCTTCTCTGTACTTGTTCCATTTCTAATATATCTTGTTTTGCGATGGGGTGACCAGAACTGCATGCAGTATTCAAGGGGTAGGCATACTTGGATTTATATATTGGCATTATGATATTATCTACCCCTTTCCTAATGATTCCTAACCTTCTGTTAGCTTTTTTGACTGCCACTGTGCATATTGAGTAGATGTTTTCAGAGAACTATCCAGGATGACTCCAAGATCTCTTTCCTAAGTGGAAACAGCTAATTCAGACCCCATAATTTTGTATGTATAGTTAGGATTATGTTTTCCAATGTGCAGTGCTTTGCACTTATCAACATTGAATTTCATCTGCCATTTTGTCACCGAGTATTGTGAGATCCTTTTATAAACTCTTCATAGTCTGCTCTGGATGTAACTAACTGGAGTAATTTTTATCTGCAAACTTTTGCCACCTCACTGTTTATGCCTTTTTCTGGATCGCTTATGAGTATGTTGAACAGCACTAGTCCCAATACAGATTCTTGGGGGACCCTGCAATTTACCTCTTCTCATTGTGAAAACTGACCATTTATCCTATCCTTCATTTCCTGTCTTATAGCCAGTTACTGATCCCTGAGAGGACCTTCCCTCTTATGCCATGACTGTTTACTTTGCTTAAGAACACAGGTGCGGGAACTAGCGGTGCTGCAGCACCCCTGGGCTCCTGGCTGACAATCCCGTGCCCGGGGTCTCAGTTGCTGGCCCTGTGCCTGGGGACTTGGCTGCTGGCCTCAGGTCTGGGAGGGAAGAGAAGTAGATGGGTAATGGGGCCGGATTAAAAAATGTTCCAGCGCCACTGCTTAAGAGTCTTTGGTAAGGGACTTTATCAGGGGCTTTCTGAAATTCAAGGTACATTATATCTACTGGATCACCCTTGTGCACATGCATGCTGATATCTTGAAAGAATGCTCATAGATTGGTCAGTCATAATTTCCTTTACAAAAGCCGTGTTGACTCTTCCTCAACATACTGTGTTAATCAATGTGCTTGATCATTTTGTTCTTTACTGTAGCTTCAACCAATTTGCCTGGTACTGAAGTTAGGCTTACTGGCCTGTAAGTGCCAGGATTTCTTCTGGAGCCTTTTTAGAAAAATTGGTGGTACATTAGCTATCTTCCAGTCATCTGGTACAGAGGCTGATTTAAAATAATAGGGGTGAGTTCAAATACAACTTGTGAGGGGAGAAAGGTGGAATGATCAAACAGTTTTAGCTATTTTTCCTCTGGACTGGTTTGCCTTACCCCCACTGCCACATTACGACTGCCAGTGAACCCTTGACTTAAAGGGTCACTTCTGTGGCGTTGGCTAAATAGGAAATGGATTCACGAGATTTTCTCCATGTTTTCATAAACAGAGCTCTGGTGGCATCCACACACTCCATACAAGAATGGCTGACTGCATTTGTATTAGAAGGCAAGAACGAAAATCTGCACTGGCTTCACAGGAAATGTTTTGTTTAAAACAGATAAGAATATCCCTACCTTAGTGTGATTCTGTTATGCTATCTAATCCTGACTGAGGTCTGGCAGTCTCAGTACCAGCCCCCACTTACTAAATTGAGTAAAGACCTATAATATTTAATCCACTGATAGTCGTTGTCTTCTCCTCCCATAGCTGCATAATTAAAGATATGAAATTGGACTGGTTGGGTAATATCATTACAGCAGGAAAGTAATACTTAGATTGTCTTGTGTAGTGTGATACGATGTGATTACAGGCACTCTGGTTTATCCTAGCAATCATCATTTGGTTTTGGAACAGTCGTGTTTTGTTTTAGGTGGAAATAATTGTGCTTATTAAACTATTTACAGCTGGTACTCTGCTATCTTGATCACTTTTATGAACTGTTGGTGTGCACTTGGGTCACATTTTTGCTTTTGTCTGCAATTGTCAGGGCTAGAAACCCCCCACATCCCCCATGAAAGCTGAGATTATCATATAATCGCTTGCCTCCAGGAGCTGGAGCTTTAAGAAAAACACTGTTAGACTTTAAAATCTGTTAGTCTTTAAGGTGCCACTGGACTCCTTGTTGTTTTTGTGGATACAGACTAACACAGCTACCCCCTGATAAGAAAAACACCAAATATTATAAGATTCATGATACAATTCCCAAGAGCTGGTGATGCCACATGCTTTATTGCAAAGTACTTTCACTGAAAAGAATAAAGTACAAATAAGACAGACCCCTGTAATCAATTTTAAATATAAACTGATAAAGTTCTAGTTACTTGCTATTGCATTGCCCAAACACCTAGAATTCATATTTGCCTTTAACCTCTTCTTTTTTTTGCAACTACTTTGGTTCTAATTAAAAAAAGATCCTTGGAAATTCAATACCCCATTTTTCTAACTATTTAAATTAAGGCTGGCACTGTAGTTTAATAAATTTAATCAAAACGTTTCTTTACACACATGGTGTCCAGGTGGACAGTGAATAATAACTTATACAATAATTACTACATGTCCCTAATTCTAAGACTAAAGTACCTTAGTATTATTATTATTATTTATTATTTTTACTGTGGAGGTAGCAGGAATACTAATATTTTCTGCAGGGAGATGCATGCAAGTGTGAATTGTTTTTATATATCTGAGTAGTAGAGGATGTTATACCAATAAAATAAAAACCAACAGGATCTTTTAAAAGGGGAGAAGGCAAAATGCTGCATTTATTGTGAATACAAAAAGAAGCCCAGTAAAGAAGTAATCATAAATATTCGATTCCATGTACCCACACAAAATACCAAAAGAAGCAAAGCAAGTAGACGGTTATATTTACTACTTTGCATTCACTCACTCACCAGGGGTGGCTCCAGGTACCAGCGCTTTAAGCGCGTGCCTGGGGCGGCAAGCCGCGGAGGGCGCTCTGCTGGTTGCCGCTAAGGCGGCAGGCAGGGTGCTTTCGGCGGCTTGCCTGCGGAGGGTCCACTGGTCCCCCGGCTTCAGTGGACCTCCCACAGGCATCCCTGCGGAGGGTCTGCTGGCCCCACAGTTTCAGCGGACCCTCCGTGCTTGGGGCGGCAAAATGTCTAGAGCCGCCCCTGTCACTCACACATACACACATAAGTTCTGCAAAGTTGTTATAGTTACCAGCCTAGAGGTTGCTCATGCCAAATTAGTGACCAGGTAACCTGGGCACGAGGGTGGAGCCGAGTCTTTGTCAGATGCACATCACATGGTCCTGGAGGGTGGTTGCAGAACCAGACTCAAAGTCCTCAGTCTTTAGGGTCTATTTTATAGGAATTTATTCTTATGCCAGTCTATGGAAGTGGCTTCATCATGCTGTTGCTGAATCAATCATCAGATGGCACATCCATGATGGCTCCGTGACGGATACCAGATGTTATCTTGTTCATTGGTTCTCCCATCCTTGGGGCTCTTGGGTGGATTCCAGTCTGCCCACTGGGGGTCATCTGGTTATCTCCACTTAGCGCATTCTTCAGACGATTGATGCTGAAGTTGTAACTCTTAGGCTGGCACTTCTAACCATTCATCTCCTATTTACACACAACATCCATTCATATGCATTCCCTAGCTTTATTTCAACATATATATTTTAACCACTCTTAGGGTGAAACGAAACTGCTTAACCCCCTTACCATATAACATACATAACAAGCAAGATAAAGAATGCAAGAAGGGTGGGAGTCTCTGTGGTGGCTTCATCATGCTGTTCTGAGAAACAGTTGTTTCTGCAAGGTCTTATCTTTTCTGAGAGCAGACTCTCTGTCCCAGATGTGCTGACATAATTAGTAGTTTGGCTTTGTAAACTGCTCACAAGGAGAAGAAGAAAAAGGCCTTCTAATTAACACTACTTTGGGATCTTTAAAGTATGGGAGGGGGTTACATTCAATCTTTCTCCCATACATCTCCTTATGGCATTAATACAGAATACACAAATCATACAAAAATCCTTTGGTATAATCCAGTGGTCCCCAACCTTTTCGTCTGGCGGGCGCCAGACGAAGGACTGTGGTGCCAGTTGAGCATCTGCCAAAATGCCGCCAAAATTCGGTGGCATTTCAATGGAGATGCCTCTTGATGACGTTGCGTGTCAATGCCAAGCGAAGTCATCGAGAGGCGTTGCTGCCAAAATGCCGCCGAATTTCAGCAACATTTCAGCGGATGCTCGACTGACGGCCAGGACACGGGTGCATTTAGATGCCTCCATGGGCACCACGTTGGGGACCCCTGGTATAGTCCAACAAGGAGGGAATTAACAGATTAACAAAGAAACTAACATGTAAAGAAGATGCAATAAGTTTTTGAAAGTACCACTGAAATAGTTATTATAGATATTACTAGGCCTGTAGTGGCGATTGTTGAAAGTTTCCTGTTTACTTCATAGAGCCACAGTAAATCAAAGCTAATTGCAAAATACAGGTGTCATAAACAGATGGTTAAGGATTAATGTCTCTTTTACCTGTAAAGGGTTAAGAAGCTCAGTAACCCTGGCTGACACCTCACCAGAGGACCAATAGGGGGACAAGATACTTTCAAATCTTGGTGGAGGGAAGTCTTTGTTTTTGCTTTTTGTTTGTTTGTTGTTTGCTCTTGGGACTAAGAGGGACCAGACATACATCACAGATCTCCACTTCTGAATCAGTCTTTCATGTGTCAAAATGTAATAATAGCCAGCAAGGTGGATTAGTCTTGTTGTTCTCACCTGTGAATTCTTTTGCTGGAAGGATTTTACCTCGTGTGCTAACTTGAAATCTAAGCTAGGGGGTGGTCCTCTGGCTATATGAATCTAAGTACCACGTAAAGCATTTTCAATCTGATTTTACGGAGATAACTTTTACCTTTTTTCTTAAATTAAAAGCTTTCTTTTAGAATTCTGATTGATTTCCTTGTTTTAAGATCCAACGTTTGAATCTGTGAACTCACCAGGGATTGGTGAGGGGGAAAGGAGAGGGATGGTTAATTCCTCCTTGTTTTAAGATCCAAGGATTTGGATCTGTGTGAAGCCTTCAAGGCAACACAGGGAGGGGAAAGGGGAAGGATGTTAATTCTCCTTGTTTTAAGATCCAGGGTTGGATCTGTGTTCCCAGGAAGGTTTGGAGAACAGAAGTAGTCCAACACAAATTCTGGCGTGACAGCACGTTACCCAGATCTAAGCTAGTAATTAAGGGCTTAGAAATGTTCATGCAGGTCCCCATTTTTGTACTCTAAAGTTCAAAGTGGGAAAAGAACCTTGACAACAGGAAAAAATGAGTTTCTAGTTATCACGTGAAAACACTGAGACATAGCAAGAAAAGCAAGGAAAATGTGTCTGGGCTGTCACTAAAACTCACCACCCTTGGACCACCTTTTTTGCAAACAGAAAGAAGGGCTACCTAAATTCTAGGTATCAAGGATCTTCCATCTAAACTGTAAAGGAACAAAATCACTGCTGCTTCTTAGCATCCATGCAATATGCCTCTGTTGGCACATGACCAGGATTCATTGCCGAATTTGGTTCATTGATTGGATCATTAGCTTCCCCAGCTTGGGCTGATTATACTGAGGGGGAGCACTTATTTAACCAAAGAAGTTGGCTTAAGTCTTGAGGGTGACTGCTCATGTCTCTTTTAAGTACCCTTCAAGCCCAGGGTTGTTAACCTGACTGGTGAGTACACTTCTGTAATGGTTTTCAGTTTAATGCTCCTTCTGAGATTTCTCCTCTCTCATCTAAGACATCACTTAGCAAACAAGAGGACTATTCTTATCTTTAGCTACAAGAGCTTGATCTTGAGAACTTTAGTAGATTGTTTACTTTTATCCCTTTTCTAATGAATGTAGGGAGCAGCCTCCCTTTGGTTCCCGTCACAGTTTTACTTTTGTTAGCAAGTTCTATGGTCTGGGGATTGAGCCCACTGAAGTCAGTGGAAAGACTCCCATTGATTTTAATGGGCTGTTTATCAGGCCCCATATGTTCTTACCAGTCTAGGAGAAATAGGTTACAAAATGGTTACAGTGTCAGCAATTGAGACATAGTGAGTGTTGGAGCAGTACAGTCATGCCTAGTGGTCAGTGCAGTGCAGCTGGGCCAGCAATAGAAGCCAGAGTCAAAAGCAGGTTCAGAACAAAGCATGAGTGGAGCTGGGAGCCAGGGCTGGAGCAGGCTAAGGCCTATGGCATCTGTCACCGCCATCAGGCAGGGGAGAGTTCCAAGCCATGAGGTGACATTGGGCAGACTGAGCTGCTGTTTCTCCTGTGAGGCTTATATACCTTCTCTGAAAGTCATCAGACCACCTCCAGCCTAGTGCTGGAATGGCTCATCACCAGATGTGGTTTAATCAAGCTTTAGTTAAAGGATGACTCATCATGTCAGACGGTAGGTTACAGTGCTGAATATCGTGGAAAACACAAAACATTCAAAAGTTCTGCTGGTTGAAATTGTGAGGTCAGAGTTTAGAATAATGAGTCATTAGGAAGTGTAAAATGGATGTGTAAGCACTTCTTTTGAAGTAGGGATTTTTTTTTCCATAGGCACGTATGAATTGTCATAGTGGATCAGACAAGTGGTTTATCTAGTCTGGTAAATTCTCAGTGACAGTGGCCAGTAGCAGACGCATCAGAGGAAGATGCAAGAAACCTTGACATTGGCAATTATGAACTAAATTTAGACTAGGCCAATGGTTTTCATACGAAAACGTCCTCTCTCCCACCACTGATGTGCAGCATCCTGTGTACTGCTGCTGTTCTATGTACTGCATGCTGGGTTACAACATGAGAGGATTCCGTATTTCTAAAATAAACTGGCTGTTTGTTAAATGAACTGGTTAATCTGCGGATACAGACTAACATGGCTGCTACTCTGAAACCTGGTTAGAGATACTACAACCTCAGCGAGCACTGTGCCTACAGACTAAGTTTCTGGTGCCTCCTCCCAACTCTTCTCTCCTACAGCCTGTGCTCCTCCCTCCAAGATTAATGCAAGTTGCTACAGCTGCTGTCTTCACCCACAGAGGATGCTTTTGTTCATGGTGGCATATGTGCGTTACTTACATTATAGCTTTCTCTGAGATGAAAGGTGCTATATAAATGTAAAATATAATTCAGTGTATTCTACTTGGGGCATGATGAATTGGGATGGTTGCTTCATTGGGATGTCTCAGGGAACTGATTTAGCCTCAGGATAATGAATGATAATGACTGCTTTATTTGCCATAGTATTAGCACACAATCTGCTCAGAGAGCATGAATTTTGCTGCATAGTACAATGATACTAACCAGATGTCAGATAAGTTTGAAATTCTAAACTCTAGCCTTTTAACATGCAATTTGAAAAATCAAAATGATGCCTGTAGCTGGCAGCTTGGGTCTGTGATAGCTGGGTTCAGAATATAAGCCAAATGGTTCTAGTTTATGCAACATACAGTAGAAGGCCTCCTGGTAATTTGTAATGAGCTAGTGGTGTTTGAAAGTCTTAGAATGGAGTGGTTTTGTTTTGTTTTGTTTTTACTTAACAACAAAAAGCTAAGAAATTAAATGCAAAACCCAGCAATGCAACCTGAAAATAATACAGTTATGCACTATTGTGCCTAAATCCTGCTCCACAGAAATCAATGGGAGTTTTACAAAGGGTGTAGTTAGTTAATATATGGAATGTGCAAGCTTAGCTTTGTCCTATGTAGATCCTCTTATGAGCCATGTAGACAGTGTGAATGCTTTTCTTTATGGACGTGCAAAACAATTCTCTTGTCCCCAACCCCTTTCCAATGAAACTGGTGCCATTTCTCATCACTACACAGGGCTATTCTAGGGATTTGGAATTTTAGAAAGATGGTTCATCCCAAATGTAAAGGACTTGTAACATGAGTGTGGGTGTAATCATCGGGTTCTGCTTTACTCCCTCCACTCCAGCTACCGAAGTGGAGCCTGTCTGTCTTTTCTTTCCAATCTAGTGATTGGTTTGCCACTTTGTTTCCAAGATTCTCTTCGCAACAAAAAAAGGCCAAAATAGTATGTGCGTTCACATTTCATACAGTATGTGATGTTAGCTTGTGTTATAAAAATACAGTACAAGATGAAGAAGGATGTTATGTGTGCAGAAAGCGACAGAGTACTTAAGCATGTTCGTTCTATTTTATGGAGGTTTTTAATGGCGGGCGGGCGGTAGGTGCAGGGAGGGGCAAGAAATAGAGGATGATTTTGTGGCTTAAATCACAGGGTTGGGTGTCAGGAGTTCTGGGCTCTCTGTTTGGATCTGCCACAGATTTTGTGCAAGTCATTTAATTCCCTTGTGCCCCATCTTTCCTATCAGTAATAGGAGGATAATACATTCCTGTCTCACAGGTGTAAGTAGAAATCATTAATGTTTGCAAAACATGTTGAGCTCTTTGGCACAATATATTGTAAGTGCAAATACTATAACGGCTGAAACAAAATAGGGATGATCTTATTCCATATTGTTCTCTACCAGCAGCATGTATTAGTCAATTGCTGTGCATAGAAGGAAAAAAACCCATTTTGTTAGATTAACAAGAAATCGGTGGCATATCCATAAGTACAGGACTAGTCTGAACATATGTAAAAACATTTCTCTAGGAAAAAGATTAAATGAATAACATTCTTACAGGGTTAATTCACTATGTAAGAATACAAACTGAAATGAAATGTCTCCAGTTCTCTTACGAGAATCTATAGTTAATTATTCTTAACTGCATCAATATGTTGTCAGTGTTTCAGAGAGTAAGGAGTGCCATAATGGTGTTGGATATATCAGAAAATGTGCTGTGTAAATTACTAAGGGCCTGGCTACACTAGAGCATTTACAACGGTGCAGCTGCACCATTATAAGTTCTTGAATGTAGCCACTCTCAGGCAGTGAGAGAGAGCTCTTCCATTGGCTTAACTACTCCAGCCAGCCCCCAGGAGTGGCAGAAGCTCTGTGGTGCTTATGTGGGTGTAGCTTATGTCGCTCGGAGTGTGTGTAAAATATTCACATCCCTTGGGCAATGTAAATTATTCCAACATAAGCTGTTGTGTAGACATAGCCTAACTCTTCAAAAGCATAATTTGAATGTGAGGAATTCAGGAAATAGCAAATGGAAATAAGAAGATACGACCTTACATTTTTATAGCATCTTTCATCCTGAATGATCCTAAAGCACTTTGTGGAGTGTACAGATAGGGGTCACTTTACCAGCCACTGAAACCCATCCACTTTCTGGGTTGAAACAAGGTGAATCTCAGCTGGACTTGAGAATGAGGCCCACAATATTTTGTATTCAGCTGTCCTCAATCTCAGTGAGAACAAGAGCAAAGTGAACTGCAATATGCCCAAATGGATCTGACTTGCATCTGGCAGTAGGTTTTTGTGAAAGTGCTGCGAGGCAAGAATTTGCTCTGCTTTAACAGAAGTACACTATTAATGATCAGGCTCAAGCATCTTTGAACAAAGACATGATTTTCCTATAGCAGTCATGTGACAACTTGCTATGTGTGCATATGCTTGGCCAATCTGATCTACAAAATTTCTACAACCCCACCACTGGACCCAGTCTTACAAGGGAGTCAGACTTTTCCCTCAAGGTGTGTATTGCCTTTTACTCTTATTGAAGTCAATGGGCACTCTGCACATTGGCAGGATTAGACCCATGTATCTGCCAATGTAAGGGGATAGCTCAGTGGTTTGAGCATTGGCCTGCTAAACCCAGGGTTATGAGTTCAGCCCTTCAGGGGGCCATTTCAGGATCTGGGGCAAAAATCTGTCTGAGGATTGGCCCTGCTTTGAGCAGGGGGTTGGATTAGATGACCTCCAGAAGTCCTTTCTAACCCTAATATTCTATGGTAATATGATGAACAAGGTGGGTGCAATTAGGTAGATAGAGCAGATTAACAAAAGGCCTCATGAAAGACAATCTGTGTTTTGTCCTAAGGATGTTGCCTCTTAGGAAACGAAATTTAATGCAGCACACTGTACAGAGTTTCATTTTAACTTATAAATGGTGTCCAATACCAAAGTCTCTGGCCACATCACTGTCATGCCTGGTGTAATTACCCAGAGGTCCCATTTCTGAATACCCTTCACGAGTCATATAGATCAATGTCAAAATAGAGTCCTATAAAATAAACACGAGCCTCCTACCTCCAAACCCCCTCTAATCAACATGTGATGGCTGAGAAAAGCGTAGACAACACACATCCACTATCCACATTCACTATAGTCCTAATTCAAAGCCTCACTGAAGCCAATGTGAGTCTCTTTCAATCGAGTTCAGTGGGCTTTGGATCAGGGTCCTTGGCATCAGTACCATCAGCCAAAATCTTGTGGAGTCTACCTGTATTAAACCAAAGAAAGTAAGAATGTGTCAAGAAAACACTCGACTCATTTGTTTGCTCTTTGCATTGATTGAAAATTCCATCCTTATAATGGTACCAAGCTTCCCTTACCCAGCCACTGCAAGAAAGTGCTGGCAAAATAACTTGCTTTCTTTGGCTGTTCAGCCTGAACAAATGAGTATTCTTAAGAGCAGATTTAGTTTGTATTCAGCAAGGGAACTATGTATAAATCATCTCACACATTTTCTCCCAGTTCCACTGTGAGAGCTGTCCCTCTTGATGCCTGGCTGGGGCCTTTAACTGCACTGCATGGAAGCTATTCTGTTTTTGATGTATTCAGACGGTTTTGTTTTGGGCTCTGTTTTATTAAGTAGTTATAGATTATTCTATAGAAACACCATAGCTCAGATTTATGCTAATGACTGTTTATTTGCCTCACTTTGCTCAGTGAAAAAGGTAGTGTCTGGATATTGTCTGTCTGTCTTGTTTCTATCTCTGGGTAGCAATAGGATTGGAGTTCTTAGAAAGCTCTTTTAACGGAATAAAAACCATGAAAGGCCATCTCACAAATCCACTATTATACCCTGAAAATGTGGTGATGATCAGATCTGTGGGTTTCAAGACACACAAACCTCTAGGACAGAGGTCACCAACCGGTCGATCGCAATCGAGTGGTCAATCCTGGAGCCTCTGCCAGTCGATTGTGATCTCCAGCTGCTAACAGTCTGGCGGTGCAGTGGGACTAAGGCAGGTTCCCTGTCTGCCCTGGCCACACACTGCTTCCAGAAGCAGCCAACATGCCCCTGAGGCCCGAGGGAGAAGCAGGGGTCTCCACGCACTGCTCCTGCATGCAAGCACTGCCCCCGCAGCTCCAGTTGGCTGGGAACAGGGAACTGCAGCCAATGGGAACTCCGGGGGTGGTGCCTACAGAGAGGGGCAGTGTGTGTAGCCATGTGCCACCCCCGCACCAGGGGCCGCAAGGGTGTGATGGCCGCTTCTGGGAGCAGCGTGGGGCCGGAGCAGGCAGGGAGCCTACCTTAGCCCTACTGTGCTACTGACTGGGAGCTGCCTGAGGTATGTGCCACCCAGTGGGAGCCCGTACCCCTCCCAGCCCTGAGCCCTCTCCCGGAGACAGTACCACAACCCCTCAGCTGTATCCCCTCCTGCACCCGGAGCCACCTCCCAGAGAAAGCAGCCCATTCCCCCTTCTGCACCCCAACACTGCCCTAGCCTAAGCCCCCTCCTGCACCCAAACTCCCTCCCACATCTTGCACCCCTCACCCCCTCCTGCACTCCAACCCCCTGCCCTGGGCTCTGCTCGGAGCCTCCTCCCACACTCCAAATCCCTCAGCCCCAGCCCAGAGCCCGCACCCCAACACCCTCCCCCATCCAGTGAAAGTGAGTGAGGGTGAAGGACAGTGAGCGACAGAGGAAAGAGGGATGGAGTGGAAGGGGTGGGGCCTCAGGGAAAGGGTGGGGTAGATCCTGGGTTACATTTAAATTCAGAGTGTGATCTTGTACACAAAAAGGTTGGAGACTACTGCTCTGAGTCTGATAGAACCTACCGATGATGTATGGCTGAGTGTGAACTCAATTAACATATAGGAGCCAATCCTCCCTCTTATGCCCTCCCTCCCTTTACAGATGTAGAAAACTGTTGACATTGGAGGCAAACTGACTTCTTCTGCACTATGTTTGGTGATAATCCCAACACTTCAGACTCCATAGCCTGTTTACTTGGCCGGCACACTGTATTAGGATTTGGTTCATACTTTGCATGTATACAGTCAATTTTCTATTAGGCTCACAAAGCTTTTTAGAACCATTAACATTAATTCTCATGACTCCCTTCTGAGGAAGGAAAAATAATTTAATGATACCTATTGTATAGATAAACTGAGGCACAGTGGCAGTAGCAGAGCTCGGAATAGAATCCGGGATCTTGTGTATGTAACCCACATACCTCCTCGTGGCACCGAGACCACTTAAAGAGAAATTAATGAGTCTGCTACAGCCTCCCAATGGTTGACTTTCCCACTCCAAACTGGTTAGCAACTCATTGGTAGCTGTCTGGAGTGCCAGCTTCCAGATTGCAATAGCCACCCACTTCTCCACCAAGGCAGCTCTTAATCTCGGGTCCTTGCACCGCAGGGTGGGGGTGAGCTCCTCACACAGTCCCATGAAAGTGGCTTTTCTCATTCAAAAGTTCTGCAGCTGCTGCTCATCATCCCAGACTTGCATGACAATGTGATTCCACCACTCAGTGCTTGTTTCATGAGCCCAAAAGTGGCATTCCACGGTGGTGAGCATTTCTGTGAATGCCGCAAGCAAACTCGTGTTGTATGTGTTACTTGACTCGCTATCATCATTGGAGCCCTCACTGTCACTTTGGATTCTAAGGAGTAAATCGACTGCCAAACGTAACGCGCTAGTGAGACTCGTCAGCATACTCCTCAGCAGTTCGTGCTCCAGTCCCGCAGACCAAAAGGGAAGACAGAGCATGCAGTACAAAAAACATTGAAAGATGGCGCCAAATGTGGACGGAAGCACATGCATCATGGGACATTGGGACAGGACCCAGAATGCCCCGCTCCCCCCACCCCCTTCCCACAAGCCACAGGCCCAGAATGGGAAGAGGTGCTCTGTGGGATAGCTGCCCATAAGGCACTGCTCCCAATGGTGCTGCAAGTGCTGCAACTATGGCCACGCCAGTGCGCTTGAAGCTGTCAGTGTGGACAGACTGCAGTGCTTTCCCTACTGCACTCTCTGAAAGCTGGTTTAACTCACAGTGCTCTGCATCTGCAAGTGTAGCCATGCCCTAAGAGCCATGTGGCTTTTAGCTCATGCAGTAGAGGCTTATACACTAAGCTCCAGTAGTCCTAGGTTTGATCCCACCCGTCACGGACCGGGTTCTGTTGGTGACAAATGCACACTAGCCTTTTTGGGCAAATCTCCCATCAGTGCAGTCATTCTTCCACATGATCACAACCAACTTCATTAGTAACTCCCTGTGCATACCCAGAGTTCACTGACTCTACTGACAAAGATAAGCTTTTATTACTTTTTATTCCTATTAGTTTGCAAAAGCTACCACAAGTGGAAGGGATGGGCCTTTTTCATCTTGTTAATCATGACCAGTAGCGTGTAGAGTACAGCTTGGCTATAAATAACAGTGTACATGGTGAGATGCTGCCTCAATGAGTAGAGTACAATAAAGAGCCCTGTAGTGGGGTGGTGACCCACTCCAACCCTGACAGGGTTGGAACCAGCCCTAGGAGAGGGTTGGCAGGCTGGGAGAATAGCCCAGGCTGAATGGGGAAAAAGCCGCAGCTGTGGCCCGCCCCAAATAGACTCAGCTGGCTCTATAAAGGGACTGCTGGGCTGAAGCAGTCACACTCTCTCTCTCTCTGTGGTCAGAGGAAGAAGTGCCTGGCTGCAGGGAGCTTAACTAGGTACCTAGAGGGGAGCAGGGCTGGGGACAGGCCAAGGGAGCTGGGGAGGCTCTGGCCTAGGAAAGCCCCAGCCTGCAGGCCTGGTGAGGCCTATTAGATACTGGGTTGCAGGGGCAGCCCATGGGTAGGCAGAGGCAGCAGGTCCAAACTCCTTTGCTTGTGATGAGTGGCTGATACACTGCAGTCTGCCCTGTAAACAGGGGCTAAGTGATGACTGGAAGTAGCCAAAACTGAGGTGAAGTGAGGATAGTGGGTAGGGGTTCCCCTGGGAGGGGGAGACCCAGAACTGAGGGTGGGGGTTACTGCTAGGGGGCAGCATCCCAGATAAAGGGGGTCACTGGGGTCGCAGGGAGGGACACGGGGGGGGCAGAGGACAGGTGGATAACTGGCCTGCAGAGGGCGCTCCAGAGCTGGGACGAGCTAATTTCTGGAAATCACCAGCAGGAGGCGCTGCAGGGGTGAGTCTGCCCCTCTACAAGCCCTACACACCTGAACCCTGCAAGGCTATTTACATGCCCAAGCAGTGCTTCCCACATCTACGCTGCTATTTTTAGCAGCGTTGTGTCCCTCTGCCTCCCTGCTGCCAGAACCTTTCCTCACTGCCTCCCCACTTTCAGACCCTTTCACTGCCATATGTAGCTCCATGTGGCAGCTTGGATGCAGCATGCCTTTCACTGCAGTGTATAGCTACACATACCCTCCATGCTTCTGCCAGCACTGGCAAGTGTAGACATGCTCATAGTTACACCTATGCAACCCCAGTGAAGACACCTGGGTAGAGGGCCTCTAACCTGGCCTGCAGAACCTGCGTTGTTGGGGATGATGCATGAGAGGGAAAGAACCCAGCTTGACTGTAGATCTCAAGCCAAATTTTGCAGAGCTGGCTGGTGCGAGTGCAGGGTGGGGAAATCTTACTTTGGTAAACTGAATGCATTTGATCAGGAGTCAAAGTCCTGTGATGCTATTCTACAGGATAGAACCACACTTCTTGTGTGGCCAAAACTATGGCTCTGTGGGGCTTTGGACCAGGGTGATGAGAATCTCTAGGTTGTTGGAGTAGGAAAGCATGTCTGTTGCTCCAGCAGTGGTGGAGGGATGCCTTCAGGAGAGCTGCAATATCCTGCACTGCTTCTCCAATGGTCCTCTGCTGGTGCTGTCAGTGGCTACTTTCATTTCCCTCGCTGTGCCTAAATACCCCTCCTTTGGGCTAGTAAGCATTGCCAGTGATGCTAGCTAGCCCCCACCCTTAATGTAGCCAAGTACAGGCTTCCTGGTATGCATGCAAGGGGGAGGAGCTCCTTCTGAGCTCTCCCACACCCCTGCTACATCATTGTAGGATAAGCCATGATTCGGCCTTTGGTGTATTATTAATTAATCCTGCCTGGTAACACAGGGTATGATATATCTGCTAATGTCTCCTGTCTCCCTGCCCCCTATGCTTAGACTCTCATCCTGCCAAGAAAGTAATTTGCCAGGCCATTGGGGCATTGAATAAACTGTGTGTAAAAACATCAGCCTTTTCCAAAGCTGACTCATTCTAGGGGAACCCAGCTCCCGGGAGTAACAAAAACTCCTTTATATGGAAGAAAGGCTTGAGCTGGCATACATTAATTAGGAAATGTACAACACAAAACGAGCAAAGAATTAAACCATTTAATTTACAGATTGGTAAACAATTTTGTCATTCTGTGTACTACTTTCTTCAAATACTGACAGTTGGTAAATTGCATTACAAAAGCATTCTCAGAGACCTATCCAAACAGTGTAACATTTCTGACTTTAATAGTTTTGCAATTTTTTTATCCGCCCACCCAGCACCTTTGCGCCTTGAAAGTTTTCAAGACCATCAGTGATGGAATGTATTGAACCACAAGGTTAGAAAAGATGCTGGAAATAGACATTTATATTGATATAAATCATTGAGAATGAAACCGAATAGGGTTTACATCACAGCATGTTTTAAAGTCAGTCCAATAACTCACATTTCTGATTTTAATCAAACTGAAAAGTTCTTTGGATCTCCGGTTAAACTGTTTAGTGCATGGATTACCTCATGCTGTTTTCATGGCTAGTTTATCAGACTAAGACAAAGCCCACCAGTCACTTCTGCCCAAATTGACTGGAACATTTAGCCTTGGTCCAGTGTTTGTACGGATGTGCCCCATCCCCAACCATTTCTACATACCTTATTGGGGGATGTACAAGGTAAAAGAGACTCTGCTTAGTATTCTACAAGCAGGGGTGGCTCCAGGTACCAGCATGCCAAGTGCATGCTTGGGGCGGCAAGCGGCGGTGGGGGGGCACTCTGCTGGTCGCTGCGAGAGTGGCAGGCAGGCTGACTTCAGCAGTATGCCTGGGGAGTGTCCGCTGGTCCCGTGGCTTTGGCGGATGTCCCGCAGGTGTGCCGCTGAATTCGTGGGACCGGGGACCTCCTGCAGGCACGCCTGCCTGCCGTGCTTGGGGCGGCAAAATACTTAGAGCCGCCTCTGTCTACAAGGGAAGAGTATAAAAGCCGGCTCAACCAGTGCCCTGCATCTTGTGTTGTCATTTAAACCAATGCAAAGTGAGGGCCTAACAGGCCCATTTGGTTTTGGTGGCATTTTGCACTCTTGTTGCACTGTTGTAAATGACTGCACAAGCTGAACTCCTTTTGAAAAGATCTCGGGAACTCCTTAAATCATTAAGTGAATTTATTTGTAATCCAATATTTTTTCAGTTCCATAATAGTTTTGGGGGGGGGGGGTTTAAAACAATTTTCAAAAATTAACAAAAATATTGGACAGGAAAAAGTGTTTGAAACAAGTAAAATGGATCATCTTTGTACAACATATCCAGAGGTGCTTGCATACTGCTTATAGTCCAGGGCCAGACAACTGTCCGGATTATCAACTTCAACATAAATACACTCAACTGACTCTTCTGTAACCGTCTCTCCACTTTGGACATATTGCACTTGTATGTCTACATGGCCGTGTAAGGGCAGCGTCTATGGGACTTGCAGGGGCAGTATTTCTAAGCCCATGCCTGAGTGTACACACTGATCAGTGGCCCTGAGTTTACTATTCCTGGAACCAGATCTCTCACCTGTGCGCATGTGTCCATATTGCACTAGGCAGATCCGAGTCAAACCAGCCTATCTCAGGCTTCCTAGCACCCTGCCCAGCTGTAGCTGCTCCAGCCCTTGGTTTGTGGTGCACAGTGGAAAAACTTGACTGTGCTGACAGAGTTTGGTTGCTTAATGAGGGGGACATGCTAACAAAAATGGAGCATAATTGTGCTCAGTGTATCTTGGTTAGCTTTGTGAGGGGAGGCTATTGAATAAGGCTTTCAGTGTATCTGGGGTGCTCTGAAGAAAGGAGGCTACCTAATAGCAAAGGTGGCTTGTATGGCTTTCACTGCATAAAAGCACTTTGGCATTCTTTGGATGAAAGGTTCTGTTAAAAAATTTTTTATGAGTTTGTTATCGTTATCGCAACAGTACTGTACTGTGTCTCAGGAAACAAATTCTTGGGAGTCTCAGCAATATGTCTCTTGATAACTGTATCTTTTGGGGGGAAATGTGCCTTTGATCAATACCTTGCACATTGTGAGACACATTCTCCTCTCGTTACACTGCAGCCACTCCACTGCAGTCAGTTGGCTTGCAGTTAGAATTTGGTATCTTTCTTCCAACTGCTTACACACTGAACTGTATTTATCTAAGGCTGAAATTACACTTCTCTGAACCAACTTGATCTCCTGTACCCTGTGGGGCTCACACTGAGAGAGGCTAGGTGGTATTGCCATGGTGTGGGTTCTGTTCCGGGCTCTACCAATAACTCACTGAGTGTCCCTCCTTCAGGAAGTCGTTTCATTCCCTCTCTTGGTAAAATGGGGATAAGACGACCTGCCCATGTAAAGGGCTGTGAGATTTACAGATGCAAAGTATTTATTATTGACCAGATGTTCCAAATAAAGATGCCTAAAGTTATATACCTAAATCCAAAGACTTGGTCCAGTTGTCCCAGACTCAGCCAAAAGTATAATAATAGCCAATATTTTAAAAAAGTGAGTACTTAAAGTTAGGCACCTAGACAGACTGATTTTCAGAAGTGTTGAGCATCTGTGGGTCATCCCACTACCAAATCAGTGGAAGCTGTGGTGCTCTGTTCCTTTCAAAGCCATGCCATTGAGGGGCCTAACTTTAGAGACATTTTTGAAAATACTGACTATTATCATTATTTTGGTGGAAATTAGGCTAACTGACTGGCTTCTTTCCTCCTCCAACTGTTGTTTATAAAATAAGCAAGTGGATTTCCCCCTGCCATGTTTTATAAATAATTTTTAAAATATTGACATATCATCGATACCTATTTGAGATACATACATCACATTCTGATTCCTGGAAAGGAGCAAAATGCCAGATGTTAGTCATTTGAGCCAGATTCTGATGTCCTTGCTCATGTGAAGTACTATCTTACTCCATACTCAGTGCCATTGAAGTGAATGAGATTATCTGTGGACTAACATAAGGAAGAGTATAAGAAATCTGGCCCTTTCTCTTTTTAGTGTAAATGGCAAAAGTAAACATGGTTGTTTTCTCATTAATACAATCGTCATACAGCATTAAACAGGCTCCAGTAAAGATTAATCAGCATTTTATATTATTCATTAGGCATGTGCATTCATTAGTTCTTTCTTCACAAAATAAACACAGGAGTACCCAGCATGAGGAGAAGTTCTGAGAACAAGAACTCACATTATACAAAGGTACCATGATAAATGTCTCCTGTGGCATAATTCTAACTCTTACCATCTGTGATTCCCCGTTGCCAAAGCAACTTAAAGTAAATATTAAAAATAGTCCAAAACCAGGAAAAGCACAGCAGGGAACGTCTGTCCTGAAAGAAAACAAGCACTCAACATGACCAACCATTGTAGGAAAAAGGGCTGATCAGTTCAGGAGCTTTAGTCTGAAGACAGGTCAATATGAAGGGTGGGGGTATGGAATCCCCAATGCAATGTTTATAACTGATTATAGATGGGCTACCAAAACATTATCAGATGGTCTCTGCTGTACTTGTCATCTGTTTTCAACTTTGTGCTTGACAAGTAAATTTACTTATACAGATTAGCTTGTAGGATATATATTTTACATTTTCTACAAATCTGTTTTTGATTTTTGTAGGGCTGTGGAAGAATGATGCCATATTTTCAGTATCTGTGTTTGAGCAGAGTTATAGTGATATTCATATCCTAGAAGACTGTTTAAAACAATGTTAAATGGAGTGTTTAGTTCAAAGGGAAAGTTGAAATGGGAGGTGCAGTTTCAAACTAGACCATCAGGGGAGTTGTTTATTGTGGCTCCTGTCTTGGAAATATGGGAGTTGGAAGGGAGGCAGCAGGAAAAACTGTCCTGGGAAGAAGAAGAAGAAAAAGAAGTGAGAGACAGGGTGTGAAGAGGGCATAAAGATGGGTAAAGACTAATGAATGTGTGGGGAAGTAGGAGGACAGCTCCTTTTTAATTAGTACATTTAGCCAGAGAATCCCAATCCAAAGTCGTTTCTGGGTAAATAAAGACTTGGAAAAGCTCTGCATGGAGAGCCCTGCCCAGGGAAGTTAAGGACAATCCAGGAACTTTTGCTCTAAGTTACTGCTTTAGTCCAACTGCAATAAAGTTCTGTTCAGCTTCCTGAGTGTTTCTGTTCCTATATAGTCCTCATAATTTTCCCCATCCATTCATATGGCAACAATTGCAAGGTTAATTTATGATACCAGATTTAAAAACAAACACAGGTTTAGTTAGAACTTAGGTGTGTATTGGGCAAGGACTGGGGACCCTAGGTTTAATCACTGCTACATAAAATTCCTCCAAATACTGCATGCAGCGCATGTTGCTGTGTAAAATATATGCCTTGTGGTTTGCTCCACAATGGTGCCATACACAATACAAACCATAGAAGACAGCTAAATACAGGCACTTGACTTGTGGGGAAGTTCTGGCCAGTCAAAAATGTAGCTCTTAGGTGTTGAGTCATGGGAGCACTGATGTGTTTTGAGGCTCGGCAGTAACCCAAAAGTCTCACCCTGATCTAAGAAACAAAACTGCCTCTTCCTTATTTGTGTGTTTTGACCTGCTGTGACTGAATGCACCCCTATATTCACACCCTGCACCCTATTGTAGTAATCTTTGTACAAAATATACCTTGTGAGGGATCGTTTAAAAGGTAATAACTCGCTCTTCAATAATATCATGGTGAAGTGAGTGTCGCAACATTATATGTACAGGCATAAACCTAAACTGAAATTAGGACTGAAATATGTTTACCAGACCAGTCTGGCTAAACCAGATTCTCAAAGACAAAGGACAAGTTGTTGCCTCTAGCTAGGTGTCACCAAAGCTGATGGTCCGTCACCTACCAAGTGGCCATTCTTTGGCAAGGAAGGGAAGCAGGAACACACAGATCTGCTTCTTAGGCTAGCAGACAACAGCATGGAACCTCTGTCACTGCAAGACTCCTTGTCTTCATCTTCACAGTGGGATGAACTTTATCTAGGGGTAACCATCAAGAAAATGCATTTCAAAGGGTGGGGGGAGACTGGACTATGAAAGTGAGGGACAAAACACCCCAAGGTATCTCTCCCTATTAATCATTTTCTCTTTCACATAAGAAGACGAAAGAAACAGCCGTTGGACTTTGGGAGCAGATCCTGGATTGAGAATTTGACCAGCAGTGTTACTGGGAACATGTGATAAGAGACTTCACCTTGAAACACGTCTAGTTTAAATTTTAGTACTACGAAACATTTTGTCTTTCTCTTGTAACCATTTCTGACTTTAATGTCTTATATTTGTACTCACTTAAAATCTCTCTCTTTGTAGTTAAATGAACTTGTTTTATTCTTTAATCAAAACTAGCCCAGTGTTGTGGTTAAACTAGGTGGTGTGGTAACTCCATTTAAAGTAGCAAACTGTTGTATATTGTTCCCTTGTAGGGGCAATGGGCCTAAAATAGCTGAACTTTCCAGGAAAGTGCTGGACTATGCAGAACACAAGTTTTTTGGGGGAGAAATCCAGGACTGGGAGTGTGTTGGGGTTACCCTGCAAGTGGTAACCCAGACTGGTGGAAGCCAGAGTGTGATTGGAATGTTGCCAGCAGGCGGCAGCTATACATAGACACTCAGGGTGTGACCTGAATGCTGTTTGTGAGAGGCCTAGTTTGGGTGCTACAGCAGCAAAGCATTGTGAGGCACCCTAGGTTGCAGGGCTGGTGCTGACACAACCCCTCACTGGTTTAGATTGCACCCTAGAATGTCCACGCTGAGGTAGGTCCTTCTCTATTTGCTATCCCTGACCACTGGATCTAAGATGTATGCTGTAGAAATTAAAGATCAAAAAGACCTCTAAAGTCTCAACTAGTTCAGTCTACCCTTCCTCAGGGATGACTGTGCTCTGAAATAACATATCTGATGGTTCACCCAGGTAAATATCAAGCAAAAGGGCTACATCGCATCCCTTGGGAGACTATTCTGCAGTCTAATAGTCTTCACTGTACCTGCACCTACATTTTCCTTTGCTTAGGATTATTTGGGAACCAGGGCTGAAACTTCGAATTCTCCAGCATTACTAGGGGAAGGAAGAAGGGGAGCTTTTCCAGAATGACTGGCAGCAAGCCAGGTGCTTAAGAGTCCTTCAGGAATCTGTACTTGGAAATGACAGAGAAAAATTAACTTTGATCAATAGAAAATTGATACTGCAGATCTATCTCTCTAACCCTACCTAGCTAGATATGATCGATACATGCAAAGTGCAGTGACTGCACCTTATGGAGCATAGATAGTGTGTTTTGTACAGTACCAAACACTGAAGATAACATGTTCCCTGCCCTAATACGTTTGCAATCTAAATAGACAACTCAAATCAGATAGAAAACGCACTGGGGGCCTGACAGGAAAAAATTCAGTCTAAGAGAGTGTTGTCTTTTTTACATAATGGTGATGACCGAATTTTTACTTGAAGCAACTGAATTTACGCTGATGTGTTGTCAGTGTTTGTGTGAGTCTGTGATTTTGTGTGTGTGCAGTACATAGTCTCCAATCAAAAAGACTGAAAGTTTGACTAGATAATATTAATTGGAAAAACAAAAAATAATTTCACTGTGTTGCTGAATGAAAGCACAGACCTGACTGACAACATATAGCTGTGCAAAGGCCCTCTAAATCCTGCGGAGAAGCAATCTGATACCTGTACAAAGCTAGTTGTGATTTCCCACCCCTCATCCTCCCCTCCATTTGAACCTAGAGGGAAACAAATGACAGCAGCAGCCAGTGTAGGTATTGCTAGAATCACAGCTAATGTTCCATAGAGGGAGTGATCTTCGTGCCATTAGGAGTCTCCATCTGCACGTAAAAAGGGAAAGGATCCCCTGTAGTGTGTCATGGCAAGTACGTAACTTTATGTGCCGGATATTGAAGTTTGGGGTCTATGATGAGAACTAAGTGACAACACATTAAGTTTAAGTTTTGTTATAAAGCTTTGCATGGAAAAAAGGCTTTGCAAAGATGTACAGACTTTTCAGGTGCAAGATCCTGAAGCAAAACTCTGCCTTTGAACATCGCTGGATACAGTGTGGTTCTAAAACTTGTAGCTAGCTCCTAAATCCATCTATATAACAGACTAAGTGAAAACCACAGACCTGAATGTCCACTGCTTTCCAAATTTAAAGCCCATAAAGATCTGGATCAAGATTTTGAGGCTTGAATCAATTTCTGCTTTCAAGCAAACCTGAGCCCAGTTTTGTTCAAACATACATGCAATTTTGAGCAAACCTAAACCAATATATAGTTTTGCATTCAGATCATATAGAATGTATTGTTTCATGTGTCATTGACATAAAACCATATAGAGTATAGCTGTATTGACTGAATTTTGGTTTTGGCACCCTCTTTTAGTTTTCGTCAATCTAGAGTATACATGACCCATTAAATTAGAGATGAAAAACACTGATGACCATTTTCAAACTCCTAAGCCATCTTGCCCCAGATAACATCCTTCCTTGGCCACCCCACACTGTTCTCCTCCGCCTGATCTGTCATGTTTAGCCTACTCACAGTAGTTTCACACTTACTGTTCAAAATCCCATGAATCTGGAGAATTTATGATTGAATATCCTTTTATCTGGTTGAGAACTTTAAAAGCTATAGTGAGATTGTGTGGTAAAGTTAATAGTCTTCTGCTAATTCTCACTCTAGTAATAAAATTACGGTGTTTGTCATGACTGCATATCCATAGGACCTTAGAAAACTAGGAATACTTTTACACTTGTTCTCTCAGAATTTTTAATTTATTGGTGCTTACTAAAATGCAAAGATTTATCAGGCGATAACCTTCTATTTGAAACCCACGGTTCTTTAAAACAACTAAATACTGTGCTGAGTCTTTTCTGTGTCCAGAAGAAGAAAAAGGTTAAAAGGCTAAAGCAATTCATTCACGGGGGAAATATTTTTTGCAAGAACATTTAAAGCTATTTTCATTTCAGAGTGTACTAACTTTTTACTTTTTTCAAAATGTTTTGTGATGCTTTTTATACTTTAAAAATATTTTGATTGAAAACATTATTGAAATTTCTAATAGTAAAACCCCCACCTTTGGGTAATTTTTATTTTTATTTTTTTGCTGTTTTAAAATGAAAGAGGGCACAATATTTTTTGTGAAAGGATGTCTACAATTTTTTGCAAAAAAAAAAAAATCATAGGCCATTTTTGACAAACCTTTCTGTTCTGAAAATTTTGATCCTCTCTGATATATACATTTATGTCTTTTACCTTGATCAGTAATTGTATTTTTTTAAGTTTCCTGCTCATTGCAAGGACTGGCTGCCCCTTTTAAGGGTTGTCTGTCTCAGCCTTGCCTTTGACTTCGCCTCTTTCCCCCTAGATGATCTTGATTGGGTGACTTAATTACAATTGGTGATCCCAGCTGCAAAAGGGTCAGAGAGGAGAACTCAGTCAAGAGGGGAGACTTGAGAGGAGAGGTTGGGAGTGCTTGGTGAAGGCAGGCTGAGCGTACAGGGATTAGGTTAGGCTCCTGTAGGAGGCTCTGAAGTAGGGACTGTAGAAAGTAGGGAGTTCCCTGGGAGGAACTGCTGGAGCCTCTGGGGAGAAGAGGCAGAGGGAAAACCTGCTGGAAGGTCATCTGAGGAAAAGGCCTGGGTGGCAGTGCTTAGCTTAAGAAGCATAGAAGAACTGTTCAGGGAATAGGGCCAAGAGCAGGGAACTACAGCATAACCAATGATGGGTGAGCCCATGATGGGTGGAAGTACCATTTGTTTGGATTTTCAGGTGGGCTTCTGTTATACTAGAAGGGGACTGAACCTGGCTATGGAATAGATAGACAGGCCAAGTCACTTCATACCTTTGTGTCTCAGTTTCCCCATCTATAAAATGGGGATAATGATACTGAAGTCCTTTGTAAAGTGCTTTGAGATCTACCAATGGAAAACGATAAATAAAAGCTCCATGGTATTGTATATAGCTAACATGGTGATATTTTTCAGACATCAATCAGTGTTGGACAAGTTTGGAAAGTTTCCGGTTTGGGTAAGCAATAACTCTCAGATTGCTTATCAATCTCACTTAATAATTAGAGGCATTGGGTTTGATTCTACATTGCCTTGTGCCTTTCACCACATTTTTTGTGAAAAGAAGTGTGTGTAAAACACCACTCAGCTAGACTGGTAGCATTTTGCATAGCTGTAAGGGCCCAATGAAGTCAATGGGAATCTTTCTGAAGGTGTTGGATTCTGTCCCAGTGGTGTGTCTATGCTTCTGTAGAATCGTTAGGCTGATGGCTGACTGTATTAGACTTGAACTCCAGATACTCAGGACAAGTTTTATTCAGTTGAGGGCAGTGTCCTTGGCCTACAAATAAGGGCTCACTATACGAGCTAGAGTAGACTTGCCTTAGCTTATGTGGCAGATCTTGTGTTTCTGGATTTCTATTGCCAATGCTGTGTGCGAGCAGTTCTGCTGATGGCTAATCTAACTATAAGCGTGCAGCATATGGATGCCTTACAGATTGGTGGATAGTACGATTGCTCTCTCATGGCTGTCCCACAGACTTGAGTCCTACCATAACCGACAAGTCCTTTCAGTTAAGCAGTAGATGCCGGTGGTTTTGGAACCATAAATCCTGAGTTCTGTTGCTGATGAATGCCTTCATGGATCCACTAGTCTATCCCTGTGCACGTACTCCTGCATAGCAATTTAAGATTGTCATATCCTTTTTGATCAGACTGGAGGTCCATATAGTCCAGAGTCTTTTGTCTGACTGTGGCAACTACCAGATGTGTCAGAGGAAGGTGGCTAGTGATTGGGTTATAATAGCAGCTGCAGAGGTACTGTGTCTCCTTCTAATATTCTGTACTGTTCCCCTCAGCAGAGCTTGTGTGTTCAGGCTACCCACAGGAGGCACAATTCCTCTTTGAGTGAGAGAGAAACTGTATTCATCGTAAAAGAATTAGACTTAATGTTCCCTCCCCACAAGACAGAGACAGTGAATACACTGTGATGTGAGTGTAAGCTTTTGGACATGAGCAACATACGATATTATAATTTAGATTAAACACTTTTGCAAAAAGTCACAACAGCTTTCCAATATAAACTTTTGTATTAGCATGGTTAATGTTAATGGTTCCAAAGAATTACACTCCAAAATACATGGCCTAAATAAGCTAAACAAGTCTTAGGCGAGACCATATTAAAAAAAAGTTACTGTAAATGTCCAACATTTATAGTGTCTGAACCTGATAAATTACATTTTTTATTGGTAGTGAGTCCAGACCTGAAGTAGAGTTCTGTGTAACTCAAAAGCTTGTTCTCTTTCATCAACAGAAGTTGGTCCAATAAACTATATTGCCTCACTCATCTTCTCTCTCTCATATCCTGGGACCAACACAGCCACAACGGCTCTGGAAACTTGTAGAAAAATTATTCTCACTCATGGAAAATTTAACAAATTGGAAGGGATTGCCAACGCTATGAGGGCCAGGGGACATGGCCTCCTAACCACAAAGTTGCTTAGGATCTGCAGGGAATCCCAATTTCAACCTCCTGGATCTCAGAGCATCTGGCCAGAGTGTCTTCACATTTTCATACTGTCAGGGCTTTCCTCTCCCGCCTGGCAATATAGCTGGATCAGTAACCTTTTCCCATTGGTTTCTGGTCCATCCAATGTCCATCCACCTGTGATGGAGAAGAAGCATAGGAGTGGACATTAATATTGCAAAGGAGCAGCATTAATTACTACAGGGATTGCTGATGGAAATTGTTTTGGTTTCCTGAGAAAAGAAGCCACCCAGAGCAGCCCAAAATTATGTCTCCTTCTGCCATCTTTTTTGATCTGTATGAAATGTAATCACCAAAGGACATGAAGGGCTGCTGACCAAAGAGCATTTTACTGTTGATATAATAATCTCACATGCAAGTATGGTAGCAATTAAAATAGCAAAGGTCAGATACAGAACTGGATTTAAAGTTGTTAGAAGTTCTATAGTTATAACATAAAGGGTTTTATTTCAGCTAGGTTAGCGTCAAAACGCAGTTCAGGATGCAATCTTTCCCAAAATATAAGAATATTTGGATTAAGTGTTCTGGGGCAGGCCCATATATGATAGTAACCCGTGCTTTTCACTTAAAGGAACCCTGTTTCCTAGCAGTAGGTCACAAATTTAAATTTAACAATAAGAAAATGGGGCCCTAAAAACTCTGGGCCAAATTCTGTAACAGATGTAACTTCATTGACTCTCATGGAATGTGGCTCAGTCTGTAGAAATATTTCTTGAATGCTTTTTATGGTTAATTTTATTTAAATAGTCATATACCTAAAGTGAAACTGACTTGGGAAAACACCTGTCCATTTTAATTGTCCATATGATGTCCATAAACTAAACAGCCTAAATAATGAGCTAGATTAGATTTGTTTTCAGTTTTAATTATCCTAAAATGACACTAATAATAGAGGTTGGGAAAATATATACTGGTCGACATACTACATCTCAGTATGCCAGCTATGTACTGTATGCGAAATTTTTACTGATGATTTAGATCTAAAATACATCATTTAAATAAATGAATCTGGAATGATATTAAGATCAGTTTTATGTCTCAATCCTGCAGTTGGCTGTGGGTGGGTCGGTGGGTGCAGAAATCCAGCATCATAACTTCACTGAAGACAATATGATTCCATGTTGGCTCAGTGTTTGCCTGTGCATAATTAATAGCAGGCTCAGGGCTTTTGGGCCTAATTCTAATGTACACTAATGCTCCTCTACCCAATGATGAAAGTAGCTAAAATGTCAGATTTTGTAGTGAAGTTCTTGTTTTGCAAAATGTCCCACAAATGGAAATTATTAGGGGTCCAAAAATAGGCAGGATGAAATTCTGGGAAACTTCCCAAAGTGTCATGAAAAGTATTCTGCAGTTTCACACATCCCTAGATAAAATGAATCACTAGCTGCTGAACTAAATGAGGCTGAACCTCTCTTACGGGGCTGAATTTGGCACCCTTATTTACCGTGGATTACTTCAGGTGTAGTTCCACTGGGTGAAATCCTGCCCCCGCTGAAGTTAATGAGTTTTGCTACTGATTTAAACAGTAAACAGGATTTCATCCATTGACAGTAGTGAGATTACTTCCAGAGTAACACACTACATCTCCAGAGTGAAGAGTTTCAAAATTAGGCCTTATCTGAAGAAGGTACCATTCTCTATGGACTCTGCTGATAATGGGTGTTGAAAGGCTATACTTGCCTTGCTATAGAAGATAGCAAGCTCCTAGGAATCTGGTCTTTTAGAACTTCATTAATAGGCATTTGGATCGGGTTTTTTTAGATCTGGTATGTTGGCCTTTGCAGCTAAAAATCAAACTTCCACATCTTAGTAAGCAAGGACTGAAAACTTGATTCTCTTGGGTCATCCTCATCCAGCTGTGAGATACATTTGCAGCTGAAGGTATAGAGTCAGCAGCTTACCCTTGCACAGTACTGGTAGGCATCTCAGATGCAGGAGCAGATAATTGAGAAAAATAAGAGACTTGACTGAAGTACTGTAGTATTCCCTTTGGGCCTGCTCCTGAGGGGTAACGAGCACCTGAAACTCTGAGTGTTTAGTATTGTTGAGGTCATGCTGGGAATAGTTCCTGGACAAACACCAAAAATCCTGGTTGTTTAGTAAAGGAAAATTCCTGTTACCTTGCAAGTAATTTGCAGCAATAAATGTAAAATGCAGTCTGCATTAGATCATTGTAGCAACCTATTGCAGTGCAATGTGGTTAGAAAGAAGAACATTTTATCCATTCCCTCACTGCTATATTCCTGGAAAAATGTATTTTATTTATAGGCATTTCTATGGGGCTCGTCACCATAGAATTGTTGCATTACTCTAGCGGCACTTGTACCTTTAAAGGGATGTTTTCTGGTTATCTTGGAATTTTGCAAATGAAGACGTTCATTGAAACTCATCTTATGTCTAAATTTTAACTCTAATTAAATCCACTTTTCAAGAATTCCACTACTGTGTGATAACTTTCCTTCATTTCTGTTTTAGAAACCAGGCAAATGTACATATGCATCTTCATATTTTATTAATACACTGAACATTAAACAAAAAAACTTTACACTGAAATAGGGTTCTACTAAGCATTTTATTGATTTGTAACAGCAGATGTTGATCTGAGTGCACATTTAATCTGGAGGAATGAGCACACGGTGAAGAGTAGGGCTGGTTGGAAAAAAAATTTGCAAAAATTTTGATGCAAGTGAAGAGAAATTCTTTGTCATTTTTCCATAGAAAATTTTGACTTTTCAGCAACTCGCCTCCCCCTCATCCACGTTTTTTCTAAAGGAAAACCAAACTATTCAGATTGAAAACAAAAAATCCTAATTTGGAAATGCCACGACAGTGTCTAGTGCCTCCATTCTCTTCTAGAGACTGGACTTCTGAGCCAGACTACATCCTACCATGATGCAGTATGGACCACACAGTATTTCCTCTTGTTGAGCCTACACAGCACATCATGGGAGTCCCTGGACATAGCGCATCATGTAAAATGTATTCCAGTCAAAATTTTCAATGGTAATCACAAGCTTTTCATGAAAAATCTTGTTTAACTGAAATCATAATTTCCATTAAATAGTTCTGATAGAAGTTTTTCAACAAGCCCTACTGGAGAATCAGGAAGGTCAGAGTTCTAATCCTGCCTCTTCCATTGATTTTTGTCTGTGACTTATCCCTGATCCACGCTACGAAGTTAGGTCGAATTTAGCCATGTTAGGTAGATTTTATAAGCAATGTGTCTACACAACCAACCCCATTCTGTCGACCTAGAGGGCTCTTAAAATTGACTTCTGTACTTCTCCCCAGCAAGGGGAGCAGCACTAAAATCGACCTTGCTAGGTTGAATTTGGGGTAGTGCAGATACAATTGAATGGTACTGGCCTCCGGGAACTATCCTAGAGTGCTCCAATGTGACCACTCTGAACAGCACTTTCAACTCTGATACACTAGCCAGGTACACAGGAAAAGCCCCAGGAAATTTTGAATTTCATTTCCTGTTTGGTCAGCGTGGCGAGCTCAGCAGCACAGGTGACCATACAGTCCCCCCAGAATTGCAAACGAGCTTCAGCCTGGACTGAATGGGAGACAGTAGATCTGATTGCTGTATGGGGAGAAGAATCTGTGCAGGCAGAACTCCGATCAAAAAGAAGAAATGTTAATATATATGCCAAAATCGCACAGGGCACAATGGACAGAGGCTACAACCGGGACACACAGCAGTGCCATGTGAAAGATAAGGAGCTCAGGCAATCCTACCAAAAGACAAAGGAGGCAAATGGTTGCTCTGGGTCAGAGCCCCATACATGCTGTTTCTATGATCATCTGCATGGCATTCTAGAGGGTGACCCTACCACTACCCCACTACTGTCCGTGGATACCTGCAAGGTGGGAGTATCACGCAACAGGGAGGAGGATTTTGTAGATGAGGAAGAGGAGGAGGAGGAGAATGCGCATCATGCAAGCGGTGAATCTGTTCTCCCTGGCAGCTAGGACCTTTTCATCACCCTGGAGCCAATACCCTCCCAAGGGGGGTTCCCAGACCCTGAAGGCGGAGAAGGCACCTCTGGTGACTGCACATTTGTAACTACAGTATAGAGTTTGAAAGCAATAGTGTTTAATGTTTGATTTGCCCTGAAGAATTGGGATGCATTCGTGGCCAGTACAGCTACTGGAAAAGTCTGTTAACGTGTCTGGGGATGGAGTGGGAATCCTTCAGGGACATCTCCATGAAGCTCTCCTGGAGGTACTCTGAAAGCCTTTGAAGAAGATTTCTGGGGAGGGTTGCCTTATTTCATCCTCCACAGTAGGACATTTTATCATGCCAAGCGAGTACCAAGTAGTCTGGAATCATTGCAGCACAAAGCATGGCAGCGAATGCTCCTGGGTTTTGGTCGCATTCAAGCAACATTCGGTCTATATCTTTCTGTGTTAGCCTCAGGAGAGTGATATCATTCATGGTCACTGGGTTGAAATAGGGGGATTTTTGTAAGGGAACAGTAAAAGGACCCCATTCATGCTGAGCTGTTTGCGTTTGACTAAAAGGGATCATCCCGGAGAATAGCCATGTGGTGGGGGAAGGGGGGAAAGGGATCATCCCAGCAAATAGCCACACGGTGAGGTGGGGGGAGGTGTGTGCTGCACATCCACCTGAAACTCGCAGCCTCTCCTTTTAAATGGCAAACCCAACCAGCATTGCTTACTATGGGAAAGGAGGGTGCTGCAGTTTGAAACCATTCCCACATGTTATGAAGGAGGAAGAAGCCAAACCTGTGTACTCTTTGGCTTACCATGGCTGCCTGGAAACTGAATTCTGTTGCCCAGCTGTGTGTGATGTGTCACCATACCGGCAGGTGCTCAATATAAAAGGCAAAATGAAAGTTTGTACACAAAGCACATGTGCTGTCTGCTGTGAATTGCTTGATTCACTGTGAAAGAGTCTCCCTTTTGTTCTCAGAAACATATTATCTTAAATTTTAATCTCCCTTTTTATCCCTCTGTAGGTGCAAATGTTTCTATGCTCTCCCTATCATTGCTATCCCTGAGGTCATCGCAGATTAGAAGCCGAAAAAAATGCACTTGCGATGACATGTTTTCCAAGCTCATGCAGTCCTCCTGCACTGATAGGGCACAGCTGAATGCATGGAAGCATTCAGTGGCAGAGGCCAGGAAAGCATTAAGTGAGTGCGATGAGAAGAGGCAGGCTGCAATCCTGAGGCTAATGGGGGAGCAAACGGACATTATGAGGCTTCTGGTGGAGCTGCAGGAAAGCCAACAAGAGCACAGACCATTGCTGCATCCACTGTACAACCACCTGCCCTCCTCCCCAAGTTCCATATCCACTGCACCCAGATGCCCAAGAAGGTTGGGGGTGGGAGGAGGAAGCTCTGAGCACCCAGCCACTCCACTCTAGAGGATGGCCCAAGCAACAGAAGGCTGTCATTCAAACAGTTTTGATTTGTAGTGTGGCTACAATAAGCAATGTGGCCTTGTCCTTCCTTCCTCCCTTACCCTACCTGGGCTACTTTGTCAGTTATCTCACTTTTTTTTAATTAATAAAGAAAGAATGCATGGTTTCAAAACAATAGTGACTTTATTTCCTTTGCCAGCTGTGATCGAAGGTGGGAGGGTGGTTGGCTTACAGGGAATTAAAATCAACAAAGGTGGGTGGAGGTGTTTGCATCAAGGAGAAACACACACAATTGTCACACCGTAGCCTGGCCAGTCATGAAACTGGTTTTCAAAGCCTCTCTGATGTGCAGCGCATCTAGCTGTGCTCTTCTAAATGCCCTGGTTTCTAGCTGCTCAAAATCGGGCGCCGGGCAATTTGCCTTAACCTCCCACCCCATCATAAACGTCTCCTCCTTACTCTTACAGATATTATGGAGCACACAGCAAGCAGCAATAACAATAGGAATATTGTAAAAAGTGACAAAGAGTCCTGTGGCATCTTATAGACTAATAGAAGTATTGGAGCATAAGCTTTCGTGGATGAAAACCCACTTCGTCAGATGCATGAGTCTATAAGGTGCCACAGGACTCTTTGTTGCTTTTTACAGATCCAGACTAACACGGCTAAACCTCTGACAATAGGAATATTGGTTGCGCTGAGGTCTAACCTAGTCAGCAAACAGCACCAGCGAGCTTTTAAACATCCGGCATATTCTACCACCATTCTGCACTTGCTTAGCCTATAGTTGAACTGCTCCTTGCTACTATCCAGGCTGCCTGTGTATGGCTTCATGAGCCATGGGAGCAAGGAGTAGGCTGGGTCCCCAAGGATAGCTATTGGGAAGTAAGTCCCTTCTTGCAGCTGCTTGAACAGCCCGTTCCTAAAGATGAGAGAGTCATGCACCTTTCCCACGTTGATGTCAGTGAAACGTTCCTTGTGATCCACCAGTGCTTGCAGCACCATTGAGAAGTACCCCTTGGTTGGCAAGGTGGTCCGGTGCCAAGATAGGGATATGTGTTGCATCTATCACTCCACCACAGTTAGGGAACCCCATTGCAGCAAAGCCGTCCACTATGACCTACTGATTTCCCAGAGTCACTACTCTTGCTAGCAGAAGGTCAGTGATTGCATTGGCTATTTGGATCACAGCAGCCCCCACAATAGATTTGCCCACTCCAAAATGATTCCCGTCTGACTGGTAGCAGTCAGGCGTTGCAGATTTCCACAGGGCCATGACCGCTTCTCAAACTGTTATCTTGGATTCCTGCACTTCAGGGCATGGGAAAGCAACTCACAAAGTTCCAGGAAAGTGGCCTTATGCATGTGAAAATTTCGCAGTCACTAGGAATCATCCCATACCTGCAAGACTATGCGGTCCAACCAGTCTATGCTAGTTTGCGGGCCCAGAATCAGTGTTCCACTGTATCACCCTGCCCCACTGCCACCATAATGTCCCAATTGCCCCATCCTGGGCTTTCAGGAACGTCTGTGTCCATGTCCTCGTAATCATCCTCATGCTGGCGGCTCCTAGCCAGGTTCTGCACGTACTGCAGGATAATGTGTGAGGTGTTTACAATGCTCACAACAGCAGCGGTGAGCTGAGCGGGCTCTGTGCTTGCCATTCTATGACATCTGCCTGGGTAACCCAGGAAAAAATGCGTGAAACGATTGTCTGCCGTTGCTTTGACGGAGGGAGGAAAGAGGGAGGGGACTGACGACATGTACACAAAACCACTAGTGACAATGTTTTTACCCCATCAGGCATTGGGAGCTTAACCCAGAATTTCAATGGGCAGCGGAGACTGCAGAAACTGTGGGATAGCTACCCACAGTGCACCGCTCCATGAGTCAATGCTAGACACGGTATTGAGGACTTAATGCACTTAGTGGAGACATACACAATCGACTGAATAAAATCACTTTCTAAAGATCGACTTCTATAAAATCAACCTAATTTCGTAGCGTAGATATACCTTTAGTCAAGTCATTGCTTTTTCTGCACCAGGTTATCTATGTTAAAATGGGGCTAATATTACTGACTTGCTTTCCTCACAGAGATGCTGTGAGAATTTGTCTGTACAGAGCTTTGCATGTTTAAAGAGTTATTTAAATGCTAAATGTTATCTCATTGTGTAAATTCAATGGGATACATTCATAAATCTACTAACTCCAGTTGAGACACTAGGGATAAACTTGGACACTTATGGAGATATTTTGGCTTCTAGTCTCAGGTTTGATAGCTTATTTTAGTGACCATAACTTTGTATAAGCCCTGGAGCCTGAAACATTTTATGGAAATACAGAACAGACACAACACAGAGAGATGAAATCAAAGCTCACAGGACACTCTCCTGTGTTTGTGGCACTCCCCTGGCCTTCTACAGCAGTGTACATGTGCCCCTGGAGGTATGCAGAGATCTTCCAGGGGGCACATCAACTCATCTAGATACTTGCCTAGTTTTACAACAGGCTACATAAAAAGCGCTAGCAAAGTCAGTACAAACTAACATTTCAGACAATGACTTGGTTATACTGCTCTGTATACTACACACTGAAATGTAAGTACAATATTTATATTTCAATTGATTTATTTTATAATTATATGGTAAAAATGAGAAAGTAAGCCATTTTCAGTAATAGTGAACTGTGACACTTCTATATTTTTGTATCTGATTTTGTAAGCAAGTAGTTTTTCACTGAGGTGAAACTTGGCAGTATGCAAGATAAATCAGACTCTTGAAAGGGGTACAGCAGTCTGGAAAGGTTGAGAGCTGCTGTTCTACAGGACAGGCAGTTTGTGTCTATGTGTGAAGGGGGTCCGTTTGTTCTCTATCAAATTGCTCTGTTCATGAGTTACATTTCACAAACAAAATCATATTGTTGACAGTGTCACACAAAGCATTGAGTATAAAAACAATTAAGGCATAAAGCATAACTTCCTTTTAAAACCTAGTAATATTGGTCAAATTTGGGTCCCTAAAGCTAGGCATCTAAATCCACATTTTGGCTTTTAAATAAGTGGCCTGACTTTCAAAAGTGTAGGGCACCAACTACTCCTGTTAACTTCAAAAAGTGCTGCAGGTGCTCAGCATCTCTGAAAATCAGGTCACTTATTTAGGCGCTTAACTTCAGGTATCTAACTGAATTTGACAATTTGAGCCATTGATTTTTTATCCTCAGTAGAGGAAGGTTTCTTAGGAAGAGTGCATTAGTGTCCTAACAGTTACCTAATTTCTGGTATGCTTTATGTCCCTCCATCTGAAACGGCCTGTATTCTCTCCACCGAGGAGTAGATGGGCCCAAGTATGTTTATAATTGTAGTGCTGCTTCTTGGTCCTGAAGGACCTCCCTATCTTCCAGCTGGTATTATGATTCTGTTGTGTCTCAAAGCAGAATTGGGCTATAAGAATACTTGGATGGGAGACCTCAAAATTATAGGATGTTGAGTTGCTGACTCACCAGGGGACATTCTCGTCTCCAACTTGAAACTGAGTCAGTGTGCTATTAGGGAGTACAGTGCTGCTGGAGATGCTGAATTCTGGATGGGGTGGGAAACTGAACTCCTGACTGGAGAGTCTGTAGCACTTTTCTTTAGCACAACAGTCAGAAATCATGTCCTAGGTAAACCTGAGCTCAGTGTCTAATTCTGCCTAACTAAAATTACCCTTGCAGCTTCAGTTGGTTTGATTCAATTTACGTTGTTCAGTGGTGATGTGTCTTGCTAAATGGTTGTCATGGCTCTTTTTCAGAGGTGGCACCATTTCAATGGTGGTTAATGTTTTTTTCTGTATAGTGTATATAGTTTTTATGAAGCTTTCTCTTTGAGATCCTTTAGAATGAAAGGTTGTGTGCACATGTAAGCTGTGCATGTGCACTTTCAATTCAATATGTAAACCCAAACTATTATCTAGATGCACCCCACTGAAATTTCTTTCTGATCCTGTTTGAGTAACAGAACTTTTTCCTTATCCTCCAGATACACTCTCTGTTAACAGATGATGATAATATACCCTATTATTCATATTATAGTTAAGTTTTCATGATTATTTCACTTTGGACTCCTTGCAGAGATTTCAAACAAGTCAATTGTAATATGGACATATGTCTAGTAGGAATATCACTGAGACCACCAATTCATTCCATCTAAGTCATTAAATAGCCTCAAAGTACTACTGCCTTACACTGTATTTGAACCATCAACCTACAGTGGAAATATTTCATATCCCATTACTAAGCCCCTGAGCCAACTGCCTTTCTTCCCCCATGGTCCTTAATTTAAGGAAAATCAATTAAATACAGAAAATCAACTGTTCTTTCACTTAGTACCTTAGAATTCTGTGGTATATCAGGAAATCTTTATGAAGTCTGGCAAAAATATAAAATAATAGGAATACAGTGAAAGGGAAAAATTTGTTGCAGCTTACAAAAGGGAAGAAAATATATGCACACTAAAGTAGCAAAAGGTCTTGTAATAATGCCATTGCTCTTTACCAGAATGGTTGGACTATTGGTTTCAAAGCATTTATATATACAAAAGTAGTATAGAATTGTGCTCTGCAACTGACTATTGCGTATAAAGCACCATGTTAACTCCCTTTGAATTTCATAGGGAACACTTTCATCTGAGAAGTCTCATTAGCACTAAAAATCTGTCAAAGGATGTGGACGTTTAATCGTTCAAGTGTAGACTTCAATAGGAGATTGCCAACTGGGGTATTTTTTGATGAAAATTTAATTGCAGAAGAATGATTTAATGGTCAGAGTAAGTCTCCTAGTGCCGACAAGCCTCTACTGTATTTAGCAGCCCTTGATGTAGCCATAATTCCTCTTCAGTCCAGAATGTTCCCATATACTTGCAGAAATTCCAGTGGCGTTGACTTCATTTTTGAGTGTAAGCAGAGTCAGGAAGAGCACTACCCTGACATCTGATGGTGAATTGTAGGGAGTGTGGAAAGAATTCCAAGAATTTCAAAGGGTGTGGAAAGATATCCACCTCACACTTAGCATAAACCCACAGCAGCTTGGGATGGTGATTTTAACAGCTCTGGGATCCCCAATTTCTTTGTTATTGGGGCAGGAGAAAAAGAAAGTTTCACGCCTTGATTGTGGGAATATGGGGAGCTGTTGGGGACTGCTTTGTGGCGAAATTGAACTCAACCTCAGTTGGGTGGTACTTCTATAACCATGGGACAGGGGTTCCAAACCATGAATTGAGAGAGTTGGTACTGGTGTGTACACCTATGTATGGGCCTTTTGAGGGCCCTGGACCACAATTGCACATCCTCCTCTCTCCACTGTTTTAAAGAGTAGGGAGCTCATTTTGTAATTCTTAGGAGTCTATCTAAAGACTGCTGGTGATTCATGTTGACATGGTGCACCAGCCCCAGGGTCTTCCCCTTACTAAGATACTGAAATCCATCTGTGAAAGGCTAACTGACGTGCTGTGTAACTAGTGTGGGGAGTCTGAGACTATTGTTAAGTGGCTGCAGAGCAGAGAGCCACAAGGAACGTGAGCAGAGTTGAAGCAGTTTGCAGGGCAGCTGGGGGAGCGCGCAGCTGGTGTGGTGGAGCTGGTCTATGGTGAAGGCCTGCAACAGAAACTTCATGGGAGGCAGAGCATTTGGCCCTGGCCCAGTTAAGGTGGCCCTAAACACCCTGGTGTGGACTCCCCGCCCCGGTTTCCACCAGGGGCTTGGGGGGTGGGGTAAAACTCTACGAATTAACTCTTGAACTCTGGGGTGGCACTGCCAGCGACTTTTTTGGGGTTCTTGGACTTTGGGGAATTGGACTTAAGACCTAAGGGAAAAAGGACATTTGCAAACTACTGGGAGGTGGGTTTTTTTGTTAGGGTTTGTGTATATAACCCTGTTGTTGGTTGTTTCTTCCAATGGGATGCTGCATTGATTTTCTTTATTAAAAGATTTTGTTCACTCAAAGACTCGTTGTTGCGATGAGCGGGGTATTGCCTCCTAGAGGCGCCCAGGGGGGTATGATATGTAAGTGTCCCAGGTCACTGGGTGGGGGCTCGAGCCGGTTATGCATTGTGTTACTGAAACGGAACCCCTGGATACTGAACTCGGCCCTTGTTGCTGCCAACTCAGAGGGGCAGAAGGGTTACATGAGGATTAAGCATTTGTGCCAATCCTTGTCTCTGTCAAAGGAGATCTCTGACAAACACATTTGTGTGTAGCTTGATTGGGTCTGATTGTTGCTCCAGCTCTTTCCTCCCAACTTTTGAATAGAAGTTACCTCACTATTTCAGGAAGTTTATCGCCTGAAAGGGTATGGAGGTACAAGTGGAATTGTAGTAGCTTATAAAACAGTGTTATTGGGAACTTGACATACTGTCTGGAAAGCTGTGGGTTTCCCTTTTGCACTGCACTCATATGCATTTGAATGGATTTGCTTTATTGCAATTCCAATAAAAAATGTAAGCTGTTCACATTAGAAACTTGGGATCCCTAGATTTTCTTCCTATTAGGTATCAATAGCAGTTTAGTTTTTATCTGACATTTGGTCATGGATATGACTAGCCTATAGTATGTCAGCTTTTCTTGGATGAACATCTTACCAGTGATTGCTCTTCTAATCTCTTCTGCTTGGGGCCCCCAGGAAGGAGACATTAAGACCTGTGGAGGAGGAGGAACGGTGGTCTTGTAGTTATGGTACAGGATTCCAAGTAGTAAATCAGTGTTTTTGTTCCCAGTTCTCCTACAGATTTCCCATGTGTCCTTGCAGAAAATCACTTAAACTATATGGACCTCAGACTCCTCATCTGAAAAATGGGATAATATCTTTACTTATCCACAGAGATGCTGTGAGACTTAATTCAATAAAGATTGGCCTTGAGAGCCTTTGATGGAAGTGTTCTATCAGTGCAAAGTGTGAATTACTTTAGGTATTTACTGCTGTATGTGAAGCTGCCCATGCTTTATATTGTATGCATGTGAGCTCTCTGTAAGATGATGAAAATAACGGCATCTCAAACATCATCTGGGAAAAGCGGTCAAAACGCCATGTTTCTCTGCTATTGCCCATTTACAGCACTGCACAAATGACTGAGTTATCATTATTTATTCCCCAGTCCATCAAAAGCGTAAGGTATTAGCTTCAGTCAGAAGCTGAATCCAGACTACACCAACTGACAGTCTGATTTAATATGAGAAATCCGATATTTTTATCCAAACCACTGATTCATCTTTCTCTCTGTCACTCTGACCCCCTGGCACCCAGCAATGTTTGCTTATAACTTGTTACATATCTGTGGTCAGCTTCACCTCTGTAATGACTGTCATAGCTGTCCTCAGGAAATGTTGGGATATCTTGTTCTGGCCTTTTCTTTTCAGGGTAGAAGAGGAGGGCTTTGCTTGTTCTTTTTTGTGAGACAATATAGCACAGTCATGACAATAAGTGTGCCAAAGATCTTTGCAGCTGTCTTTATCTGGAAAAATAGTTTAAAAAGTAAGTGAAATTTGGGGTAGCTAACCAATGGGAGGCATTTAAAGACTTGCCAATTTTTCCTTGAGACAAAGTTACCAAAGTGTGGTGCAGTATACTCTGGTACTCTCAGGGCTGCCCAGAGGATTCAGGGGGCCTGGGGTCTTCGGCGGCGGGGACCCCCCACTTCGGTGGTAATTCAGCGGCAGGGGGTCCTTCTGCTCCGGGACCTGCCGCTGAAGTGCCCCGAAGACCCATGGCGGGGGCTCCCCACCACTGAATTACCGCCGAAGACCCGGCATTTTGGCGGTGGATCCCGCTTCGGTGGTAATTCGGCGGCAGGGGGTCCTTCCGCCCCGGGGCAGAAGGACCCCCCCGCCACCAAAGATTTGGAGTGAAAGAAGCTCTGGGGGCCCGGGCCCCACGAGAATTTTTCTGAGGCCCCCAGAGCGAGTGAAGGACCCCACTCCAGGGGCCCTGAAAAAGTCTCATGGGGGCCCCTGCAAGGCCTGGGGCAAATTGCCCCACTTGCCCCCCCCGGGTGGCCCTGAGTACTCTTATATGCTCCATATAAGCAATATCTTCAATACTGCAAATGCAGACGTATTTTAACTCCAGATAGTTAGGCTCTGATCCTGCAATGAGCTCTGGGCAGGTGGATCTCTCCGCAATCCTACAAAGACCCAACTAGCATTTGCTGAAGGACCAGGGCCATAGTTAAGGCAATGGGGCAAGCTTTTAAAGGCCACCACAGTGCTCTCTGGGATTGAAAGCTTGTATGTTATTGTGATGCCTGGCTAGACATCCTGCAAAATAAATAACCATCAAAAGATATGTGGGGGGTTAATGTTTGTGTTTTGGTGTATTTACATATTTATGAGTACGACAGTGTAATCAACAGTCCCTGTCTATGCTGTATTTTGATATTATTTAAATGAGTTATAAACACAAGATATCTCGGTATTCATCTCTTTTTGAAATGTACTGTGAATGGTGGAGGAAAAAAGCAAATGGCCATATGTTAATTCGTATAGCTAAATGCTGGTGATGGACCTCCTTCAAAGTCATCCTAATTACCTTTTGTTCCCAACTTGGAAATCCCAACTTGTCAAAGAGGATATGAAATTGTATAAAAGATCTTTGGGCCCTGATTCTGTCATCTTAGAACTGCTTAGACTTCATCAGGGAAGTTTGAGTCGCAAGACTGAGGTCCCAGTCATGCTGGTACACCCTGGATATGAGATTTGAACATTGGACTATGACCTATGAACTGAATTCTAAAGGAACTTTTAGCAGCTACGAAGCTCACCATCTCTGCTATGATTCTGAACCTCAATGAATTGAACTCATGTCTGTATGTATAATGATCTTTTAACCATAGTCTGTCTTTGTTTTTTAATAAATTTTAGTTTAGTTAATAAGAATTGTCTGTAGTGTGTATTTGGGTAAGATCTAAAACATTTATTAACCTGAGGGGTAGTGTGTCTGATTCTTTGGGATTGGTAGAACCTGTTTTTTTTTTATATGATGAAATAAGATTTACAGAAATCTACATCATATTTGACGTGGGTACCTAAATGGAGGCCTGAGGCTGGATCACTTTAAGGGAACTGTGTTGTTACCAGTAAGGTAATAAAGAAGCTGTTTTATGCTGGCTTGGTTAATCTAAGTATTGGAATATTCACCAGTTTTCGGGAATTGTCTGCACCATTCTTTGTAGTTTACCCTAACTGAGTGACCACAGCTGGCTCCGCATTGGGACTCCAGTCACAGTGGCATAGTCGTGCTTGGATGTACAGGTTAATTGGGCTTTTGGATCAGAACTGCATGCTTGTGGTTTTTGATATCGGACAGCTAAGGATTAAAAATCAGTTACAGCGAGTGACCCATGATCAAGACCCTGACAGAAAAAGCCTGGAAAATTGTGCTTACAGAGAGGGTTGTATTTTAAGCAAAAGGCCCCAGAGCCAGGAACTGAAAAATCTGTTAATTGCCTGTGATAAGGAAGCAGACCCAGCGAAAATGCTTGCAGTGAGAAACCAGCAGCTAGAACTTGAACAAAAGCAAAAAATAGCTGCTATGGAAGGAGAAGTTGCTGAAAGAGAACGCCTGTGTTTTGAACATGAACAAAAAATAGCATATATTCGATTGCAGGAACTAGAAGCTAAGGCAAAAGTGGACAGACTTAAGCTCCAACTCAAGAGAATAAAGGAACAACAGGAACTGTATCATACTGAAAAAATTGTTCCTCTCAACAGCAAAGATGGGGATAGAATCTATCCAGTTTGTAACAATGTTGGTATGTTGTTTGACTCTAAGCAGTTGTCTGTGTAACCAAATTTACCCCAACACCGCCACCTTTTATGTAAATACTTTTACTGTGAGTTCAGGTGAAGGTAACCCCATAATTTGTACAGAGAATGTAAAAGTTAATGGTAAACGCTGTTTAGGGCCAATTACAGCTTCTAACATCACTCTTGTTAAAGCAGATCTTGTCAAAGAGGAAGGTTATTTACCAAATCAGAGTGTGAATATTGTAATCCTCTGAGTTTCCTGTAAGTGTGCCTTTAGCCAGAATCCATCTTGAATGGAGTGGTGTTAAACATGAAGTTATTCGTGGTTAAGAAAGTTATTGCCTAAGGATCTTTTGATTGGGGATGATATTAAAGCTTTGTTCAGTCAAGTTGACATAAACCAGTCACAGGAAAGAAATAATCCTGAACCTGTGTCTATTAGGGGCAAGGATTTGCCTATGGAGGGTTTCCCCAAATGTTTGTCTGAGGAAGATGGCTGTTTCGCATTGCTTCTTTGCAAACAATGTGGAAAAAAATTCTGAGTGTCAGTTTGGTATCTCAGAAGTGAATCTAGCATTAAATAAGGCCCAGGAAGATGTTTCTCCAGAGCAATTTAAAATTGGTGATCAAGTTAAAGCCCTAACTGAAGATGGAAGGGGTACATAAATTGTTGGCTAGTAAAGCTTCGGAAAGTAAACCTGACTCAGGTAAAAATGATGTGCTTTATAGTAACCCAGTGTAATAAGATGCTGCTTGAAGTAATCTGTTAAGGGAGGGGAAGGCAAAGAACGTTTTGATGAGCATAGGCAGGCTTCTGAGTTTGATGAGCATAGGCAGGCTTCTGAGCATAGGCAGGCTTCATAGTTGCATAGGCAGGCTTTGTCTAATCAGCAGTTTGGGAAGGCAACGTTAGTGGAACATGAGTATCCCTGTACCTTACCTGTTACCAGTGTACAGAATTATGACAGTGAAGGAAATGTTCCTGTGTGTGTTAGGGGTAATGACTTGCCTATGAAGAGAGCTACCCCAATCTCCAAGCAATTGTCTGTGAACAGCCATGTGTGCTGGGACAAGGGAAATGACATCCCAAGCTGTTTGTCTGTTAAAGGGGAAACTTTTTCCAGCTCTTTTCTTTCTCTAAAGCAGACAGAAGAGGCCTGTTGGCCTGTGATGGCTAAAAATGTATCAGTTGACCCAGAGCTGATTCTGGATACAACTAAAGCCCAGGAAGGAAGTGGTCCTAAATTTGTGTCTGCTAGGGATGATGACATTGCAACTAGGTTGCATCCAGTTAATATCACAAATAGCTCCCAGAGACCAGGTGATTCTGGTGCTTCTGTTTTGCCTGTTGTTAGTGTGTTGCTGGGTAAAGATATGACAGCCTTGTCTGATCAGGATAATGTAGCCAGGGCACAAGAAAAGCATGAAGGTAATTTGACTATGTTACCCACTGACAGAGTGGAAACTTGCAACAAGGAAGAGAATACTTCTTATCTTGTGATCTATGAAGTCTAGCAGTTTATCTAAAAGGGGGTTGTATGAAAATCCTCCAGATAGGCCAGAGGTGAGTCTGGATGTATGTGAAACTCGGAAGGAGTTTGGTGATTTGTCTCTTGTGCCAAAGTTGGTTCTGGACATAAATATAGCTCAGAAAGAACCTGTTGCAGTGCATGATATTGCAGAAGGAAAGGAATTTCTTGGCGAAGTCTTTGAGAAGTCTGTGAAAAGGAATTGTTTCCATTGCCTCTTAATGGGCCATTGTTGATAGTAAACAGTTTCTCTTATGAGGAAAGTGTGTTGGTGCCTAGTGGCCAAAGTCTTTTCAAATGAAAATAAATCTACTAAATTTGTTTTGAAAAAATCCATTGTGGATAGCTTTGAGGAGATTTCAGATGGAATTTGAACACCCCTGTGACCAAGTGGATGTGCTTGATCAATTTGTTGGGAAGACTATGTTGTTGGGACAGGAATGTCTCCATACTGAGTCTTTAAGTAAGGAGTCTGTGACTCAGGTACCGAGGAAAGATAGGGTTACTGGTTTTTCAGAGCAGAACAGCCTTATGACTGAATTCACAAGGACACAGGGGAGAGCAGGCAAACTCTCACGCTTAGACACTTTGGATTTGTTTGGTATCTTTTTAAAACAGAGTCCAGGCTCTAAATTGCTGGAGGTGGTAGATTCACAAGCAAGCATGCAGGAGAGCATCTGTGTAGAAGCTCATAGCATAGATGGTCTGCAGTTAGTGAACACGCCTACCCAGCAAAGGAATTCCTGTGAGCAGGAAGTTTCAATTTTCAACCATCTAGGAAAAAGGTGTGGGTGTGTGTGGGGAAAGAACCCAATCCTGCTCAAGGGAAGAATGAGTGTCCAGCCTTGAAATTGGTAGCAGCTGAGAATTTGAAAGCTAGTGTTTGTGTAGATGCAAATTACCTGACTCAATGGTGGGGAGAAAGACTTGCCTGTAGCTGTTATCAAAAAGGACACACCTAGCCAGCCAATGGATTCTGTTAAGCAAAAGAGTTCATATTTTGACCCTACTGTACAGGGAGGAAGGGAAGGATTAGACCTTGCAAATAAAAGCCATAGGTTAACCCTAAAATACCAAAGCCCCAAGGAAGTGGTTAAACTGAAAGCCTATCTTAAGGAAGACCCTAAGATCAAGAAAAAGCTACAAAGATTCAAAAGGTATATTGAAGAAGCTGACCTAGAGAATGATTTGTCTAAACCAGGGGTCGGCAACCTTTCAGAAGTGGTGTGCCGAGTCTTCATTCATTCACTCTAATTTAAGGTTTCGCGTGCCAGTAATACATTTTAACATTCTTAGAAGGTCTCTTTCTATAAGTCTATAATATATAACTAAACTATTGTTGTACGTACAGTAAACAAGGTTTTTAAAATGTTTAAGAAGTTTCATTTAAAATTAAATTAAAAATGCAGAGCCTTCCGGACCAGTGGCCAGGATCCAGGCAGTGTGAGTGCCACTGAAAATCAGCTCACGTGCCGCCTTCGGCACCCGTGCCATAGGTTGCCTACCCCTGGTCTAATCCAAAGGGTTGGCATGACAAAAATAATTATAAATGTACACATGATAGAACTGATGTTCATGTTATTGCTACTGATTGCAACTAACTTGTTGCTGATACCAAAAACTGTAAAAATGTACAATGTGCATGGTCTTTTGGAAAAAGCCTTGAACAGAGTGGCACATAATAGAAACCCTTATGATTGTGCTGTTTGGTTCAACAAGAACACACTTTATGTTAAAAAGCCTAATAATGTTGAGGCTTCACAGCTAATGCATAGACACATTTATAAAACTTTTCCACAGCAGAAAAAAACACTACAAGCTTGAACGGCTGTGCACAAAGGGAAACTGAGGTACAACACCTCCCAGCCTTCATGGCTGAATGCCAGAGTAGGTGCTCTCTGAAGAACATTAATGGCTATGTTAAGTTAACACATAGACCAAACCCTGGAATCACTAAACTGTTTCACAAAGTATGGACTAAGGGCTTGGCTACATTGGCACTTTACACCGCTGCAACTTTCGCGTTCTCTGAAGAACATTAATGGCTATGTTAAGTTAACACATAGACCAAACCCTGGAATCACTAAACTGTTTCACAAAGTATGGACTAAGGGCGTGGCTACATTGGCACTTTACACCGCTGCAACTTTCGCGCTCAGGGGTGTGAAAAAACACCGCCCTGAGCGCTGTAAAGTGTCAGTGTAATCAGGGCGGCACTCCCAGTGCTGCACTCTACACCCGTAAGGGATGTGGTTTACAAGCAGCGCTGGGAGAGCTCTCTCCCAGCACTGCGGCTCTGACTACACTCACACTTCAAAGCGCTGCCGCGGCAGCACTCCCACAGCGCTGCTGGGGCAGCGCTTTGAAATTTCTAATGTAGCCAAGCCCTAAGTTTTTGGCTGGGGCCAAAGCATGCATCAATAATTTGGCCTCACAAAGAATTCAGTGTAAACACAGCTCATATCAATGTTGAAAGGTCCTTAAGGTGTATCCGGGAGCTCTAATTTCACCCTTCCACACCAGTCTCACATTGGAAGTGTGATACATGGCTAAAAAGGGTTAAACACCCTGCAAAATAAATAACCTTCAAAAGATATGTGGGGGGATAATCTTTGTGTTTTGGTGTATTTATATATGTATGAGTACGACAGTGTAATCAACAGTCCTTGACTATGCTCTATTCTGATATCATTTAAATGAATTATAAACACAGGATATCTCGGTATTCATCTCTTTTTGAAATGTACTATGAATGGTGGAAGAAAAGGCAAATGGCCCTATATTAATTCGTATAGCTAAGTACTGGTGATGGACCTCCTTCAAAGTCATCCTAATTACCTTTTGTTCCCAACTTGGAAATCCCAACTTGTCAAAGAGGATACGAAATTGTATAAAAGATCCTTGGGCCCTGATTCTATCATCTCAGATCTGCTTAGACTTCATCAGGGGAAGTTTGAGTCGCAAGATTGAGGTCTCAGTTATGCTGGCACGCCCTGGATATGAGGTTTGAACATTGGACTGTAACCTATGAACCGAATTCTAAAGGAACTCTTAGCAGAGATGGTGAGCTTTGTAGTTGCAATGAATCTGAATCTTAATGAATTCAACTTATGTCTGTATGTATAATGATCTTTTAACCATACTCTTTCTTTTGTTTTTTAATAAATTTTAGTTTTGTTAATAAGAATTGTCTGTAGTGTGTATTTGGGTAAGATCTGAAACATTCATTAACCTGGGAGGTAATGTGTGTATTTGGGTAAGATCTAAAACATTTATTAACCTGGGAGGTAGTGTGTCTGATCCTTTGGGATTGGTAGAACCTGATTTTTTTTATGTGATGAAATAAGATTTACAGAAATTTTCATCATATTTGACATGGTTACCTCAATGGAAGCCTGAGGCTGGATCACTTTAAGGGAACTGTGTTGTTTGGACTTCTGAGTAACCAATAAGATAATAAAGAAGCAGTTTTATGCTGGCTTGGTGAATCGAAGTATTGGAATATCCACCAGCTTTATGAGGGTTGCCTGCCCCATACTTTGCAGTTCACCCTAATTAAGTGACCATAGCTGACTCCCCATTGGGACCCCGATCACAGTTATGACTTGTTTTTTTTCACTCTGAAAGCGGCTCATTGATCTGCTTTGTACGTCCCAATAAATCTACAGCATACATATCCCTCTCTGTAGGAGATTACTCATAATATATTTATCATGTTGATTTTATTCAGTCCGATAATGTTGGAGATCTTCTGTTTTCTTTCAGCCTCACTTAACCAGTGATCTAAAGTAGGATCTGTTCTGCCACTTGGCCAACAATTTTTCAGTGAATACTAATGCTTCTGCATTTTTGTCTTTCCTGCATAAGCATGATCACAGAAGGCCTGATCCAAAATCCAATGAAGTTATTAGGAGGCAGGTTGTGACAGCCTACTCCTGGTGTTGGGCCAGCAATGGTAAAACTCCTATTTACTCCCCTGAGAGCAGGTTTTCCCTAAGAAGGTTCCTCCAGTCTGTTATGACTGAATTTCACTATCTGTTCTTAAACTAAGTACTGTATGTGCTGAAAGAACAAAAGGCCAAACTATATAAAGGTATTTCTTTGTTCAGTGTAGTATGTGCATGTAGCAGCATAAGTCCATAGAATAAATTATGTCTAAGATGAAGAGTTATGTTTCCAAGTAGAGTTTCTGTGGCCACCAAGCTTGGTTTGTCTGGTTTCAGCAAATCAAAATGAGATTACTGCATGCCCTCTGTTTGCATGGAGTTTCAGATTTGTTCTTTACTTGGTTTGGGGTATAATGTCAAAGCTTTGCCTTGCACTGTTTCCAGGAGCCAATGGGAGTAGATCCAGACTTTAAGTAGGCAGGCTGTATAGATATGTCTGCTATCAACACCTTCCTTTCTCTGACGCCCCATCCCTTTTGGTCCTAGAAAGTCCTTTCCTGAATATACCATAGGGCCTGCTCCCTCTCAAGTAAATAAGAAGTTAGCCGTAGACCTCAAAAGGGGTTGCTTTCTGCCCTCCATCCTACTGAAGTTGAGGATGAGAGCAGAGAGCCTCGGATGGTGTAAATTTGTTGTACTTCCACTGAAGTCAATGAAGCTCTGCCAATTACCTTTTTGCGGTGTATTGACATATCTTCCAGCATTATTTCTACCTTGTCATCTGGCAGGCTAAGCATAAATGACAGTGATAAATACTTGTCTAGTACTTCCTGCTGATATGTGCTGACTTGACTTATTCTATTTGCTAATCTCTTCCCTGTGTGAGAATTAGCCATTGAGGTAATTTCCCTCTCCTATTAATTTGTCTCAAAGTTTCAACAACCATATTGTATAGAATGTAGCATTTTTACCAGGCCTACAAAACACTTTGACACCAATCTCCTCCCAGCCACACTGCCATCTCCCACCCCAGCTGCTGACTCTTGTCCTACCCTCTCACCTAGCCGCAAGTCCTCTCCAAACTGATGTCTGTCACACTCCACTTTGCATTAATTTGACTAGACAACATTATCTCATTCTTAAAAAATAAAAGTGGCTCTGGAAAGCAGCAGCATTCTTTTCTGGGCCTGTCCCTGACAGTTTTACATAAAACAATAAAGCCAGTCAAAATACAGAAACCAATTTTGTGCAAAATGGGATTTCACTTTATTGTTAACCATACCTAAGTCATTTAGGACCTAAGTAATTGCAGAGCAACTAAATGCTCTTAAATTGCTCCAATTAATTAAATTAAATTGGCTGGCTTGGAATGCACTGAGCAATAGAACAAAACATTTTAGTGTCGAAGCGTGGAATTCTGCAGTTTTAGTGAGGCTCTTTTCAGCCTCTTTTTAGAGACAGTTGAATACTCAGATTCTCTTATGAGCAGGAAGACACTCTGAGAGGGAGGAGGGAGACATTGCTATGATTTTATACTGCAGTGCTGCCCCACACTGAGGGTCAAGGTCAAAGCCCTGGGCTCTTGCTGGACTGCTTTGTGAGACAGAAGCATTGCAGGCTCTCATGACCAATGGGTGTTACTGTGCTTGAATGGAGCATGGAGAGTGAATAATTGTAGGAAATTAGAAACAAAGAACATCTGAACTCCTGATAAGCAGCCCAGCTATGTAGCAAAACATAAACACTTGGCAAAACTGTCTGGCAAAAACGTTTCATATTTCAAAACTAGAGCTATAATTTTAAAAAACTTATGGGCTTTGATGTTCTCCAGTTCATCAGAGATCCTCAGTGACTCTGCGAAAAATGGATTCTGTCTTCTAAGAACTCACAAAATGTTTTGCAGTTTTTACTTTGATCTTTGTTTAAAGCAGTTTTTGTGTAAGGGGCTGAGATGTGTGAAACAGATTATACAGCTAACATCTAGGTGAAGGCATTTCCAAAGTTCCAGGGTTTTTGGTGTGAGCCTCTTTCTTTCGTGAACTAAAGAGTTTGAAGTATAAAAACTCAAAATGGACTGTACAGTTCATTTTTCCTTAGGCAAAAACTCTGCTTACCACTAATTTTTGCTGAGTAGGATATACAAGTCCTTGGTTACTTGTAGATTAACAATATAATGGGAAGAGTTGGACAATTGTGGTCCCTCCCCTCAGGGTTCTGCAGCCTGGGCTACTGCATGAGCCCAAGGTCTATGCTCTCATTAAATAGCCCCTTAACCCAAGCCCTGTGAGTCCGAGTCAACTGGGTGTCTAACTGCAGTGTAGACATATCCTAAAACTAAAAGACTGATGCTTTCCCAACTAAGCAATGCAATCCCTCAAAGCTAAATGGATTGTAAACAGTGCTTGGATGTGTACAATGTTAGTCCATTATGCCTTTGCCAATAATCTTTTTTTTTTAATTTAAATGCAAATACCATGAAGCAATTTGCCTTCTCCCCAGAATGGAAGATAACTACATCAAAACAACACTTCAATAAATACATCTCTTCCTCAGGGTCAGACCCTTACAAGAACTTGTTTGCCTCCTTCTGTTTCTCCCTTGTGATGGAGATGGATTTAGCCAAAGACATAATAGATATCTCTGTATCTCTCCTCATCTATTTAACAATCTCATGTGAAAATAACTCTGCCATAACCCTCTTAATCTTAGTGTTTCTCTCCCTGCTATCTATTTTAATTTTATAACTATTATTGCACCCCTGAAGGGTTTGGGGACATGGTTTGCATAGGATGCATTGTACAGAGATATGACTGTATTCTATTTCTACAGGCTATAGATATGCCATACCGTAAACATTCCCCTCCTCCTGCCCTAACTCAGTCCTTTTGGTTGCTGGTCTAGGTTACAGATACTTTTCCTTTATTCTCCCCTTCATGATCCTTGCACATAGCTGGCCATCTCTGTTATATTTCTATTTGTATAGCTAAGCCTTTTTCGGTAAGGTGTCTGGGTCAAAATCTTCAATGGAACCTGCTGGTGCTGACTCTTTCCAACACTGAATGAAGACTGAAATCGGTTTGACCCTGGGCCCAGGGTTCCCAATCCACTAGAATCCCCCAGGTGAACAGAGAGGGATTTCTACACGAGACTATGCTGCTATAGGGCTTCCTGGGAAGAGGCCAAGCTGAATTCAAAGCAAATCTGTCACCTTCAGCATGCCAGGGTGACAGACAGTAAAAACTCCGTTCTCCTCCGAGCTGTCTGTCAACAACGACGGAGTAGACACCAATGTCAGGGCAGTCCTTACCCATACACAAAGTACGCAGCTGCGTAGGGCACGAGGAAATTTGGGGCACCTGTGCAGCTGCGTATTGCTGCACCCGCTGCTCCACCTCTTCCTCATGGCTCCTGCCCTGCTTCACTCTACCCTGCCTCTTCCCAACCCTGTTCTGCCCAAAGCCCCCACCCCTGCTCTGCCCAGCCTCTTCTCGACCCCGCTGTGCCCCTTCCCTGCCCCCACTCCCCTGAGGAGTGCAGTAGGGTTGGGCCTGCACTCACCGGCGGTGGAAAGTGCAGCGACCCAGCCCCAGCCACACTGCCGGTGAATGCTGGGGGGTGGTTCCCCCCTTGTCACCCCAGCCAGCCCCACCCTCGCAAGGAGGCCTGGGGCTCCACACACATCCTTGCAGAGGGGGGCTGCGTAAGGCCCCAGAATAGCTAGGAATGGCCTGGACCAATGTATTACACTAAAGTGTAAACTAGCAGATATTGCACCTAGGGCATGATTCTCCGTTGTCTGGCATTTTGTGTGGCTATTTACACCAGTACAGGGTGGGTATCAAATACTAAAAAAATCAGAATGATGGCATTTTACTCTCTCTCTTACACTAGTGTAAATGACTATTCAAGATACAGGCTGCTGTATACACTTCCTAGCTCTGCCACTGACTTGCTGTGTGCCACTGGGTGATTCATTTAATTTCTAGGAGTCTGTGTCCCCACCTGCAAAATGAGTGTAATAATGCCAGCACGTAGCTATTTATTAAGTGAGGTAGGTGTCCTGAAGAACTGGGCATACAGCCTGACCACAATTTGAGTGATTGGTTCTAAATCACTCTGGATTGAAGGGAGAAGCATCAAGCATCTGGGAGGAAAGAGGTTATTTTAATGTGGCTGCAAATAGAAGCAAAGCAGGTGGCAAGGAACATGTAACTAGACAAGATCACATAAGTGCATGGGAAAAGTATCTGTAATCTGGCCCAGCAACCAGTAGGGTTTCATCAGTGCAGATGGCACTAGCTGGCTGGTGTGGTTAAAGAAAACTCAGAACTAGCAATGCATGATCAGCAGAGGCAGGGACTAAGAACCATGAGGATCAGAGTCCACCTGAGGTTCCAGCTGCTCAGGGAGGAGGCCTGGCTGCCTTTCATCAGAGTCTAGATTAGACCAGACTCAACAGGAGCGGAGGAGCCAGACTATACTTTTCTCCCTGTACTTCCAAGCCTGCCTGGACAGTGAGAGTTTATAGGACAAAGCATCTGTTATACAGCATCCATATAACCTAACTGGATTATGCTGCAGTTTCCTTCAGATGAGGGGTATTTTTGGTAGACTCATTATGAATATTATATATGTTATGGTGGCACCTAAAGACCAGGGCCCCATTATGCTAAATACTAGTCACTAATATAGCAAGAACTTAAAATGCCCAAATATGGGAGGGGGTGTGTGGTTTGGGGACTTGGAAATTGAATTTAAGGTTTCTAGCTCTGCCACTGACTTCCTGTGTGACCATGGGCTGGTCACTTATTCTCTTGAAGCCTTAGTTTGCCATCAGTAAAAATAATACTTACCTACCTCTGTGAAACAGAGAGAATACTTACCTATACCATGATTGTGAAATGCTCAGATGCTACAGTGGGGGTAATATAAGAACCTAGATAGACCCTTTCCATGGGGACCTCCAGAAAGGATGAATTGCCTATAATTGAAAACTGGTAGAGAACTTGTAAAGACTCTATAGTAGGGTTACTATACGTCCGCATTTTCCTGGACCTGTCCAGCTTTTTAGTTCTTAAATTGCTGTCCAGGAGGAATTTTTAAATATCTAAAAATGTCCAGGAAAATACAGACGTATGGTAACCCTAGATGGGAGCTGCCGGAGCCACAGAGTGGGGCTTGCAGGCGCCGGAAGCATGCAGAGAGCCCTCCCCCGACTTGACCCTAAGAGCCAGAGGGACCTGCTGGGGGGCGAGGTAGGGTTGTGCCGTACGACTGGAGAATTGCTAACGTAGTTCCTATTTTTAAGAAAGGGAATTAAAGTGATCCGGGTAATTATAGGCCTGTTAGCTTGACGTCTGTCGTGTGTAAGGTCTTGGAAAAAATTTTTAAGGGAGAAAGTAGTCAAAAGGACATTGAGGTCAATGGTAAATTGGGACGAGTTGCAACATGGATTTACTAAAGGTAGATCGTGCCAAACCAACCTGATCTCCTTCTTTGAGAAGGTGACGGATTACTTAGACAAAGGAAATGCGGTAGATCTAATTTACCTCGATTTCAGTAAGGCGTTTGACACGGTTCCGCATGGGGAACTGTTAGTTAAATTGGAAAAGATGGGGATGAATGTGAAAGTTGTAAGGTGGATAAGGAACTGGTTAAAGGGGAGACTCCAGCAGGTCGTACTCAAGGGTGAACTGTCAGGCTGGAAGGAGGTTACTAGCGGAGTCCCTCAAGGATCGGTTTTGGGACCGATCTTATTTAACCTATTTATTACTGACCTTGGCACAAAAGAGCGGGAATGTGTTAATAAAGTTTGCGGATGACACGAAGCTGGGGGTATTGCTAACACGGAGAAGGACCGGGATACTATTCAGGAAGATCTGGACCACCTTGTACACTGGAGTAATAGTAATAGGATGAAATATAATAGCGAAAAGTGCAAGGTCATGCACTTAGGGATTAATAATAAGAATTTTAGATATACGTTGGGGACGCATCAGTTGAAAACGAGGAGGAGGAAAGAAGGACCTTGGGTATTGGTTGATAGCAGGATGACTATGAGCCGCCAATGTGATATGGCTGTTAAAAAAGCAAATGCGGTTTTAGGATGCATCGGGGCGAGCGTATTTCCAGCAAGGAGAAGGAGGTGTTAGTGCCGTTATATATACGGCGCTGGTGAGACCCCACCTGGAATATTGTGTGTGCAGTTCTGGTGTCCCATGTTTAAGAAGGATGAATTCAAACTGGAACAGGTTCAGAGACGGGCTACTAGGATGATCCGAGGAATGGAAAATCTGCCTTATGAAAGGAGACTCAAAGAGCTTGGCTTGTTTAGCCTGGCCAAAAGAAGGCTCCGGGGGATATGCTTGCTCTATATTAAATATATCAGGGGGATTAACGTTAGGGAGGGAGAGGAATTATTTAAGTTTAGTACTAATGTAGGCACGAGGACGAATGGGTACAAACTGGATATTAGGAAGTTTAGACTCGAAATTAGACGAAGGTTTCTAACCATCAGGGAGTGAAGTTCTGGAACAGCCTTCCGAGGAAGTAGTGGGGCAAAAGACTTATCGGGCTTTAAGACTAAGCTTGATAAGTATATGGAGGGGATGTTATGATGGGATAGTTTAATTTGGGCAATTGATTTTGGATTATCGGCAGATAAGTCTGCTCAATGGTCTGTGAGGGGATGTTGGATGGGATGGGAACTGAGTTACTGCAGAGAATTCTTTCTTGGGTGCTGGCTGGTGAGTCTTGCCCACATGCTCAGGGTTTAGCTGATCGCCATATTTGGGGTCAGGAAGGAATTTTCCTCCAGGGCGGATTGGCAGAGGCCCTGGAGGTTTTTCGCCTTCCTCTGCAGCGTGGGGCATGGTCGCTTGCTGGTGGATTCCTGCAGCTTGAGGTCTTCAAATCTCAATTTTGACGATTTCAATAACTCAGTCATGGGTTCGGAGGGTTGTTATAAATGTGTATGGGTAGGGTTTTGTGGCCTGCCTTGTGCAGGAGGTCAGACTAGATGATCATATTGGTCCCTTCTGACCTATGAGTCTATGAGTCTATGAGTCCTGGCGGTGCTTACCTGGGGTGGCTCCCAGGAAACATCCAGCAGGTTCCTCTGGCTCCTAGGGTCAGGTTGGGGGAAGGGAGGGCATGGAGGGGTCTCTGCCTGCTGCTGGCACCTGCAAGCCCTGCCCCCACAGCTCTGATTGGGCAGGAGGGAGCTGGTGCAGCACGAGGAGACCCCCTCCGCCTCTGTGCCTAGGGGCTGCCCACTCTGCAGGCTCCCATAAATGAAGGTGGCCCCTAGGCACAGAGGCAGAGGGGGTCTCCGAGCGCTGCACCCAGCTCCCTCCTGTCCAATCAGAGCTGCAGGGGCTAGGCTTGCAGGCGCTGGCAGCGGGCAGAGAGCACTCCGTGCCCCTCCACCCCGCCCCACCTCTAGGAGCCAGGGGAATCTGCCGGATGCTTCCTGGGAGCCGCCCCAGGTAAGCACTGCTGGGACTCTCCACCTCACCCCCCAGCAGGTCCCTCTGGGTTGAGTTGGGTCGGGTTGGGTCCGGGGGGGCGGAGGGCTCTCTGTGCACTGCTGGAGTCTGCAAACCCCATTCTGTGGCTCCGGCGGCTCCCACTGGCGCTTTTCCCGGCCAGTGGAAGCCAAGGAGCTCGCGCTTGTGGTGGGCGCAGTGTGTGGAGACCCCTTGGCTGCCCCTGATCCTAGGAGGTGAGGGACCTGCAGTGGGACAGGTGAGTAGGTGAGTGGGGTGGGGTGAAGAGGCGAGCGGTGAGCCAGCAGTGAATGGGGGTGGGCAGGCGGTGAGCCAGCAGTGGGTGGAGGGTGCATGTGAAAAGGCTAGCGATGGGCAGTGGGAGTTGAAGAGATGAGCGGTGAGGGAGCCAGCAGTGGGTGGGCAGGCGGGGGTGAGGAGGCAAGAAGCGGTGAGTCAGCAGCAGGTGGAGGTTCTTGGGGCGGGCCTGGGGGTTTCTGGCAGGGGAGTGAGGAGGTGAGTGGCAGATAGGAGGAGGCAAGTGGTGGATGGGGGACCGAGGAAGGACACAGCAAGCCTGCAGTGGGCCAGGAGGTGAGGAGGGGTGCGGTTGCAGGGCTGAGTGGGGAGGGGGCGGGACCTGGGGCAGAGTGGGGGAGGAGTGGGGGTGGACTGTGGGTGGGGCTGACACCCCCTGTGAAGTGTCCTCTTTTTTGAATGTTCTAATATGGTAACCTTACTCTGTAGTACCAAGGGCAGGGAGAAACTGCCCTTCATGTCATTTCTAGGAACAGAGTCAAAAGCTTGAGACAACTTGTGTTTTTTCTCAGGAAAACTGGTTTGATTGTCACAAAAGTGTTAAATGTGTTCCTGGAGCTAAGAATCACTGCTGTGTGTAGAGGGGGAGTTTGGGACAGCGCAGAATTGCCTGGTATGTATTGTTTTATGTAAAGGGTTTCTTTTTCTTTTTCTTTTTCTTTTTTTTAAATGTGCCCTTCCATTTGGAGTTAGCAAATCTCATTGTACCAGCTGGTACAGTGGAAATCTACTCTACAATCCTGTGTCAAACAGATTTTGCTGAGTGGACCTCACTGTGGAAGGAAATAATGGACTAATTCCAGAAAGATTAGGTTAGCATGTTGGTTTCCTTTGGCATTTCAGATGTTGAATGTGAACTGAAGGAGTGCACAGTTCTCCTTTTAACTCTTTTTCAGATCACGTCAGCTCCAGTTTGCCTTCTGATCTGCATGCATTGAGTTCAATGGGAGTTGCACAGGTGTATCTGACGTTAGAAATGAGCTCATATCGGTTTGTTTTAAAAACAGCAGCAGTTCTGGATCTAGAAACCTCTCCGGCAGCCAGACCTGCGCTGCTCAGACACACATGCTTTGTGTTCAGCCAGTAGCTAACCTCATACCTGGGGCTAGATTATGGCATGTGCTGTTAGTTCAAACTGCCTTTTTACTGCTGCCAAACACAGAACAGGCTCCTCACTTATTCTCTAGCCTGAGTATAAAAAGAGTATATTGTGAAAATCAACAGTGTTAAGGTTGCACAGTTTAAATTTTAAAAAGGCAGTGAATATACATGGTGAGATTTCTGCAGCAGCAGTGTTGGCCAGGCTATGCTTATTTCCTACGTCTATTCCTGCTTTTCCAGTTAAATGTGCAATTTGGAGCCTGCTCCTATTCCCATTGAAATCAATGGCAAAATTCGCATTCACTTTAATGGGAGCAGAATTGAGCCATGAATGTGGTGCTAAAAGGACTGTCTCTAAGGAAGTTCAAAACCGTCTCAGAATTCTAGGACTAATGAGGCTGCATGGGTGTTGGCTGAGTGCATGGTTGGCTGAGGGTGTGATTTCATAGGTATAAGTGAGGGCACAGTTTGAACTGCAGGACATTATTACGGACTCTCAGAGCTCAGGGTGAGATGCAGGCCTGGAAATGCAGGAGTTACTTTTGTTTGTTTGTAAATGGAGATGTCTGATAGTTAGTGAGACACCTTAAACAGGTAGCCCAATAATGTCTTTTCCCTCCTCCCACCTCCCGGAGTAGAGCTACAGTTTAAGACCACCTCAAGCCCAGTTACTCTGGCAGCAAGGTTGAATTTGGGACTCTCAGGACCCTTACCATATTGAAGAGACACTGGCTGGCTGATCAGACAGTTGACCTTCAATGGTTACAATGGAGCTTTAGTTTAACAAGGGGTTCAGTTAACTGAGTTTCACTGTGTGCAACAAAATGGCTTGGGACACTGACAAACCCTTTAAACACTTCATTTTTTAATCAGTTCTTCTTTGGCCTTCACTGTCCATTAAGATGCCTCTCTGAGCCAAACTCCCTGTAAATCTGATTAGGAGTTTTGAGCTGTTAGACACATTGCAGACGTATTCATCTAAACTGCTATAAATATCACATTTTAACTAGGCCTGGCTTTGCAACCCTGTAGTTACAGCTGAAATGCTCTTGAAAGCTGGTTAAAAAGCATAAGAGCAAATAACTACATCCTGAAAACAGATCCAAAGACTCCACTTCAATTCTCTCATCTGTAGATTTTGTTCCAAGCTTTCTGGGTTTGTTTGAAACTCATAATTTAAGATTCCAGATTAACAGTCCAAGAAATAATTTTTTTTTCTTCTTTTTCTTATTTGGAACAGATCTCTGTCTCCTGGGGAGCAAAAAAAAAAAAAATCTGGAAAAGGACTGTTGAGCTTGTAGACAAGCTACTGAATAGTGGCTGATACTGCAAGGCAACTGCATAGCCAATGGTGATGTAAATACGTGCTAGAGGCCAGCAAGCCTGCATACTAGCTACCGTAGCATGGCTGATACTGGAAAGGCTACTGCATGGACAGTGGTGTTGTAAATTCCTACTAAAGGCCAGCAGGCATGTATCGAGTGGGTACTTGCCCACAGGGCTGGCCTTATCATGAGGCGAACTGAGGTGGCCGCCTCAGGTGCCAGACTGTGGAGGGGCACCACTGGGACTCAGAGTGTAGAAAATTGTGTCTGCTGCTGGTGCATATCTATTCTCTCTGCTCTAGATGCACAGAGATGGTGGAGTGCTGTGCTGGAAGAAGGCAGAATTGAGACTTTTCAAAGTTTTGACCCAAGCGAGGGAGCATGGGGGAATCATTTGAGCTCCCCGACTCAGGTGCTAAAACGTTGTGGGCCAGCCCTGCTTGCCCAGAACAATATAAAACAGAGAGAAAAAGTAAGGTAATTGGGGCAAAGAGGATGAAACTGGCATCATTAACATTAAAAAAAAATCTCCTCTGAAGAATAAGGTTGTCATGAAATAAATGCTCAGTGAGAGTGTGTGTGGTGGGGGGCGGGGTGCTAAATACTGCCCTGGCTTGAGCAGGAGTCCTATGGTGGGTCACATTAAATGGTTAAGCACACTCGCACAGAACAGGGTCAGTTAGAGAACTAGAACGCTTATGTGGTTGCTGAGACGAGTCACCAGTTATTTGCTCTCATTCTTTGATTGGCTGAAGCCACCCCATGTGGTCAGGCAGCTAGGTAGAAGCCATTCTTGGCTCTCTTTCTTAGCAGGAGTGAGTATGGATGATACACACTTCCTTCCTTTCTCTGAGCCAGTCAGGAAAAAATGCTCAGTTCAATTAGAATCTCTGGAGAATTTTCATGCCATCCTCTGCTGAATGTGTGCGGACTCCAACTTTTTCCAGAAGCTATTACTGGGTCAAAATTGGCTGAATTTTCATGGGGTTAGCCAAAGACAGATTTCTGATCCCAGCCTGGCCTCTCTACTAAATTTCAAGCTCCTGCTCCAAAGCATGAAAGCACTAGAGCTTCTCAACAAAGTAGTTGTAAGAATGTTTTCCCCATGTTAAAAATGTATTTTTCCCTACTCCTGTTATTGGGAAACAACTGAACGATTTGTGTTGAAACTTAAAAAATAATAAGCCATCTGGAGGCAGATACCTAGCATGGAACATTTCAGCCCAAACAGTTAGTTTGGCAAAGTTACAAGCAGGGTGTTGTGATGGAAAATATTAGGCAACTTTGAGTGAAGATGTTGCTGTCAGTGCTATCTATAATTGCACATGTGACTGTCTACTTGTTGCTCTATGCCAACCTGTCATATTTACCACCATGGCATTTTTCTGTGAAATTTTAATCTAGAAGTAGATTTCCAAGATGATCTGCAAAAATAAATCCAAAATTTTTATTTAAAATTTATATTTTTGGACCCTCCTAATCTGTTGCAAAAGAAAATACTCTCTTACTACTGAAACACAAAATGAAATTGTTTAAAACCAGAAGTGCAAACTGTCACTGTTAGGGCTACAGGGTAAACTGTACTTTAGACCCCTTTAATTCTTCCTGAGTGCACCCCTGATGTGACAAGCCTGGCTTCCTGGACCTCACTGTGGGTGGAACTCAGACTGGGTCTCTGGACTGTAGCCCCACATGCCCAACCATGTTAATGACACAGGCCCAGTTTGGTTTTGATCCCTGTAGTAGTTTCGTTTCAGAAGCCTGTGACCATATATGTTTCAGAGACACAGAAACAGCATCTTCAGAACAAAGCATTGCTTATTCATTCCTCAAAGGTACACAGCATGTAGAGCAAAGGGAACAACAACAAAAGGCCTACAAGCATGTGTCCTACTTACACCTGTTTGACTTTCCTTTCTAGCTACTGTATGAGTTCCCCTCAGCCCAGCTAACTCCGTCTCTGGCAGGGAGGAGCAGCCCACCATGCTGTAGCAGTCTTTGTGTTTCAGTCAGCTTTCACTGGCACTCCGAGTAGCTTCTGGACACTCGCTCCACTGGTCCTTTCTTTTCTAGCATCTTTGAGTTTTAGACTTTTCTTTGATCCTAGGCTCAGTCTTGGGAAGAGTAAACCACTCGAGCCTGGAGGGAGCCAGTCACAGAGTATTCCTCCATTGATGCCCTCTCTCTTGTTTCTTCCAGGAGTCTTATTTTTACCATCACATTGTTTCCTGTGGGTTTCCTCATTTACAGCCTCCTTTTGATTTTTAACTACCTGCATTCAGGCAAGTTAAAATCCTTATAGGTAACTTGTGATATTTATAGTAAATACTACATTTATCTCCCTCATTCTCCACAGTGGACAAAATGAGTGAAGTATATTTTGTGAATCTTATTCAAGTCACTTCCAATGGCTACTCTGATATTTGATTAATCCTTTCTGCTTCCAGATAAAGGAGACTACCCTATGTTACACACTATTTGGCTTGGCAATCTGCATCCACATCTCACTCAGCTTCTATTAGGATATTTCTTTCTGGCAATAGAGAATGACATGATTTCCCTGCAAAAGGCCACAGACAGTGGCCATTTCCTCAGAACAGTTCCATCTGGCAATTTGTAGACTTCACTGGTAATCTCATAAAGGTCTGGTAACGACTCTAATTAAGAAATAAGGAGAGGTCATTATAATGTAACCAGCATAGGACCTAACACTTTGAAGCAACTGTTTCCATGGGGCAAAACTGTCCACCAAAATTGTTAAATGAAACTGAAGGTGATGAGAATATGTCCCAACAATTGTTTTGACATGGAAAGGAAAAAAAGCCAACAAAATTTATGAGCTCCCCTTTTGTATTAGTTCTTCTTGGCAGAATGCAAAACCTCCCAAACGTCTGGAAGAGTGAGGTTAGCGCAGAGTGAAAGGAAGAATTTAGAGATGTGTGAAGGGTTACCTCAACTAATGGGAAATTATTCACAAAAACTGGACATGCAAAAATCCCCCGTGCATACGATCTGGGAGAGAGTAGTGAGAAAACAAAAGACATGAACACAGGATTATAGGAGCTAGGGATGCAAACATTGCTTAATACCAGAGTTTTCCCAACAATGATCAATTAATAGAATAAAAATATCTTTGGCACATCTATGAGATTAGGAAATTGAAATGTTTGCATGATGAAATGGTGATCCTCTCTTGCTTAATGCCTGGTCTATGCTGAAAAGTTATATCAGCATAGCTACACTGGTCAGGGTAATGGGAGGGAAAAACCACACCCTCGAGTGCCACATCTATGCCAACTTAACCCCCAGTGTAGATGCCACTAGGTCCATGGAAGAAGGCATCTGTTGACATAAATAACTTTGTTTAGGGAGATGGTGTCCCTATGATGACAGAAAAAAAACCTATCTGTCAGTTTAGGCTGCCTCTATACTGTAGGGCTATGTGGGCATAGTCTCTGTAGTGTTGACATATCCTTAGTGGCATAGAACAGTATATGAAGAGGTAAACATCTGCACAATCCACTTAACCTTAATTTCTTCTTCAAGTGCTTGCTCATATCCATTCCAGTTAGGTGTGCGCGCGCCGCGTGTGCGTTCGTTGGAAGATTTTTACCCTAGCAACACTCAGTGGGTTGGCTGGGCGCCCCCTGGAGTGGCGCCACTGTGGCGCCGGATATATACCCCTGCTGACCCAGCCACCCTTCAGTTCCTTCTTACCGCCCGTGTCAGTCGTTGGAACAGTGGAGCGTGGCTTAGCTGACCTCCAATTCCCTAGCTATCCGTAGTTCTCATGTATATAGTTATATAGTTATAATCCTTTCATATATATATTTATATACTTATACGTTTTTTCTTTACTAGCTTAGTTAGTTTAGTAATAGTTAGCAGGGTTCGGGGAGTAGCCCCTTCCCCACACCCGGTGCCGGAGCCCATGCCCGGCTCACCGGTTTTTAAACCGTGCTCAGCCTGCCACAAGCCAATGCCGACAGGAGATCCGCACAACTCCTGTTTGAGGTGCTTCGAGGAATCGCACTTCACAGCTAAGTGCCCCATTTGAAAGGCTTTTAAGCCAAGAACAAAATGGAGCGGGACTTTCACTTACCCTCCACCTTCGGCACCGAGCACTGGTCACTCGGCGGGCAAAAGCGCCTCCCCGGCACCGGACCCTGCCGGCACTGCCAAGGCCTCTCAACACCAGCCGTTGCCGGCACCAAAGTCGACTCGGCACCACTCCCTCTCTCCGAGGTTGAGAAAGCCCACGACTTCTCCTGCCAGTGCCTGACAGCTCCCTGACACGTGCTGTGGTTGAGCTCCCTGCTCCTGCTGCTTCCATGCCAACTGCACCGCAGCCTGAGAGCTTGTCTAAGTCGGATCGCCCGGCACCGACACCTGCCGAGGCACCGACGACGTCGGCACCGTCGATCCTGGTCCCACAAGGGCCGTCGAATCCAGTGCCTGAGCTGTTCCCGGTGCATGCTGTGGTTGAGCTCCCTGCTCCTCCTGCTTCTGTGCAAACTGCACCGCAGCCAGAAGAGCTCATCTAAGCTCGGATTGCCAGCACCGACACCTGCCGAGGCACTGACGACGTCGGCACCGTCAATCCCGGTCCCACGAGGGCCATCGAATCCGGGGCCTGACAGCTTCCCGGTACGCGCGCTGTGGTTGAGCTACTGTTCCCTCCACGCCGGAGACATTTCCAGTGGCAAGGGATCTCATTGCCATGACAGAGTAGATGCTGCCTGAACCCCGGCACTGCCGGTGCGGGTATATAGTCTCTTGGCAAGCCTCCCTTGATACGACCATCCTCTGTCGGCACAGCAGAGCGACAGTCCATTCATGATCACAGTCCCGCAGATGCTCCAGGTCCCATCAGCACTCCCGCTCCCGACACCACTTGCAGTCCCGATGCTGTTCTCCTCAGTACTGGTCGCACTCGCCACACCGGTCGGTGTCCCGTTCACCAAGTCGCTAATCTCGGCACTGTTCCGGCTCCTGGCACTGCTACAGGCACCATGACTCCCGTAGCCGCTCCCGACCTCGAGATTCTCGGTCGATCCTCCTGGCACCGCTCTGGTCGCAGGTCCGGATCTCGCGTTCCAATACCGGTATGCCTTCTGGTAGCGGTCCCGGTGCCAAGCTGGGCAAGGTCCCGGTAGAGTCAGAGACTCTGCCCATGATTTTCAGCACCTCCATGGCCATCCGGACACGCATCAGTGTCTTCCACGCGGACAGCTCTTATGCTCAGGACCGACGATTCTGGTGTGCCACCAACAACCTGAGAGCCCATCAGGACCTCCTAAAGAGGGTAGCACTCAATGTGGACCTCCAGGTGCAGGAGGTCCCGGAGGTAGGGACCGCCCAGTAGTGGACATTCTATCGGCGGTTGCCCCACTAGGGGCCCTACCCATTTATTCGGACCACCCAGGCAAATGCCGGTACTCTATGGAGGGTACGACTACTTGTATGTCCGTCCTCCTCCCTGCTCACTAGTCGTTCAGTCCATTAAGGAAAGGGAATGGCATGGCCAGCAGGCGCCAGCCCCGAAATCGAAGGAGGCTAGGCGAATGACCCTACTCAGCCGCAAGGTGTACTCTGCAGGGATCTTATAGCTCTGCGTGGCAAATCAACAAGCCTTGCTTAGCCCCTATAATTATAACACCTGGGTAACGTGGATAAGTTTAATGGAGCTTCTCCATCAAGACTTCCGCCAAGAGTTCACTGCCCTCTTGGAGGAAGGGAAAAAGGTAGCCAGAGCTTCCCTCCAGGCCTCGTTACCGTGAGGAGCATCTCATGGCTTCAGGTTTCAACCTCTGGCCAGAGCAGCAGTATACCATTCACGACTTACCATTTGATGGTAAAGGCCACTTTGCGGCGAAGTCAACCCAGGCTGCAAAGCCTGAGGGACAACAGGGTCCTAATGCGCTCTCATGGCGTGCATACGCGACGACCTAACGCGAGGCTTTCCATCGCCAACCACACCACCGTACTCTGTGCCTAGCCACGGACAGGACTTTGGCAGAAGGCGGTGGCCAAGGTGGTCGCAGACGACCGTCAGACCCTAGAGGGCCAAGATCGAGGCCCCTCGCAATCACATGGGGACCAAAGACGAACTTTCAAAGGTGCGCCCGAGGGCAGCGTACCAGTTACAGGTGGGATCCCACTCCTACTTCCTTTTGGCGTGGTCCAGTTAACTTCAGTTCGCTGGCTCCTACACATGGTGGAGTATGGGTACCACCTCCAATTTGTTCCAACCCTGTCCCTCTTCAGGGACTCCTCTCAAGCGCAATTCCTCTTACAAGAGGTGCAGACGCCGATGGACGAAAGGGGCAAGGGGTTTTACTCTCGTTATCCCTAATCCCAGCTCGTACGGAGGTCTCAGACCTATTCTAGACCTAAGAGGACTCAACCAGTTTTATGATAAGGTTGAAGTTCCGCATGGTATCCCTGGGAACCATTATCCCGTCCTTGATCCTGGAGACTGGTATGCCACCCTCGATATGAAGGACGCGTACTTTCACATCGCCATGTTTCCTCCACACAGGAGATACCTCCGCTTTCTAGCCAACCATCGTACTCCAGTTTGCGTGGCCTGCTGTTTGGCCTTTCTACAGGCCCCATGGTCATTAACCAAGTGTATGGCCATAGTCGCCACCCACCTCCGCTGACGTCGGATATGCGTTTTCCATATCTGGATGATTGGCTTATCCGAGGAGACTCCGAGACACAAGTCACTCAGTATGTGGCATCGTCAAGGACCTATTCACACGTCTAGGCCTGATGAATCACTATGAAAACATCCACTCTGGTTCCCACGCAGAGGTTAGACTTCCTAGGAGCTATCCTGGACTCCGACCTAGCCGGAGCCTGCTTACCACAGCTGCGGTTTCAGGCGATGGTACCAATCATCCAAGGTCTGCAGACTTTCCCAACGACCTCGTCTTGCACTTGTCTCGGTCTCCTGGGTCCCATGGCTGCCTGCAAGTTTATAACCAAACACGCCAAGCTCTGCCTCTGTCCTCTTCAAGTTTGGCTCAAATCGGCGTACTGCCCGGACAGGGACCCAATGGTCACGATAGTCACCATTCCCCTCGAGCACCCTAGGCTCCCTAGAATGTGGCTAACTCCCTCCCTGGTGTGGGCAAGGATGCCATTCCATCCGCGCCCAGCCCTCACTGTCCCTGGCGATGGACACGTCATCTCTCGGCTCGGGTGCTCCCTCGGTCACCTTCAAGCTTAAGGCCTTTGGTCTTCTCAGGAGCTGGCGTTCCACATCAATGTCCAAAAATGAGAGCAGTCTGCCTGGCAAAATGCCAGGGGTTCCAGCAGCAGCTGCGAGGCCGTTGGTGTCTCAGTGTTTACAGCCAACACAACGGCCATGTGCTACATGAACAACCAGGGAGGGACGTGGTCCTCCTCCTTTGTCAGGAGGCCATCCATCTCTGGGACTTTTGCATAGCCCACTTGATAAATCTGGTAGTGTCCTTTCTCCCCAGGCGTTTGGAACGCCTTGGCACTTCGACTCAGCAGGTCTTTCCTGTCTCACAAGTGGTCGTTCTGCCCCGATGTGATGCATTCTGTTGCCAGAAGTGGGGATTTTTCCCCACATATAGACCTGTTCACTTACCGCGAGAACAGGAAATGTCCGAGGTTCTGCTCCTTCCAAGGTCTCTCTCCCGGGATTGATCTCGGACGCTTTCCTTATGCCGTGGAAGGGCCAACTCCTTTATGCCTTCCCACTGTTCCCCCTGGCTCATTGGGTCCTGCTCAAACTTTGAAAGGGCAGGGCGCGCATCATCATGATCACTCCAGCGTAGTCTAGGCAGCACTGATACACCACGTTGCTCTACCTGTCAATAGCCAACCCAATTACCCTGCCACTCCATCCAGACCTCATACCTCAGGACCACGGCAGACTTCGCCTCCCATTCCTGCAGTCTCTTCACCTCACGGTGTGGCTGCTCCTTGGCTAAATCAGGGTAGCAGAAAGCCTTCCACCTGGTCAACGTACCTGGCCAAGTGGAAGCATTTCTCCTACAGGTGCGAAATGCTTGATCTTACTCCTGCTGAGGTCTGATCCCCTCTATTTTGGACTGCCCTCTGGCCTAACAACAGCAGGCCTAGTGGTGTCCTCGCTGAGGGTACACTTGGCAGCCATCTCTATCTTCCACCCAGGCTAAGGTGGTCGTTCCGTGTTCTCACACTCTATGGTTTCGAGGTTCCTCAAGGGCTTGGAGCGCTTACACCCTCAAGTACGCCTCCCAGCCCCAACCTGGGCCATCAACATGGTTTTTAACCAGACTTAGGTCTCCTCCATTTGAGCCGTTAGCGAACCTGCTCGCTGCTATACCTGTCTTGGAAGACAGCTTTCCTCGTAGCCATTACATCAAGCCAGACGAGGTCTCCGACTCAGGGCTCTTACGGTGGTTCCGCCGTACACTGTTCACAAAGACAAGGTCCAGTTACGACCACACACCCAGCTCCTAAGATGGTTTCGGCCTTTCATGTTAACCACATTCAACGCAATGGGGACAACAATTGCACTCCTGGATGTCTGTAGAGCGCTCGCATTTATGTTGAGCAGACAAAACCATTTCGTAACACGCCCCAACTCTCGGTCGCAGTAGCAGACTGAAGGAAGGCCTAACCTGTTTCCTCTCAGAGGATCTCATCTTGGGTGATGACGTGCACCCGCACTTGTTTATGATTTGGCTCACATTTCCCCCAAGCCACATCACCCTGCATTCTACCAGGGCTCAGGCTTCATCTGCTGCCTTGCTGGCTCGTGTACCTACCCACGAAATCTATCACGCAAGCTCCATGGTCCTCGGTCCATACCCTTGCTTCGCATTATGCTCTGTTCAATAGTCAAGAGATGCTGCAGCCTCTGGCTCAGCAGTTTTACATTCTTGTGCCACATTTCACTCGACCCCACCACCTACATAAGGCTTGGGAATCACCTAACTGGAATGGATAATGAGCAAGCACTTCGAAGAAGAAAAGACAGTTACTCATCCTTTGTAAACCATTGTTCTTCGAGATGTGTTGCTCATATCCATTCAAACCCACCTCCTTCCCCTCTTGTCGGAAGTGAGCCAGCAAGAAGAAACTGAAAGAGTGCTGGGTCGGCAGGAGTATATATGCGGTGCCACACCAGGGGGCGCCCCAGTCGACCCCGACCCACCGAGTGTTGCTAGGGTAAAAATCTTCCGATGAACGTGCACGCGGCGCGTGCACACCTAACTGGAATGGATATGAGCAACACATCTCGAAGAACAACAGTTACAAAGGTAAGTAACCATCTTTTCTTCAGGTACAGGTAGTGTGTTTCCAGAGTGAACGCTGCTTCTCTCATCCCATCCTTGTCATAGCTAAAATTATACTCTAATATATTTAAAATATCTAATATTTACCCCCCTTTTGACCTTCAGAGGAGTTGACTTAATCAGTCATAAATTAAATAATACAAGGCTTGCTGTTTATCTAGAGTGCCTTGTGTGCTTCAGGAGTTGAGTGGGGTAGGAGACAAAGTTGCTGCTATGGGTTGCATGCGGTGAAGGGGAAAGTAACAGTGCTCTACCTATCTTAGCTCACAAACCATGTTTCACCCTCTTGAGACACAAGAATGAGAGATCACTCAGAGAAGAGGGTGCAGTTGTTCAGAGTGTGTTCCTGCAGGCTCTGGTGGCTTCCTCAAGGTTGGCTCATCCTTGGTAAGGTGTTAGTGGAACTTGGCTTTCCCTTGGTAAGACTCAGATGTTTTCTTGAGTCCACTCCTTGCCTCTTGCTCGTTAGTTCCACAGACTGGGGGTGGGGTGGGGGTGGGGAATAAATGCTGGTGCTTTCCTAAGAATTACCTGTTCATAACACCAAAAAGAGACATCACCCCTGGTAGATTCTTCATTGTCCCTCTGTTTTCTTTCCTACTTTGATCAGCAGTGAAATAGTTAACATAAATGGCAACATTTTTATCACTGGCTATTTGAATCAATGTCCCATTGATATAAACAGAGTTAGTTTGCAACACTCAAAGCTATTATTTCAGGCTCTCTGCAAACTCAGGCACAAATTGCATTAATTTGGATTTAGTTCAAGCTTTGTAACACTCCTTTGCAACCATAAAGGATAGAGGTTTTGTTATTTTTCTTTTAATGAAAGCTGAGATTCTGGAGCACAGGCTTGCTTAGCCTCGAGTTGGCCAATTTTGCTCCTTGATCACTACTCTGAAGAGGTTAAAATCCAACAGTTTGTTTCTGCAAACACCATGGTATACACCCTCATCCACCTCAGTGGGACTATGCAAAGAGGTAAGCACAATACTTCATGATCAGTGTTTGGAGGACCGGGGCCTAAATTGAAAATAAGCTGGTGAGGTATGTGTTAGAGTAGGAGCAAGCACAATGAGCAGATGAAGAATGGTGAATGGGATATAACAAAAGCAAATGTATTTAGAGATTTAGAACCTCTATATGTATGTAGACAATTAGAATGCAAAACTTGTTGGCACTTATGTACAGCATATGCTTACTGAAACAAAACCCTTCCTTGAAGAAGGGTAAAGGTTGAAAATGTTTGTGTGACTAACACTGAAAAATCCCACTTTTATACTTTATGAAAATTCGACACCTTTAAAATATCAAATATGAATGTCTTGCGATGAACAGGCCACGGGTTCAGCCAGTTCCTCAGTGACATAAAATCCTTCATCACTCATTACTGCCCACACTTGATTTATGCTATCCAATGAGAGCCAGCCACAATCTGGCCCAGTGACAACAAATTATATAACAATAAAAATCTCTTCCAAATATCATAAGACTTTTGTAGATGATGTGACCAGCATAAACCAGTCACATGGGACCAGATCATAAATAGGTGCTTGAGGCTAAGTAATAGGCATCTGAGAAGGAAAAAAGCAAAACTCATGATACACTACACTACACAATTCAAATACATAACAATTCTGAACTGAACCAGTGTACAAAAACTCTACAGCAGCTACTCGTGGTTCTAGCAGTGCCTAACAAATACTATAGCTGGTTGGAACACTTTCATTTTGGTGACATGGGCTGCTTGAAAGAGACTGACCATCTGGGTGGTTAGAGTACTGCCTGGTGTGACAGGTGCCATTTTGAACTGTGGTACCATTGAGGCCCACGATCCATCAGCCTGGGCTCCCTTTACACTGTACTGCTGTGACTAGCCTTTCAAGCCCTCTCCCAGGCTCCAGCCTGCACTTTACCAGCACACATACAGGTAGGGTCACACTCGGCTGCAGTTACATACAGATGCTATGATCAGCTCTGCATGGGGAGGCACAGCTAGGGCACTTCCCAGTTGCTAAGTCATGCACCTCCTCTCTCTGGAGTGTAAATCCAAAATTATACCATCTTGCGCTGCACACTGTACAGCTTATGATCTTGAAATTCACCCTTTCCCTCAATGTGGAGAGGAAATATACAACAGCTTTCTGCCCTGAGTTATGATTTCCACACACACTGGTATTAGACAAAGCAAAAACAAGTTTATTAACTAAAAAAGATAGATTTTAAGTGATTATAAGGGGTAGCAAACAGATCAAAGCAGATTACCTAGCAAATAAATGAAACACACAAACTATGCTTAATATACTACATAGATCTGATATGAATAGAAAAATCTCACCCTAAATTATGATGAAACCAGGCTGCAGGCTCTTAAGGGCAAGATGCATTAACTTACATTTTGGAATACCAAGCTGTTTCATTCACAGGCTAAAAATTCCTCTAGCCTGGGTCTAGCACTTCTCTCCAATTCAGTCTTTGTTCCTTAGGTGTTTCCAGGAGTCCCTTTGGGCGAGGAGTCCGTGAAAAATCACAACGATGTCATTGCTCTGCTTTATATAGCTTTTGCATATGGCAGGAGCCCTTTGTTTCAAAGTTTGGTTTTCATGCCAGTCAATGGAAAAACACTGGTACAGGTAAAAAGTCAATGGGAACCTGCAGTCTAACTTCCCGAGGTTCACCAAACCTCTCTGAAGCGCCACAATTTGGGGAAGTCTGCATTATTGTTTCACCCTTTGGGGTCTTCCTGACAATTAAAGCAAGTAACACACTGGTTTTGAAAAGGCACTTCTAAACCACACACACAGACTTCACTTGTAGGCACGGCACAGGAAATTTACAGATCTATAGAAAAATAATACCTGGATGCAAGACCCTGCCCCGGTTTCCTAACCCTACCTAAGTCCTTTGGATCTTAGCCCTGGTCTACACTATGAGTGTAGGTTGAATTTAGCAGTGTTAGGTCGATTTAACCATCCACACAACCAAGCCTGTTTTGCCGACTTAAAGGGCTCTTAAAATCGATTTCTGTGCTCCTCCCTGGTGAGGGGTTTAGCGCTAAAATTAACCTTGCTGGGTCAAATTTGGGGTAGAATGGATGCAATTAAACAGTATTGACCTCCGGAAGCTATCCCAGAGTGCTCCATTGTGACTGCTCTGGACAGCACTCTCAACTCAGATGCACTGGCCAGGTAGACAGGAAAAGCCCGGGGAACTTTTGAATTTCATTTCCTGTTTGGCCAGCGCGGCGAGCTGATCAGCACAAGTGACCATGCAGAGCTCGTCAGCACAGGTGACCATGGAGTCCCAGAATCGCAAAAGAGCTCCAGCATGGACTGAACGAGAAGTACTGGATCTGATCACTGTATGGGGAGAATAATCTGTGCAGGCAGAACTCCATTCCAAAAGATGAAATGCCAATATATTTGCCAAAATCTCCAAGGGCATGATGGACAGAGTCTACAACAGGGACACACAGCAGTGCTGTATGAAAGTTAAGGAGCTGAGGCAAATCTACCAAAAACCAAAGGATGCAAATAGTCACGCTGGGTCAGAGCCCCATACATGCCGGTTCTATGATGAGCTACATGCACTTCTGGGGGTGGCCCCTACCACTACCCCGCCACTGTCCATGGACACCTGCAACGGGGGAGTCTCATGCAACAGGGATGAGGAGTTTGAAGATGAGGAAGATGAGAAGGAGGTTGAGGATAGCGCACATCAGGCAAGCAGAGAATCCCTTCTCCCTGGCAGCCAGGAACTGTTCGTCACCCTGGAGCCAATACCCTTCCAACCCGCCCAAGGTGGACTCCCGGACCATGAAGCCAGAGAAGGAACCTCTGGTGAGTGTACCTTTGTAAATATAATACAGGGTTCAAAAGCAAGCGTGTTTAATGATTAATTTATCACACCAAGCCAGTAGCAAGTAGTCTGGAATCATTGCAGAACAAAACCTTGCAGCGAATAGGCCTGGGCTTTGGCTGTTTGCTTTTGGCTGAAAATGAATCATCCCCATTGTTAGCCACGCGGTAGGGGGAGGCCTGTTCATGGCTGACCAGGATCTTCCCTGATACTAACCACATGGTGGTGGGAGGGAGGGGAGAAGCGGTCATCCCAGAGAATTGGGTGTGTGTAGAGGGGTTGGATTGTGCTGCACGTTCACCTAAATCCGCAGTCCCTCCTTTTAAATGGCCAACCCAATGGGCTTTGCTTGGTATGGGAAAGGAGGGCGCTGCTGTTTGAACCCATTCCCACATGTTATGAAGGTTGAAGAAGCCAAAACCCTTTGCTTTACCATGGCTGCCTGCAAGCTGAATTCTGTTGCCCAGTCGAGCGTGTGTGATGTCTCACACCAAACCGGCAGGCACTCAATATAAGAGGCAAAATGCCACCTTGTAGCAAAAGCACATGTGCTATGTAATGTGAATCACTTGATTTGGTATGAAATAGTCTTCCCTTTGTTCTCTAAAATGTATCTTTTTAAATACTACTCTCCCTTTTTTTCCTCCCACAGCTGCAAATGTTTCTACGCTCCCCCTATCATCTCCGTCCCAGAGTCTAGTGCAGATTAGAAGGCAAAAAAAAAAAAATGCATTCCCAACGAGATGTTCTCAGAGCTCATGCAGTCCTCCCACGCTGAAAGAGCTCAGCAGAATGCGTGGAAGCAAACAATGGCAGAGTCCAGGAAGGCGTTAAGTGAACGTGATGAGAGAAGGGAGGAGCACGATGAGAGGAGGTAGGATGCAATGCTGAGGCTAATGGGAGGGCAAACTGACATGCTCAGACGTCTGGTGGAGCTGCAGGAAAGGCAGCAGGAGCACAGACTGCCGCTGCAGCCCCTGTGTAACCGCCCGCCCTCCTCCCCAAGTTCCATATCCTCCTCACCCAAACGCCCAAGAATGGGGGGGAGGTTACAGGCACCCAGCCACTCCACCCCAGAGGATTGCCCAAGCAACAGAAGACTGGCATTCAATAAGTTTTAAACTGTAGGGTGGCCTTGTCCTTCCCTCCTCCCCCATCCACCACCCCCGGTGCTTCCCTCCTCACCCCCCCCCCCCGGACTACCTTGCAAGTTTTCCCCCTATTTGTGTGATGAATTAATAAAGAATGCATGATTTAGAAATGACTTTATTGCCTCTGAAAGTGATGATCAAAGCAGGGAGGTCAGTTGGCTTACAGGGAAGTAGAGTCAACCAAGGGTGCGAAACAAAGAGAACTGTCACACTGTAGCCTGGCCAGTCATGAAACTGGTTTTCAAAGCTTCTCTGATGCGCAGGGTGCCCAGCTGTGCTCTTCTAATCACCCTGGTGTCCGACTGCTCAAAATCGGCCACCAGGCGATTTGCCTCAACCTCCCACCCCTCCATAAATGTCTCTCCCTTACTCTCACAGAGATTGTAGAGCACACAGCAGGCAGCAATAACAATGGGAATATTGGTTTTGCTGAGGTCTAACCTCAGTAAATTGTGTCAGCGAGCTTTTAAACATCCAAATGCACATTCTACCACCATTCTGCACTTGCTCAGCCTATAGTTGAACTGCTCCTTACTACTGTCCAGGGTTCCTGTGTATGGCTTCATGAGCCATGGCATTAAGGGGTAGACTGGGTTCCCAAGGATAACTATAGGCATTTCAACATCCCCAACGGTAATTTTTTGGTCTGGGAAGTAAGTTCTTTCCTGCAGCTGTTCAAACAGACCAGAGTTCCTGAAGATGACAGCGTCATACACCTTTCCCGGCCATCTCACGTTGATGTCGGTGAAACATCCCTTGTGATCCACCAGTGCTTGCAGCACCATTGAAAAGTACCCCTTGCGGTTTATGTACTGGCTGCCAAGGTGGCCCAGTCCCAAGATAGGGATATGCATTCCATCTATTGCCCCACCACACTTAGGGAAACCCATTACAGCAAAGCCATCCAATATGACCTGCACATTTCCCAGTCACTACCCTTGCTAGCAGCAGCTCAGTGATTGCGTTGGCTACTTGGATCACAGCAGCCCCCACGGTAGATTTACCCACTCCAAATTGATTCCCGACTGACTGGTAACTGTCTGGTTTTGCAACCTTCCAGAGGGCTATCACCACTCACTTCTCAACTGCGAGGGCTGCTCTCATCTTGGTATTCTTGCACTTCAGGGCAAGGGAAACCAAGTCACAATGTTCCATGAAAGTGCCCTTACGCATGCGAAGGTTTTGCAGCCATTGGGAATCATCCCAGACCTGCAACACTATGTGGTCCCACCAGTCTGTGCTTGTTTCCTGGGCCCAGAATCGGCGTTCCAAGGCATGAACCTGTCCCATTACTGCCATGATGTCCAAATTGCCAGGGCCTATGATTTGAGAGAAGTCTGTGTCCATGTCCTCATCACTATCGCGATTGCGCTGTTGTCACCTCTTCGCCTGCTTTTGCAGGTTCTTCACATACTGCAGGATAATGCACGAGGTGTTTACAATGCTCACAACAGCAGCAGTGAGCTAAGCGGGCTCTATGCTTGCCTTGGTATGGCATCTGCAGGAGAGCAGGAGAGCAGAGTTGCAGCGGAAGCAGTGTAGGATGATGGTTAGCACCGCGCACGTTTCCCAAGGAAGAACACATGTACCCGGGACCCCATGACAGACAACATGGAGAAATTCGCTATGGAGGCAATAGCAGCAGAGCAGAATTGCAGCAGAAGCAGTATATGATGATGGTTTGCAGACCTACTGCACTGTCTGCTTCCAGCAGCACTTAGGACACAATAGTTGCGGTGGCAGTGAGCTGAGCTGAGCGGGCTGCACGCTTGCCATGGTATGGCGTATGTGTGGAAAAAAGGCGAGAAACAATTGTCTGCCATTGCTTTCACAGAGGGAGAGGAGACTGACGACATGTACCCAAACCCACCAGCGACAATGTTTTTGCCCCATCAGGCATTGGGAGCTTAACCCAGAATTCCAATGGGCGGCAGAGACTGAGGTAACTGTGGGATAGCTACCCACAGTGGATTGTTCTGTAAGTTGATGCTAACCATGGTAGTGAGGATGTACTCCGCTGATGTAATGCGCTTAGTGGGGACATAAACAATCGACTGTATAAAATCGATTTCTAAAAATCGACTTCTATTAAAATCGTCCTAATTTCATAGTGTAGACATACCTGTAGTGTTTTTTTCAGGGAGTCCAGGATTCTTCTGTACCCCCTCTTCTCCTGCCCAGTCTTATCTTCTGGTCTGCGCTGTCTTGCTGTTGAGAGTCTCTTTTAACAGATTCTAACATCTTTTTTCTCTCCCTGTCCTTCCCTTGGGGATTTTCCATTCTGTCACAATCAATGTGCAATGGCCTTCCATCTCCTCTAAGTTGTTATGGTGGATCTGAACCATTAGGATATCAAGAGACTTTTGGCCAGCAGTTTCCCCTTGGACTGGGACAAAATGACGACTGCTCTTGATAACCTATATTCTGAGGGGGTAAGTATCAATGACTGATCTAACCACACCTAGTATCTGCCTTCCTGCAGAGGAGTAACCTTTTTCCCTGCTCCCCTACACTATGGACAAAGTTAACTCTTTGTGCCCAGGCAGCATACATTATAATTGAAGGTTCATATAATATTCATAAAAATAAGTGATCTTCCACAGTCTTTTCAGGATTTTAGGGCTTTGTAGATTTCAACACCATACACACTCATGTTGTTCATATTAAATTTAAGCTTAACATTTATGATCACTCCACAAACTAAACAAGAATAAGGAATGGCTCAATATGTTCAAGGGAACACTGATATTCCTGTCTCCGTAGAGAACTATTGTTTCGGAATATTTATGATTTGTAAAGTCAGTGATGAGGAGAGAGGGAAGAGACTATTAAAACTCAATTTAGAGGCTACACGTGTAAATATGTAGCCTGACACAACATATCCCTTGTGTTAGTTTTCCCAAACAAAGTGTAGATGATATCTAATTTTCATCACTGGAAAGCAACACTATGTAGTTTACAGACATGATCAGGAGAAGAAATTGGTGCTCTGAGACAGTAAATGCTCCTGGGGAATCTGGGAAAAGTCAGCTATTACCTTTAGGCCAAATCCTGAGGGTCCTTACTGAGACAAATTCTGCCTCCCTCGCTTACCATAGACTGTACTCCATGGATAACCTTACACGCATGAAGGGGGTTGGACAGCACATAGACCTGAGCTACCAAGAAAGGAGATAGCCAAGGAGCCATGTGACTTTAAACAAGAATTAAGGGCCACCAGATGTCAGGAAGTGAGTTGGAGGCTGAAGTCATAATGGTTATTGCAGTTGGTTATGGGTGCGTCAACAGAAAAGTCAGCCTCTTAGCAGAAATCCTGCTGTGCACCCAAAATATTCTTGATTCTTATGACCTTTTTACTATGAACATACAAGGGGAATGAAGTAAAATAAAAGACACAAACAGTTGAGCACTAACATAGGCAAGCTATAAAAAAGGGCATGACTACACTGCAATTACAGGGTATGACTGCTGCTCATGCAGGTATAAATGAGCTAGCTTGAACTAGTTATCTTGGGTATCAGAGTAATGAAACTGTGTCTGTATTAGCTAGCTGCACAAGTCATTTACCCATGCTCCTGGTGGGCTTATATAGCCCATGCTGAAGCCCTTGCTGCCACAGCTTGGCAGCTCCAGTAACCAAGCGAGGTAGATTAATACTAGCTCAGATATGTCTACATGACCTGCAGCTGCGTTCTGTGATTGGGGTGTATATAGATTCTGATCAAGTGATAGCAGAATCTCAACGTTCAGAGTGCCTGCTTGTCTGAGCTACCCAAGTACCCCAACAGATAACATAGTTTTCTGCCTCCAACCCACTCCTCTTGCCATGCATTCTGGGGTTTAGAACTCCATTGAAAAACAGGAAAAAGACTGCAAAAAAAGTTCCATTTTTAGTGAAATGTTACAGAAATCATATTATTTAACTGAAATTGTGTTGGCTTTTTTTAACTAAGAAAACATAATTTGTGGTAAAATCTTTATCTAAACTTTCCATTTTTCATTGACAACTTTTTGTTAAATTTCATATTTTTTAAACATAGGCCATTTCCAACATAAAATGTTTTCTACAGAAAGGTTTTTAACCCCCTTACTGCTGTTGTCTACTTCCACTGGAAGATCCAGCCATCTTTGTGTGTGTGTATGTGTGTTTTTTTTGTTTTTTTTTATCATATCTATAATGTATTCTGGGGGCTGCCAAGCTCTCTAAAATCCTGGATGGCCTGCACATAGAATACTAAACAACCTATCTTCCATACTGTAACAGGAAGCAGTACCCAACAGATTTTTTTTCCTGATTGGTTTAAACAGAGAGACTTTATAAACTGCCACTGCTGCCTTGGAGGAAACAAGTCAAAATGGCTTTTGCTAATCCTTTTGAGCACGAGGTAGACTCAGTCACGATCATTCAGGAAACCAGAATTGAGACCATGTGACTTTTGTGATCAATCACAACTAATCACAACTAATCTAGAATAAAATTTGAGAAAGTAACATGAAAATTGGTTACTAAGGACTGGTCTACACAGTCTGTAGTGCAGACTATAGTGGTGTTAATTGCAGTGTGCTTTAGAGCGTTGCGCTATAACTGTCCCGTTTATCAATTTTCTTTGCAAAGCAATTTGTTTCAGCTGTAATATCATATCAGCACTGGGTTTATAAAACATAATATAAATCGAAAGGAAGTGAGTTTATAAAACGTAATATAAATTGAAAATGAAATTTTATGGAAATTTTATTTCATGGGAACTTTCAACTTTTTGTTCTGATTTAGGACAAAAATAAATTCCAAAGCATCAGAACTTCCCATGGTATTGAAATTCTGAGCTTTGGCTAGCTCTGCTTAGTATTTACTTAGCATGTCACACATTCAAAGGATGTGCCCTTGGGTATCTACGGGATTGCACTGTTTACATCGGATGTGAAGAAATGTAGAGCAAGGTGTCATCTGTATAGCGGTTGCATTTTAGTCAATGTGATTTCACAGTCTCCCCTACTGGCTTCAGGTAGATGTTGAATAGAATGGGGCAGAGGATGAATACCTGTGGGACTATGGAAGGCTCTGGAAGCATTAGGACTCTCTGGGAATGGTCTGAGGGGAATGAATGGAGCCGTTGCAGCATGACCTCACTAGTCCCTGCCATATCTCCGAGGCAAGATGACAGCTTTCTCAAATGCTGTGGAGAGCTCCAATAATATGAGCATGGATATGTGGCCCTGAGATCATCCATCAGTGCAATCAGCCCACATTTCTGTTCTATGTCCTTGAAGCCTGGCTGGGAAGGGTACAAGATGGTGGTGGTATCTAGGTAGACACTGGTGAACTATTCGCTTGAGATGTTCAGGAATGGGAAATATTCCAGGTATGACCAATCAGATGTTGCGGGGACTTAGTAATATTTGTTGCTTTGACCTTGTAATTTCAGGGATTTCTGTAAGGCAACACCTTGAGACAGTGAGGAAGTGCTCACTCGCTCACAACTGCATGGAGGCCAAGTTAAACAGACTGTCAGGTTTTACAGCCAAGTGTGGAGTGTCTGGGACTTACTCTGAATGATAAAAGATTGCAGCCAAACTGGAAAGTGTTTCTGAACTGTGTTAATTTTGAAGTCTTTTAAAATACTATGGACACTTTTTATAAAACCTCCCAACTATGATAAACCTTTACTGGAGTGGCAGGCTCTGGAAATAGTCAAATGAGTGTGCTATTTCTTTTAACAAATTAAAATTAGTCAGCAATGCACACAAACACTATGACACTCGCAAACCACTCCATCTAGCTTGTGATATTGAAGATGGTAAAGAGAGACCAGTGGTAGAAGATGGTAAAGAGAGACCAGTGCTAGAAGATGGCAAAGAGAGACCAGTTGTGTTCACCTCGAGAACTTTAGCCAGCAATAAAAAGAATTATGCTTGTATTTAAAGAGGATCTGTCCATAGCTTCTGGTTTGTGAACATTCCAAAAGTGTCTCTGTGGTTAAATTCATCTTAAGTACAAACCATAAAATGGTGACCATTTAAAGCTATTTGTACCCATATTAAATAAATAATTTTTATAGCCCAACATTGCAAGCTCTTTACTACTTATGATATGGAATATCAGCAGAAAGTGGTCATGCTGATGGTTTAATCAAAGTTACCATATGAAGATTAGGAGAGTTTCACAGAAGAATGGGATATTTTCTTTTGTTTACATATTGGTGAGCTATCTTTGTTCTCCAAAGATTGCTGAGGGGACACAGGAAAGTCCTCTGCTATCAAGAATATGGCAATACAGAAGGAATGCCTGGCCAAATATTGTCAGAGGTGGTTTTCAATCCTCTATAGCAGGGGTCGGCAACCTTTCAGAAGTGGTGTGCCGAGTCTTCATTTATTCACTCTAATTTAAGGCTTCGCATGCCAGTAATACATTTTAATGTTTTTAGAAGGTCTCTTTCTATAAGTCTATAATATATAACTAAACGATTGCTGTATGTAAAGTAAATAAGGTGTGACAAAGTTCCTCCTCTACCTTGGTGGGTCCTGCGCTTATTGGCGGATTTGTTCACCTCAGTGATCTTCCCTTTTTGTGGAACCCACAGTCTGGGTCAGCTCCTCCTGT